>NC_036859.1:15864442-15964456 GCF_002910315.2 Salvelinus sp. IW2-2015
CAAAGTAGATGTCCTAACCGACTTGCCAAAGCTATAGTTTGTTGTGGAGAAGAAAGTTGTGGAGTGGTTGAAAAACAAGTATTTAATGACTCCAACCTAAGTGTTTGTAAATTTCCGACTTCAACTGAGGTTTGATGTCTTCACTATTATTTTACAATGTGGAAAATAGTAAAAATAAAGAAAAAAACCCTGGAATGAGTAGGTGTGTCCGAACTTTTGACTGGTACTGTATATTTACAAAAAATGAATGCAAGTCATTTCAATTTCAATTTTAAACTTAAGTATCCTGCAGTGCTTTGCTATACGGCCTCTAGTTACCGCTGGTAGATTGAGCACTGTGCTCAACAATGCCTGCCAAAAATGGGTTAACTGGAACGTTATCATAACAGTGCATTCGGAAAGTATTCAGACGCCTTCACTTTCTCCACATTTTTTACGTTACAGCCTTATTTTAAAATTGATTCAATTGTTTGTTTTTTCTCATCAATCTACACACAATACACACCAAAATGACAATGCCAAAACAGGTTTTACGATTTTTTGCAAATTTATAAAAATTAAAAAAACTTGTATTTCCATAAGTATTCAGACCCTTTCCTCAATACTTTGTTGATAACCTTTGGCAACGATTACAGCCTTGCATCTTTTTGGGTATGACGCTACAAGCTTGGCACACATGTATTTGGGAAGTTTCTCCCATTCTTCTCTGCAGATCCTCTCAAACTCTGTCAGGTTGGATGGGGAGCGTCACTGCACAGCTATTTTCAGGTCTCTCCAGAGATATTCTATCAGGTTCAAGTCCGGGCTTTGGCTGGGCCTCTCAAGGAAACTTGTCCCGAAGCCACTCCTGCGTTGTCTTGGCTGTGTGCTTAAGGTCGTTGTCCTGTTGGAAGGTGAAACTCCCCAGTCTGAGGTCCTGAGCACTCTGGAGCAGGTTTTCATCAAGGATCTCTCTGTACTTTGCTCTGTTAATCTTTCCCTCGATCCTGACTAGTCTCCCAGTTCCAACTGCTGAAAAACATCCCCACAGCATGATGCTGCCACCACCATGCTTCACAGTAGGGATGGTGCCAGGTTTCCTCCAGACAATGACGCTTCGCATTGAGGCCAAATAGTTCAATCTTGGTTTCATCAGATCTGAGAATCTTGTTTCTCATGGTCTGAGAGTTTTTAGGTGCTTTCAGGCAAACTCCAAGCAGGCTGTCATGTGCCTTTTTACCGAGGAGTGGCTACCAAAAGGCCTGATTGGTGGAGTGCTGCAGAGTTGGTTGGCCTACTGGAAGGTTCTCCCATCTCCACAGAGGAACTCTGGAGCTTTTGCGGTGCTCCAAAAATATCTGTCCCCATCAACCTCATTAAATAGATGCTTTGTGAAAGACACATCAGGAAAAAAGAGAAGTGAGAGAGTTCTCAATCAGGAGACCCAGTAAGGGGAGAGTGTGGGGAGCAGAGACCTGAGATAGACATACATCTCCCAGGGTTTTCTCAAAGAGTTTCTCCCATCTCCACAGAGGAACTCTGGAGCTCTGCAATAGTGACCATCGGGTTCTTGGTCACCTCCCTGACCAAAGCCCTTCGCCCCCGATTGCTCAGTTTGGCTGGCGGCCAGCTCTAGGAAGAGTCTTGGAGAGGCCACTGTGTTCTTGGGCATTCAATGCTGCAGAAATGTTTTGGTGCCCTTCCCAGATCTGTTCCTCGACACAATCCTGTCTCGGAACTCTACAGACAATTCCTTCGACCTCATGGCTTGGTTTTTGCTCTGACATGCACTGCCAACTGTGGGACCTTTATATAGACAGATGTGTGCCTTTCCAAATCATATCCAATCAGTTGAATTTACCACAGGTGGACTCCAGTCACATTGTAGAAAATCTCAAGGATGATCAATGGAAACAGGATGCAACTGAGCTCAATTTCGAGTCTCATAGCAAAGGGCCTGAATACTCATGTAAATAAGGTATTTTTTTCCTTAAAACCATTTTTTTCTATGTCATTATGGGTATAGTTTGTAGATAGATGAGGAAATGAAATAATTTAATCCATTTAGAGTTAAAGTTCTTTTTTTCAATTTTCACCTAAAATGACATATTACATATCCTTGCTACAGGCAGTTAGATTTGGGTATGTATATTGTTGATACCATTTGAAAGGAAACACTTTGACGTTTGTGGAAATGTTAAATAACACTACTTTGTATTTTTTTTGTACCATCATCTTTGAAATGCAAGAAAAATGKCATAATATATTATRCCAGCCCAGGCGCAATTTAGATTTTGGCCACTAGATGGCAGCAGTGTATGTGCAAAGTTTTAGACTGATCCAATGAACCATTGCATTTCTGTTCAAAATGTTGTGTCAAGACTGCCCAAATGTGCTTAATTGGTTTATTAATACATTTTCAAGTTCATAACTGTGCACTCTCCTCAAACAATAGCATAGTATTATTTCACTMTAATAGCTACTGTAAATTGGACAGTGCAMTTAGATTAACAAGAATTTAAGCTTTCTGCCAATATCAGATATGTCTATGTCCTGGGAAATMTTGTTGTTACTTACAACCTCATGCTAATCACATTAGCCTACGTCCCGCGGGGGACCCACCGATCCTGTAGAGGTTTTAAGTGGTGTTACCACACACCATATAATGTTTCAAAACATCTCAGGATGATGTGTTTTAATACTCCAGAAAAGTTAAGGTTTCGACTCCTTCGCGTTGGTGGATGCTCAGTTGCCACTATTTTTGGTGTTACAAAGCAGTTCATTTTAACAGTGTAAGACGAATCAGAGTTGTCCCCTTATTATTGTTATCATTCACCATGGCATTTAAGCTCATATCAAAAGACATAATTTCCTTTAAAATTATTATAATATATATTTTTAATTTAAGACAATATCTTATATATATATATATATATATATATATATATATATATATATATATATATCTGACTTGAAAGAAATATGCCCTCAGNATATATATCTGACTTGAAAGAAATATGCCCTCAGTACTATTGAGCGAGTGTAGCCTGTATGTAAAATAATGTGAAGGAAACTGTATTTTATGATGCTAACAAGCTCTCTCTCAACACCAATGGACTTGCACGTTAAAATAGAGCATCTATTACGCACACCGCGAAGCTATGAGTCTTTCAGTTCACATGCTCTGCTCAGCCCACGATCACATCTCTTCCATGAAGTAACAATGGGAGCCGGGTGATGTTATCACCCCCTAGCAGCTCAGCCCACCAACCCATAGCTCACTGTGAACTCTGTGGCTCACAGATCCRTAACGATGGGTTACAATTCCACAGCTCCTTTCATCCCAGAGCAGAGCTTCACATCACGCCAGGCAGCGTTACTCACTTCATGGACGTTCACACTTATTTATTGTTGTGTTTTGTATGCTTATTTGATGGAGAGAGAGTGCTGAAAGAGCAGTGGGCTGGATTTGGACCTCGGCTGGCAGTGGTACACATGCTCCACAGGAAGCGGCTTAGATGGCTATACCACCCCGGGCCACACATCTACACACTTCTACAACACTGATCCGGTGATATGATGGAGTAGGGACCGTTATGCTTCTGCACTSAGACACATTTCCTTTTTTAAGTAGGATTTGTACTGTACAGTACATCTTGCAAAGTTCACATTAGTGTGTACAGCTGTAGCCTATAGTAGCCTACAGGYTATGTGTAACTGGTGTGAAATGGCTAGCTAGTCAGCGGTGCGTGCTAGTAGCGGTTCAACCGGTGACGTCACTCGTTCTGGGAGCTTGAAGTAGTTGTGTRCCTTGCTTTGCAAGGGTTGTGACTTTAGTGGAGTGATAGGCAACGCTGCGTCGTGGGAGGCAGTTGCTGATGTGTTCAGAGGGTCCCTGGTTCAAGCCCAGGTTGGGGCAAGGAGAGGGATGGAAGGAAAACTGTTACATACTGTATGTTATAGAGAATTTGCACATTACTGCATGTATGAATGCACAAGACCTAATTCAGATGGGCGGAGTTTCTTGATGTTAAAATATGTGCCCTGAATGGATATTGGATAGAGAGGGTTTGAATATGAGGTAGAAAGCACAAGGCAATCTTGTCAGCAATCCCTCGCTGCAATCTAACATCGTAGGTCTGACATACTGCTCTGAATATTGGAAAGTGTATGTGATATTTATGTGTATATACACTCCCCTACATATTTATTTGGACAGTGAAGCTAAAGCTTTTTRATTTGGCTCTATACTTCAGCATTTGGGATTTGAGATTGAATGTTTTATACGAGGTCACAGTACAGAATYTCACCTTTTTATTTGAGGGTGTTTTCATACATATCTGTTTTACCATTTAGAAATTAAATGCACTTTATGTGTCTAGTTCCCCCACACTGTCTGTGTCAGTCTATCTGTCTCAATATTGCTCTGAATATCAGAAAGCTCTCTCTCCTCTCTCCCTTTCTCTCTCTCTCTCTCCGTCTCTTCTCTCTCCTCTCTCTCTCTCCCTTTCTCTCTCTCTCTCTCTCTCTCTCTCTCCCTTCTCTGTTCTCTCTCTCTCTCTCTCCCTTCTCTCTCTCTCTCTCTCCTCTCTCTCCCTGTCTTTCACTCTCTCTCCCTCCCTTCCCCCTCTCTCTCTCTCTCTCTCTTCTCTCCCTGTCTTTCACTTTCTCTCCCTCCCTGTCTTTCACACTCTCTCTCTCTCTCTCTCTTTCTCTCTCTCTTCTCTCCTTCCACCCCCCCCCCCCCCCCCTCTCTGATTGACAGGAGAACCATTGTAGGCGTATAAAGATCCTGGGAGACTGTTACTACTGTGTGTCAGGTCTGACCCAGCCCAAGACTGACCATGCCCACTGCTGTGTGGAGATGGGCCTGGACATGATTGACACCATCACGTGAGTCTATACGTTTATGGTGGACACTCACTCTCTCACTAATCTTTGCTAGCTCCTTGGACATTTGTCTCTCCACGCCGTCCTGTTCTGGGCCAGGTCCCGGACTGATGTGGTGTTATGTTCCAGTTTGTGTAGGTCACCCATGGTAAACACGTCACTTGTATATGGTACTGGTTGCCTGATAAACCACATGAATCATCGTGATGTTAGGGCCAGTGTTGGCGCCTGTTGATTTGTGATGGACACCATATCACATATCCTTTTATCTCTGTATCAAATCAAATTTGATTTGTCACATGCGCAGAATACAACAGGTGTAGTAGACCTTACCGTGAAATGCTTACTTACAAGCCCTTAACCAACAATACTGGTTTAAGAAAATAGAGTTCAGAAAATATTTACTAAATAAACTAAAGTAAAAAATCATTAAAAATAAATAAATAACACAATAAAAGAACAGCAATGAGGCTACAGTATATACAGGGGGTACCGAATCAATGTGCAGGTTAGTCGAAGTCATTTTTACATGTAGGTAGGGGTAAAGTGACTATGCACAGATAATAAACAGTGAGTTTAGCTATGCAGCAGGAATGAGCCTGCTGCCTAGCTTTCAGCCATTATGTTGAATCATTTGGTTTGACCAGGGATAAGAGTGAGACTGATGACTGGGGATATTGATATTCTCAATTCTTCTAAACCACTGTGGTACAAGTCCAGGCTGAAGGATTCTATGTATACATGACAACACCGCAGATAGATGGGGTTGAGAGGGGTGAAATGTCATTTGAGGGAGAGGGAGTGGAAATGCATTTGGATGCTTCCTCATGAAGCTTGAAAGTGTTTGACTCCTTTGCATGTCCTGCACAATTTGGAGAAAGGAGCTCAACACTTCAATGAGCCTTATCCCGTTCTGTGATAAATGCATGGCCGTTGCCTTGGTGTTATTTAGCTACATTTGCCATATAGGGGTTGTACATACAGGCACCCATATACGTAGGGTTTTAAGAATGACAGATATAGGGCTACAATGCACAATAAAAACACCTTCTTATGTTAGCGGTAGATTCATATTCATATTCATTCATATTCATATTGGTGACAAGTGTAGCATTTTGCCCTGTTTATTGAGTGTCTAGACTCTAGATAATGCTCTTAAACCTCACTTTTCTCTCTCGTTACGGGTTGAATTTTACTCTGTCTGTACTCTCACATTCTCTTTAACTTTACTTTCCTAACAGACAGGAGTAGAGAAAAAACTATTTAGAATCTGAAGTAGCTACCATTTTTTCATTCTGGCTTATCTCCCCAGAACAGGTGCACTTTTTCTTCCAGACAGAGAGGGAGAGGATGGGAGGCTGGGAGGGAGGTTAGAACTCAGTGCTGCCTGTCCTATCTGTATTATTACGTTTATCATGGCAGAATAAAATGTGTGGAGGCAAGAAATGATTTGTATACAGTAATGCTAGAGTGGACACACTAAGGTTGCAAATGGAGGGTATATTACTGGTAACTTTCAAAGTTTACCACTGAACTGCCAGAATTTTGGTAACTTTCAAGGATTTTATGGAATTTTATCACATGACATCTAGTGGCCTTTTCTGGGTACTTCAGATTATCACAGGTGCCTGTAATTATCTCTGGCCCTCTGTGTGGCCTTATCACATGTAACATATATAACATAATCAAATAAGATTATTAAAAAWAWATATATATACAGTATATATAGAATGACAAATCTGTAAAGCATTATACTAAATATAAACCATCAATTTAGTAAATACCATTAGTGTTTAAACTTTAAAGGGACAATCTTCAGTTGCTACATACATTTTTGGACTTATAAATTAATGATATGTACCTATCGGTTCATGAAGAATATAATTTATAAATGCTTCAGAACCCAAAATGTACGCTTTTTTACCTCAATGCTTGTGAACAAGGTAAATGTAAACAAACAATATATACAGTGCCTTCAGAAAGTATTCACACCCCTTSACTTTTTCCACATTTTGTTGTGTTACAGCCTGAATTTAGATTTTGTGTCACTGATCTACACACAATACCACATCATGTCAAAGAGGAATTCTGTTTGCAGAAAATATTGGAAAGATGAAATGTCTTGAATCAATAAGTATTCAACGCCTTTGTTATGGCAAGCCTAAATCAATTCAGGAGTACAAATGTGCTGAACAAATCCCATTATAAGTGCATGGACTCATTCCGTGTTCAATAATAGTGGTTAACATGATTTTTTTAATGACTACCCCATGGGTGTACCCCACACATACAATTATCTGTAAGGTCTCTCAATCGTGTAATGAATTTCAAGCACAGATTCAACCACAAAGACCAGGGAGGTTTTTCAATGCCTTGCAAAGAAGGGCATCGATTGGTAGCTGTGTAAACTGAGCAGGAAACTGCTCAGGGATTTCACCATTAAGCCAATGGTGATTTTAAAATAGTTGTAGAGTTTAATGGCTGTGATAGGAGAAAACTGAGGATGGATCAACAACATTGTAGTTACTCCACAATACTAACCTAAATGACAGAGTGAAAAGAAGGAAGCCTGTACAGAATAAAAATATTCCAAAACATGCATCCTGTTTGCAAAAAGGCACTTAAGTAATACTGCAAGAAATGTGGCAAAGAAATAAACATTATGTCCTGATACAAAGAGGTATGTTTTGGGCAAATCTAACACAACACATCACTGAGTACCGCTCTTCATATTTTTAAGCATGGTGCTGGCTGCATCATGTTATGGTTATGCTTGTAAGTGGCAAGTACTAGGTCGTTTTTTTTTAGGATAAAAAGAAACAGAATACAGTTATAAGCATATTCAAAATCCTAGAGGAAAACCTGCTTCAGTCTTCTTTCCACCAGACACTGGGAGACAAATTCACCTTTCAGCAGGACAATAACCTATAACACAAGGCCAAATCGACACCTGGAGTTGCTTACCAAGACGACATTGAATGTTCCTGAGTGGCCTAGTTACAGTTTTGACTTAAATCGGCTTGAAAATCTATGGCAAGAATTGAAAATGACTGTCTAGGAATGATCAATTTTAAAAAGATGAATAGGCAAATATTGTACAATCCAGATGTGCAAAGCTCTTAAAGACTTACCCAGAAAGACTCACAGCTGTAATCGGCGCCAAAGTTGCTTCTACAAAGTGTTGAYTCAGMGGTGTCAATACTCATGTAAATGAGATATMTCTGTATTTCATTTTCAATAAATTAGCAACATTTTCTAAAAACATTAGTTAKATTTGTCATTATGGGGTATTGTGTGTAGGAGGGTTAGAAAAATATAGATTTAATCAATTTTGAATTCACGCTGTAACACAACAAAATGTGGAATAAGTCAAGTTCTTGCAAGGCATGGTAGCCTCAAAACATAGTTCAAATCATAATTTCGATATCTGGATGGCCAGTCCTTGCATCATAGCTTTGTCTATGAATTTGAGAGTGGTTACATCTCAATTATTATCTCCATTATTATCCATTATTGTTTGCTTTAATATGAGGGTTTAAGCATGAAATATTGTCTTCTTTTTATTTATTTTACTGTGTCAAATTGTCTTTGTTGTAAGTGTTTTGGCACCAAACTGGTGGCAGTTGTGAAAAAGTAAATTGTTGGAAGTTAAAATAATGCCATATTTGGTGAGATGCTTTTTTCATTATATAGACTATTTTCACTTAAAACCATACACTAGAATGTAATGGACAATATGGACATAGATACAACAAATGAAAGCTGTATATTGATACATTTTTTAAGAAGTTATTCAAGTAAAACTACCAAAGTTACCATAGATTGCAGTAGGAAATTCAGATATCTTTTGTTGTAAATTAACAGTGGTTTTGCAACCCTAGTATGCACACACACATAAACACGTATACACACAGTCACACACACATGCATACAGGGACTTGGCACTGGGCACACCACACACACACCAACACACACACACACACACACACCACACACACAACAACACACACACACACACACACACACACACACACACACACACACACACACACACACACACACACACAACACACAAACAAACAAACAAACAAACAAACAAACAAACTCTGCCCCACAATCACACGCGTAGTGTCAATGATATAATATTGTAATTACCCTTCTCATGCTCCTGCAGATCAGTAGCGGAGGCCACAGAGGTGAATCTGAACATGCGTGTGGGTCTCCACACGGCCGGTGCTGTGTGGGGTCCTGGGACTGAGGAAGTGGCAGTATGACGTGTGGTCCAACGACGTCACACTGGCCAACGTGATGGAGGCAGGGGGACTGCCTGGGTTAGTACGAGTTATCGCCATGCCATGACATTTGCTTTCACAGTACCCATCCTGACACACAACACAGCCTCTAGAGCAATTAGTGGTTAAGTACCTTGCTTGAAGGCACAACGGCGGTAGGCAGCACCACATGATGCTGACTCTGTGTTCTCCTTCTCCACCAGGAAGGTCCACATCACCAAGGCGACCCTGGACTTCTGAATGGAGACTATGAGGTAGAACCTGGCAACGGCCACGAGAGAAACGCCTTCCTCCTCAAACACCAGATCGAGACCTTCTTCATTGTACCATCTCACCGACGGAAGGTCAGGGCTGCGTGTTTGTGTATGTGTGTGCACTTGTGTGCAAGCATGTATGTTTGTGTGTGTGTGTGCCTGCATGTGTGTGTAAAATATGGGAAATCTTCTGCATTAGAGAGAATGATCAAGAGTTTTTGCATGTGTGTACAGTATATACAGTATGTTTATCCTGCTAAAAAAAACAGCATAGACATGATGACCTTCGAGGTGTTTTTGCTGGTGACCAGCCTTCATTGTATTTTTGCTGGTAACCAGCCTTCATTGTTTTTGCTGGTGACCAGCCTTCATTGTATTTTGGTGGTGACCAGCCTTCGTTGTGTTTTTGCTGGTGACCAGCCTTCGTTGTGTTTTGCTGGTGACCAGCCTTCGTTGTGTTTTGGCTGGTGACCAGCCTTCGTTGTGTTTTGGCTGGTGACCAGCCTTCGTTGTGTTTTTGCTGGTGACCAGCCTTCGTTGTGTTTTCGCTGGTGACAGCATTCGTTTGGTTTTGAAAACTGCTGACCAATGATTTCTAATTTCCTATTAGAATCCAGCCTGAGTGGGATATCCAACAATCTTCCCGGGGGCGCAGTGGTCTAGGGCACTGCATCGCAGTGCTAGCTGCGCTACCAGAGTCTCTGGGTTCGCGCCCAGGCTGGGCTGGGTTCGCGGCCCAGGCTCTGTCGCAACCGGCCGCAACCGGGAGATCCGTGGCGACGCACAATTGGCATAGCGTCGTCCGGGTTAGGGAGGGTTTGGCCGGTAGGGAGGGTTTGGCCGGTAGGGATTTCCTTGTCTCAGTATGTAAAAAATGTAATAAAATGTATGCACTCTACTGTAAGTCACTCTGGATAAGGCGTCTGCTCTTTGGCCGGTAGGGATATCCTTGTCTCAGTATGTAAAAATGTAATAAAATGTATGCACTCTACTGTAAGTCGCTCTGGATAAGAGCGTCTGCTAAATGACTAAAATGTAAAATGTAAATTGGAAGTTATATTCACCGACAATTCAGAATGACTGCCAGGGTTTGAAAGATGAATGAATTATTACTACTTAACTTCTCTGCGCTACGGAACCATTTCCTAAACAACCGCTGAATTGCAGGGCACAAAATATTACTAAAAATATTTATAATCATGCAATCACAAGTGAAATATTATCAAAACACAGCTTAGCTTGTTGTTAATCCACCTATCGTATCAGATTTTGTAAAATATGCTTTACAG
Organism: Salvelinus sp. IW2-2015; assembly: GCF_002910315.2. Taxonomy (NCBI): domain Eukaryota; kingdom Metazoa; phylum Chordata; class Actinopteri; order Salmoniformes; family Salmonidae; genus Salvelinus; species Salvelinus sp. IW2-2015. Next base: position 15,875,147 of record NC_036859.1, read on the forward strand.
AGAAAGAAATCCAAGCTTTTGTGAGTGTATCAATCAATGCTAGAACAGCTAGCCCAAATTAGCATGGTCACGAAAGTCAGAAAAGCTATAAAATTAATCGCTTACCTTTGATAATCTTCGGATGTTTGCACTCACGAGACTCCCAGTTACACAATAAATGTTATTTTTGTTCGATAAATATTACTTTTATAACAAAAAAATGCCATTTGGGTTGCGCGTTATGTTCAGAAAAACTACAGCCTCGTTCCGGTGCGAAAGGCAGAAGAAAATTCCCAAACATATCAGATTCATAAATATTACAAAAAATATTTATAATCATGCAATCACAAGAAATATACCAAAACACAGCTTAGCTTGTTGTTAATCCACCTATCGTGTCAGATTTTTGAAAATATGCTTTGCAACAAAAGCAATCTAAGCTTTTGTGAGTGTATCAATCAATGCTTGAACAGTTAGCCCTATATTAGCTTGGTTAGCATGGTCACGAAAGTCAGAAAAGCAATAAAATTTATCGCTTACCTTTGATAATCTTCGGATGTTTGTACTCACGAGACTCCCAGTTACACAACAAATGTTCTTTTTGTTCGATAAATATCCCTTTTATAACAAAAAACGCCATTTGGGTTGCGCGTTATGTTCAGAAACCAAAGCCTCGTTCCGTTCGACGAAAAATTCCAAAAAGTATCCGTAATGGTCGTAGAAACATGTCAAATGTTTTTTATAATCAATCCTCAGGTTGTTTTTAACAAACATAATCGATAATATTTTCAACCGGACCGTAACCTATTCAATAAGAGAGAAAAGGAAAATGGAGAGCTACCCACTCGCGCGCAGGAACTATTCAGAGGACACCTGACTACTTTTGAAAAATTCTCGCTCATTTTTCAAAATAAAAGCCTGAAACTATGTCTAAAGCCTGGTCACAGCCTGAGGAAGCCATTGGAAAAGGAATCTGGTTGATACCCCTTTACATGGAAGAAAGACGGGCCAGGAAACACAGATTTAAAAAAATATTCACTTCCGGCGTTAGGATTTTCTCAGGTTTTCGCCTGCAGAATCAGTTTTGTTATACTCACAGACAATATTTTGACAGTTTTGGAAACTTTGGAGTGTTTTCTATCCTAATCTGTAAATTATATGCATATTCTACGATCTGGACCTGAGAAATAGTCCGTTTACCTTGGGAACGTTATTTAAAAAATATATAAAATAATCTGACCTCCAGCGTCAAGAGGTAATTTAACCATCTAAACTGAAACAATGATTCCAGTAACGGGTGCAATAAGTCCAACTAACATATTGGATTAGTTTAAATGTGTTACTTTTTTGCCGACCTCAAGAATTGTCTTCTGATGTGATTTAAGCGTTGACATGCACTCAGAACATGCATTTTTGTTGTATGTCTATTAATAATTGTAATATTGATATTGAACAYAAAATCGTAAACCAAGAAAAATAAAACAGAAAGAACTAATTTTATGGGGCCCCTTTAGAGTTGCTTATTAACCATTATTTTATCAGTTATATTAACAGAAAACACATATCTTGTATACCGAGGATCTGGGGAAGAGTTGCAGGGTAGATGAGAGAGATGAATGTGCCTATATAAGTCAAACTAACTTGCAGATGATTGTTGACACATCAACCAGGATCAAGGAGCAGGGCAATTTGTGACTTGTTTTGGTAATCAGTGGTTGTTTTGGAGTGGGAGTGGTTTCTCCTCTCCTAGGCAATCAGCAATTAGTACAGGGAGGTGTGCTCTTCACCTCTGCTAGGCAACTAGCAATTAGTGTTAGTACTTCAGTCTCCCCTGTTTTCTCAACGGCAGTTCAAAGCGGCGGTTGTGTCAGTAAGGCCGTCACCGAAACAAAGAAGTTTCTTAGAGAAAAGAAAGAGAGAAGGCTCCACACTGCGCTCTCACTTGAGTATCTTACCTTGTCATTTTTTCTGATGATCTCATTTTGCTCGTTTGTGTCTTTTGCAACTGTGTGTTTTTCTATACCTGTTCGCACCTCTCCCTGTAGGCTTTACAGATGCTCCCACCCCTTGGCTGCAACCCTTCTAATTTAGTGTACCCTGCGCGCACAACCCATGTGGAATTCTGGGTCTCTAGCAGCATTTGGAACTGCCGATCTGCAATCAAGAACGCTGTGTTAATCTCTGCCTATGCTGCCCTTCAGTCCCATGACTTTTTGGCCCTGATGGAGACACGGATCACCCCAGAGAACACTGCTACTCCAGCTGCCCTTTCTTCATCTGACTACGTTTTCTCTCATAGTCTGAGAGCATCTGGTCYTCGCGGTGGTGGCACAAGGCTACTCATTTGTCCTAWCTGGAGATTCTCTTTTCTCCCTRTCACCTGTKCATCTGTTCATTTGAATTCCATGCTGTCACTTGTCCACTCAAGCGTAACATAGTTGTCATCTATCACCCARCAGTTAGCCTTGGAGAGTTCCTCAATGAGCTTGACACCTTGATAAGCTAACTTCCTGATGATGGCTCACCACTCTTTGTACTTGGTGACTTCAACCTCCCTGCCTACTAATTTCACTGCAACCCCACCTCCAGGTCTCTGATCACTACTTTCTTTCCTTTTCTGTCTCCCTTTCCTCCAACCCTCCTCCAAACCTAGCCACTAAGCCCCTAAGATGGTCATATGCCATTGCAATCTTCACCCTCTCTCCCACTACTCTCCTCTTCTATCCTATCATCTCTCCCTTCTGATAAATACTTCTCCCTCCTGTCTCCTGATTCTGCCTCTTCGACCCTACTCTCCTCTCTTTCCGCATCATTTGACTCCTCACACTGTCCCCTTTCCTCCTGGCTGGCTTGGCCCTCCCCTCCTGCTCTGTGGCTGAGTGATTCAATAAAAGCTTACGGAACAGGGCTGCAAGCAGCTGAGTGAAAATGGAGGAAAACTAAACTTCTGGAGGACTTATCATCCTTTCACTCCCTCCTCTCTACCTTCTCTTCCTCAGTATCTGCTGCTAAAGCCACTTTATATCACTCTAAATTTCAATCTTCTGCCTKTAAWCCTAGGAAATGCTTTTCTACCTTCTCCCTCCTACCTCTCTGCGGACTACTTTGTCAACCACTATGAAAAGAAGGTTGACGACATCCTCTACTCATTCACTCGGCCTATTGAGTCCACTGGTCCCACTCACACAGAACTACCCTACGCCTTGACCTCCCCCACCCCCCAGATGAAATCCTGCGACTAGTGAGGTCTGGCAGCCCGACAACCTGCCTGCTCGACCCCATCCCCTTCTCCTTCATCCCTGACCACTGGCTGCGTCCCCTCTGACTTCAAAATGMCTCGAGATGGTCCTCTCCACTAGAAACCAAGACTCGACTCATCTGACGTCAAACTATAGACCTGTATCCCTTTATTTTCTTGAGTGTACTGACTCTCGTTATCTCTCTCAGAATYAACCAGTCAGGCTTKAAGACGGGTCACTCAACCTAGACTGCTTTTCTCTGTCACTGAGGCTCTCTGCACTGCCAAAGCTGACTCTCTCTCCTCTGTTCCCATCCTCCTAGATCTATCCGCTGCCTTCAACACCATGAGCTATCAGACCCTCCTCTGGGAGTCTCAGGCTCTGCACACTTTTGGATTGCATCGTACCTGGCAGGCCACTTCTACCAGATGACATGGAGAGGATCTGTGTCTGCACCACGAACTCTCACTACTGGTGTCCCCCAGGGCTCGGTTCTAGGCCATCTCCTCTCATCCTCTTCTTCTGTCTATACACCAAGTCACTCGGCTCCGTCATCTCCATTCATTGCTATGCGGATGACACTCAACTACTCCCCCCCCCTTCTGACACCCAGGTGGTGACACACATCCCTGCGTGCCTGGCAGATTTCTCAGCTTGGATGTCGGCCCACTACCTCAAGCTCAACCTCGACAAGATTGAGCTGCTCTTCCTCCCAGGGTATGCCAGTTGGCTCAAAGACCTCTCCATCACGGTTGATAACTCCAGTATTCCCTGCCTATAGTGAAAATAACCTTGGCATGACAATGCAAACATCAAAGCAGTGACTCGCTCCTGCAGGTTCATGCTCTACAACATRTGTAAAGTACGACCCTACCTCACACAGGAAGCGGCACAGATCCTAATCCAGGCACTTTTCCCACTCAYTATTTTGAATATAAGYTACAATCATCAATGCGCTTTGAAATGTAGGTGGGGGCAATGTACCGGTGGGGTGGTCTAATTAGCATATTTGGTGGCATGATCCAAAAACGTGTATTTGTACCAACTGTCAGTGGAAGTGGTTGAGCACCTCTTGTTGTCAAAGGCTGAGCACCTCTTAACACTGTCAGTTCTGCAATCTTTGTAAGGGCATATGAGCTGCACTGTTAYGAGGTTACTGTGCATTTAGCAGTACCTTAATGGAAGTTAGTTGCTGTGAATTTTGCTTTACCTAATTGGCAAACAGCTGTAAAATTCAGTCATGTAAGAGCCAGCAACCGCAAGCAACTCACTGGCAGTAGCTCACTGTACCTTCACTGAACTTTTCTGATAGCTTATAACAACTACTAAGCTTCCTTTGTGGTGAGCACACTTGGGCTCCAGCCTCACCTGGCCTCAACCTCTTGGTTGGCAACTAACTGATCTTTCTGTCAGGTCAGTGAGCGTGACAGACATCAGCCACAGTCAGTTATTGTGAATTTTACAAAAACTACTCGCAGCAAGCTGACAGTAAATMATTGAAAATTGAACATGAACTTCCCGATGACCAACTACCTTTAAAGTAACTGGAAAATCCACAGTAACATCTTAACAGTGCAGCTCTTGATTGTAGAATTTGGAGTGGAAAAATGAGATGCTAAACATAACAATGAAACCACTTAAACTAGTACAACACTTCCACTAATYGTTGGCACAAATACAACATATTTTAGACCATGCCCCCAAATATGCTAATGATCCCACGCCTTCACAGGAAAGCCAAAAAGAATATCACGGACATCAACCACCCGAGCCACGGCCTGTTCACCCCGCTGTCATTCAGAAGGCGAGGTCAGTATAGGTGCATCAAAGCAGGGACCGAGAGACTGAAAAACAGCTTCTATCAGACTGTTAAATAGCCATCACTAGTCGGCTACCACCCGGTTACTCAACCCTGCACCTTAGAGGCTGCTGCCTTTATATAAACTCAGCAAAAAAAGAAACATCCCTTTTTCAGGACCCTGTCTTTCAAAGATAATTCGTAAAAATCCTAATATCTTCACAGATCTTCATTGTAAAGGGTTTAAACACTGTTTTCCATGCTTGTTCAATGAAACATAAACAATTAATGAACATGRACCTGTGGAACGGTCGTMAAGACACTAACAGCTTACAGACGGTAGGCAATTAAGGTCACAGTTATGAAAACTTAGGACACCAAAGAGGTCTTTCTGCTGACTCTGGAAAAACACCAAAGAAAGATGCCCAGGGTCCCTGCTCATCTACGTGAACGTGCCTTAGGCATGCTGCAAGGAGGCATGAGGACTGCAGATGTAGCCAGGGAAAGAAATTGCAATGTCCGTACCGTGAGATGCCTAAGACAGCGCTGCAGGGAGACAGGACGGACAGCTGCTCGTCATCACAGTGGCAGACCACGTGTAACAACACCTGCACAGGATCGGTACATCCGAACATCACACCTACAGGATGGCAACATCATCTGCCCGGGTTACACCAGGAACGCACAATCCCTCCATCAGTGCTCAGACTGTCCGCAATAGGCTGAGAGAGGCTGAACTGAGGGCTTGTAGGCATGTTGTAAGGCAGGTCCTCACCAGACATCACCAGCAACAACATTGCCTATGGGCACAAACCCACTGTCGCTGGACCAGACAGGACTTGCAAAAAGTGCTCTTCACTGACGAGTCGCGGTTTTGTCGCACCAGGGGTGATGGTCGGTTTCGCGTTTATTGTCGAAGGAATGAGCATTACACCGAGGCCTGTACTCTACAGCGGGATCGATTTGGAGGTGGAGGGTCCATCATGGTCTGGGGCGGTGCATCATCGGACGGAGGTTGTTGTCATTGCAGGCAATCTCAATGCTGTGCGTTACAGTGAAGACATCCTTTTCCCTCATGTGGTACCCTTCCTGCAGGCTCATCCTGACATGACCCTCCAGCATGACAATGCCACCAGCCATACTGCTCGTTCTGTGCGTGATTACCTGCAAGACAGGAATGTCAGTGTTTTGCCATGGCCAGCGACGAGCCCGGATCTCAATCCCATTGAGGACGTCTGGGACCTGTTGGATCGGAGGGTGAGGGGTGAGGGCTAGGGCCATTCCCCCCCCAGAAATGTCCGGGAACTTGCAGGTGTCTTGGTGGAAGAGTGGGGTAACATCTCACAGCAAGAACAGGCACATCTGGTGCAGTCCATGAGGAGGAGATGCACTGCAGTACTTAATGCAGCTGGTTGCCACACCAGATACTGACTGTTACTTTTGATTTTGACCCCCCCCCCCTTTGTTCAAGGACAGATTATTCAATTTTTGTTAGTCACATGTCTGTGGAACTTGTTCAGTTTATGTCTCAGTTGTTGAATCTTGTTATGTTCATACAAATATTTACACATGTTAAGTTTGCTGAAGATATACGCAGTTGACAGTGAGAGGACGTTTCTTTTTTTTTGCTGAGTTTAAATAGACTTGGAATCACTGGCCACTTTAATAATGGAACACTAGTCACTACACCGGAAACTAGTCACTTTAATGTTTACATACTGCTTTACTCATCTTATATGTATGTTCTGTATTCTATTCAACTGTATTTCAGTCAAAGCCACTTCTGACATTGCTTGATCTAATATTTATATATTCCATTATTTTACATTTAGATTTGTGTGTATTGCTGTGAATTGTTAGATACTCTTGCACTGTTGGAGCTAGGAACACAAGCATTTCGCTACACCTGCCATAGCATCTGCTAAATATGTTCATGTGACCAATAACTTGATTTGACCTACATTTCAAAGTTCAGTGAAAGTAAGATAAAAAAGTCATTTTTCAACAATGAGACCTTAATTTAACTGTAAAAATACTTTATTTGTACTGCAACTCATTAGCTAGTAACTTACTGTSAAATTACAGGTCATTTTTAACAGCGTGTGTAATAAGCACATCTGAAGTATCCTATAAGTATAACTGTAGAACCTGTCATTGGTTCTTCCTGGAATTAGAGGGTTCTTCAAGAGATGGTTCTAAATGGGACTCAAAMGGTTCCTATACAGCAGGGTTCCCCAACTGGCGGTCCGGGAGCCGGATTTGGCCCGTGGGTGATTTTATTTGGACTGTCATGTTTTCTGAGCAAATTAGTTTTTTTAATCACATTTTTTGATGGTTGGACATAAGAGACACCAGCAAATCATCTCCAACTGATTTACATTTTGGAACTCTGTTCCAAAYTATTCCCACGCATAATGGAGATATACAGTATGAGATCATATACAAATGTAAGCAAGGTTTGAAAAGATTGTTGTAGTCAAATATTATATCTGTTTCTTGCTGTCAATTTGCAGTCTACAAATCATTTGTAATTATGTTCTGGACCACTGACCATCTGCTTAAAAAATAATCGTCCCAAGTCTGAATCTAGTTGATGATCTCTGGCCTACCAGGGACAAATTACAGAATGTCTATCGGTTCTAATCTTTTAACAATCTTTATGATACCCACAGAACCAGTGGCAGAGCAGAAAATTCAGGTTGTGGAAACCAAGAGGTTGTGAGTTCAAATCCCAAGCGAGGTTGACTCCCAAGTCATAAGATTTTGCTGGTCTCTCAAAGTACGCCCGTCATTATTGTAGTCGGACTTTACATACACTTAGGTTGGAGTCATTAAAACTTGTTTTTCAACCACTCCACAAATTTTCTTGTTAACAAACTATAGTTTTGGCAAGTCGGTTAGGACATCTACTTTGTGCATGACACAAGTAATTTTTCCAACAATTGTTTACAGACAGATTATTTCACTTATAGTTCACCGTATCACAATTCCAGTGGGTCAGAAGTTTACATACACTAAGTTGACTGTGCCTTTAAACAGCTTGGAAAATTCCAGAAAATGATGTCATGGCCTTTAGAAGCTTCTGATAGGCTAATTGACATAATTTGAGTCAATTGGAGGTGTACCTGTGGATGTATTTCAAGGCCTACCTTCAAACTCAGTGCCTCTTTGCATTGACATCATGGGAAAATCAAAAGAAATCAGCCAAGACCTCAGACAAAAAATTGTAGACCTCCACAAGTCTGGTTCATCCTTGGGAGCAATTTCTAAACGCCTGAAGGTACCACGTTCATCTGTACAAACAATAGTATGCAAATGTAAACACCATGGGACCAAGCAGCCATCATACCGCTCAGGTAGAGAAGCGTTCTGTCTCCTAGAGATGAACGTACTTTGGTGCGAAAAGTGCAAATCAATCCCAGAACAACGGCCATGGACCTTGTGAAGCTGCTGGAGGAAACAGGTATAAAAGTATCTATATCCACAGTAAAACGATTCCAATATCAACATAACCTGAAAGGCCGCTCAGCAAGGAAGAAGCCACTGTTCCAGTACCGCCATAAAAAAGCCAGACTAGGGTTTGCAACTGCACATGGGGACTAACATCGTACTTCTTGGAGAAATGTCCTCTGGTCTGATGAAACAAAAATAGAACTGTTTGGCCATAATGACCATCGTTATGTTTGGAGGAAAAAGGGGGACGCTTGCAAGCCAAATAACACCATCCCAACAGTGAAGCATGGTGGTGACAGCATCATGTTGTGTGGGTMCTTTGCTGCAGGAGGGACTGGTGCACTTCACAAAATAATGTCAGCATGAGGCAGGAAAATTATGTGGATATATTGAAGCTTGTGGAAGGCTAACTGAAATGTTTGATCCAAGTTAAACAATTTAAAGGCAATGCTACCAAATACTAATTGAGTGTATGTAAACCTCTCACCCACTGGGAATGTGATGAAAGAAATAAAAGCTGAAATAAATCATTCTCTCCAATATTATTCTGACATTTCACATTCTTTTTTACAAGGATTAAATGTCAGGAATTGTTACAAGGATTAAATGTCAGTAATTGTGAAAAACTGAGTTTAAATGTATTTGGCTAAGGTGCATGTAAACTTCCGACTACAACTGCACATTGATTAATTAATCAATCAATCAATCAATCTTATGCTACACAAAGATAAAAAAACATAATTTTTTCTAAACTAATCCAAACTGTTAGTTGGACTGTTTGGATTATGGCATATCTTTCAAATAGGCACATTCTTCTCTTTTCCTCTACCCTGCAACTCTTCCCCCAGGTCCGTGATGTGAAAGAGATGTGTTTTCTATTAATATGCCTGATAAAATAAAGGTTGATAAACAACTCTAAAGGGGCCCCATAAAATATCCTCCCTGGTTTCGGGTTTTTTATTCAATATTACATATATTAATAGACAAACAACGGAAATTGATCTTCTGAGTCCATGTCAATGCTTAAATCACATCAGAAGACAATTCTTGAGGTCTGGGGGAAAAAATGTTTTAGATGTTTGAGTGTAATTTCCCTTTAATTGTGCATCCAACAAGAGAGGATGTGTGGTTTCTGCTGGTAGGCCTACTGCTGCAGCGCTTCATGGCAGGGTTTGCTAAACAATCACCACTCAATTTATACAAATAAATAATCATGATGTGGTGTGGTCAGGTAAGCCTACTTTGCCGAAGTCTTTAACTACCCAAAAGACGATTAACATTAGCAACGCTAACTGGTTACATACAGAGTAGACAAACGCACACACCAACCAGTCAGAAGGGAAATATTGCTGGAATTGAATGGGTAGATATTATGGTACATTTGGCCATTTAAATAGAATAGCGGCTAGCCAGGGGTGGGATAATGTCAATGTGACTTTAATTGGATAGTAGCCGGAAGCTTTTCTGTTTATCACAGTTTGCGATGGAACACATGAAAACATTTATGTACACTGAACAAAAATGTAAACTCAACGAGTAAAATGTTGGTCTCATGTTTCATGAGCTGAAATCAAAGATCKCAGAAATGTTCCATACACACAAAAAGCGTATTTCTCTCATTTTGTGCACAAATTTGTTGACATCCTTGTTAGTGAGCATTTCTCCTTTGCCAAGACCTTATGCCGGGGACAATAAAAGGCCACTCTAAAATGTGCAGTTTTGTCAAACAACAAAATGCCACAGATGTCTCAAGTTTTGAAGGAGTGTGCAATTGGCATGCTGACTGCAGGAATGTCACCAGAACTTTTGCTGGAGCATTTAATGTTAATTTCTCTACCATAAGCCGCATCCAACGTCTTTATAGAGAATTTGGCATTATGTCCAACCGGCCTCACAACCGCAGACCACGTGTAACCACGCCAGCCCAGGACCTCCACATCTCGCTTCTTTACCTGCGGGATCGTCTTAGACCAGCCACCCGGACAGCTGATGAAACTGAGGAGAATTTCTATCTGTAATAAAGCCCTTTTGTGGTGAAAAACCCATTCTGATTYGCTGGGCCTGGCTCCCCAGTGGGTGGGCCTCCCCACCCATGGCTGTGCCCCTGACCAGTCATGTGAAATCTATAGATCAGGACCTAATTTATTTATTTCAATTGACTGATTTCCTTATATGAACTGTAACTCAGTAAAATCTTTGAAATTGTTGCATGCTGCGTTCATATTTTTGTCCTGTATACTTTGAAGGAAAAAGGAAACCGCACAATGCTCTTGATAGTATCACCGATATTTAATAAGCTTACGTATCGGCCTATGTATAAGCTTGACGAAGGCCGTGTGGCCGATACGTAAGCTTATTAAATATTGATGATACTATCAAGAGCAGTGTGCGGTTTCCTTTTTCCTTCATCTTGTTCAATTGTTGCCATGCACCTGCAAATAAGATTGCTCAGTGCCTTTTGAATTTTGTCCTGTATACTTTAAAAATCGATTGGTGAATTACTCATACAGTAGGCGAGCTACTCTACCTGTTGGAGACCCCTGAGTTAGAGCATGCTGGTAAGACCAGCTAGACCATTCTGGTCAGGCCAGCTTGACTAGCGTTCGACCTGCACTGGCCAGCATAGACCAGCATGGACCAGCTTGAAATTTATGCTGGTCTATGCTGAAGTAACTTTGATATATAGTACTGGACATGAACTTGGTCATACTGTATGTGGACAGATATAGTTTGACTGCTAGAACGGACAGATAATACATTTTAAAGGAACTACCTGGTAAAATGTAGTCCAGATTTAAAAAAGACTTAACCTCTCATTAACTTTCGTTTTCAACATAAGGTGAAACCTAATCGATCTGAACAGTATTTTAGTCCTGTACTACTGTAGGCCTACATGTTCAATATGCTGTGTGTATTGTAGAAAGTGTTGGGTATGTTTTTCATTGAGTTGTCACTCAGTCACGGTTGTTCAGATCCGATGGGTTCCCTTACAGTCTCCCTGATGTTTGGCCTCAGCTCTGACACTGTCTTGTCAACAGCCTGTGGCAGCAACACACACACACACACACACACACACACACACACCACACACAACACACCACACACAACAACACACACACACACACACACACACACACACACACACACACGACCCCCCGCCCCATCCCCTTCTAGTCTTCACATCTCCAACAGATGTGCCACTAGCAGCATTCTTACATCCGTGTCAGTTCATAATCATCTCTCCTCTCCTGCCAATACCCTTCTCATACCCTACCCTTGCCCTGCAGACTTTATTCGGTCTGGAGAGGGGGTCTAACTTCCTGATGCCTGTGTATTTATGCAGTGCTGCTTGGCTATTCATCTGGTACACTGTAAAGAAATGCACAATGCACACTCTGGTGAGATGCTGAAAAACGGAAGATAAACAACCAAGGCTCTGTAGCCGAGACGTTGGTTAATAAATCCACAAGCAAGGAGAGATGAGTGTATGATTTTTTTGTTGTTGCGTTGTTGTCCGTCAGGTTTCAGATTATGTAAGAGCTTTGTGTGAACCTTTCACAGTAGTGTCACTATTGTCTCAGGGGTCGTTCAGCCGCCCAGCCCTCTTCTACTCTCCTCCTCTGTGAGATGTGGGACACTTGACTAAGGTTACGTCCCAAATGGCTCTCTATTTAGAGAATTCCTTTTGAAGTAGTGCACTAAATAGGAAATAGGGTGCCATTTGAAACACATGCTCGGTTAATCCTCTTGATAGACGAGCCGACAGCTCTACTTCATCAAAGAGAAGAGACCGAGAAGAGGCGCCGTAGGGAGAGTTAGTGTTTGTGTGCATGTGTTTGTGTACTGTAATCTGAGATGAAAACGTAGTTATCCGTGAACGTATGAAGTGTATCTACAGTACATTTCCTGTAAGTATGTATCATAGTGTGTATCCTAATCCCTGCTRTCACTGCTTGTTTGTTGACAGATATTCCCAGGATTGATTCTATCGGATATAAAGCCTGCCAAAAAGATGAAGTTTAAGACGGTTTGCTACTTGCTTGTGCAGCTCATGCACTGTAGGAAGATGTTTAAGGCTGAGATCCCCTTCTCAAATGCCATGAACTGTGAGGACGGTGACAAGGTAAGATCTTTGAGTGTCTGTTTGTGTGTGTATGTTTGTGTGTGTTGTCTATGTGTGGGTGAGTTTGTGTGTTTGTGTGCATGCTTGTTTGTGTGTGTGTGTGTTGTGTAAGGGAATGTAGAGACAGAGAGAGAAGGTATGTGTGTGTATACATGTGAGTACATGTGTGTGTACATGTGTACGTCCATGTGTACGTGTGTGAGCATGCATGTGCGTGTACTTGTCTGCGTGCAATGTGTGCTTCCCAACCAACCAGACTTTTTTGACCTTCATCAGTTTACTTTCAATTCCTTTGGTAATATGGCTGATTGTCAGTGTGTTACCTTGACCTGCTGTCCCTGTAAAGATATCCTGAAGTCTGTCTTCAGTTCAACTCTGGCTCAGGATATTTAAATCCAGATACTCAGGTCTGTGTGGGTGTGTGTGGGAAAGGAGATGTAATGCAGCGGATAAGAGCCAAAAGAAATCTCGCCCTTTCAGATAAAAACATAAAACTTAGTACAATCATTCCGTAAAGGGCATAAGAATCTCTATGTGGTTACATTTATATAATATGTCATAGAGCTCTGATGCTTGGTGAGAACCCTGGATGAAAGCATGTAAACATAGCTTTCAAAAGAGAGGGGATTGGAGTGAAGTTAAAATATACTCGACACAGACTGAGATATTCAGATTCAGGCCACACACACACTCTCTCCAGGCTGTCGGAAATGACAAATTAACTCCGAGAGAGAGGGAGAGTGGGAGATGGGAGAGTGGGAGATGGGAGACGAGGAAGGAGTGAAAGGATGAGTGCGCTCGGAGCAGCCGTGGGTGTATGATGTGATGAGTGTCCAATGCTCCTCGGACCATCTCCAAACAATTGGGTCACATGCAGAGTGGGAGATGGAGAGACTAAAGAGAGAGACTAGAGGGAAAGTGAGAGGGCGACGGGAGAGGAAAGGGGTGAGAGACAGGCTTACAACACAGCCACAGAAACACTCATTAGCGTAATCAATGCACACACGCCACCAAAGCAACCAAGAGAAAGTGAGGGGTGATGAGGATGAAGTCAGTGGGGTGTGTGTTTGTTAACCTTCCTCAACCGTCCTCATTCGCTCTGTCGCCCCCCCATCCCCCATCCCCATTATGAAGCCACTCTTTTCAGCCGCTCCTCGCTTACCCACTGTCTCTCACGCTGTGACACTGATGGGCATCAGTCTGTACAGCTCACTGGCTTTCTTCCTTCATCCAGGAAGACTCAATCAGGCTATATCCCAACTGGCACCCTGTGCCCTATATAGTACACTGCAAGTCAAAAGTAGAACACCACGAAGAGCACCATTTGGGACACGTCCTCATTCTCTCTGGTGTCAAATCACTGCTTTTGCTCTGCTGCTCCACATAGCCTACTGTACAATAATGACGCTTCCAAAGAACTATCAAGACAAGGGGGTTCAGTTGGGGTCAGAGAATCAATGTTAACTGTAGAGGAAATCATTTATGTTTTGTTTGTTGTGTGAAGATGAGCATTTAATATGTTGATGCCCCTTATCAATTCATATGAAGTCAACCACAAGGATTGACTTCGTTTGATTTCCCTTGCTCACATTTAAAGATTTGAGAACTGTCAGAACACACCTCTTCTTACTCCATGGTGAATTTTGGTGTTTGTAGTTAAGTATAAACTTTCTCTCACCCACAATGATACCCAACAGTGGACAGTAGAGGCCCAGCAATCTATTTCCTCCGTGACCCATTGTTTTGAACAGCTGGTATAAAACCCTCTGAACGTAGTTAAGTCAGGATTCCGTTTCCCACAATTCTGTGCCACAGCGGAGGGCCCTGCGGACGGCTCCAGAGAAGCTGCGGAACCGGACGTCGATGTCGGCTAACGTGACCCAGGCCAGCCCGGGAACGCGGGTCAACCGCTACATTGGTCGTCTAATCGAGGCGAGGCAGACAGAGTCAGACACAGCTGACCTCAACTTCCTCACACTCATGTATAAGTGCTCTGAGCGCGAGCAGAGGGTGAGTAACTATACTACACTTACAACATACATGCACAGACATACACACGCAAACATTGCAACGTAAGGAGTGACTTTTGAATCAAACGAGTGACTTTTGAATCAGACGTTTTGATAGACGTAGCACTCAGAAGATGCTTTAATAATTATTTTATCTGAGACATCCCTCTCTCTGGTTGCTCTGCCAGTACCACCAGCTCCATGATGAGTACTTCACCAGCGCCGTGGTCCTCTCTCTAATTCTAGCTGCCTTGTTCGGCCTTGTCTACCTTCTCATCCTACCACAGTATGTACTAGATTATTATAGGATATCTGAGAGCAGCACATTCTGTACCTCTATCTCTTTCTCTGTGCCTGTCTCTTTATCTKTCTCTCTCTCTCTCTCTCTCTCTCTCTCTCTCTCTCTCTCTCTCTCTCTCTCTCTCTCTCTCTCTCTCTCTCTCTCTCTAGTATATGATATCTGACAGCGACACACTGTCTTTCTAGCTCTGTCTCTTTCTCTCTTTCATTTCCCTGTATGATATCTAACAGCAACGTACACTCTCTCTCTCTCTTTTCTTTTGGTCTGCTGCCTCTTGAGTTGACTTCCACAGGCTCTGTCCACTAACTCACTACCTCTTCTTCTTCTCCTCCTCCTGTCTTTCCCCTATTCCTCCTCTCTCCTGCTGCTGTCACCAGGGGAACAGTGGTCCTGGTCCTACTGGTCTTCTGCATCTGTTTCCTAGTAGTTTGTATCATGTACCTGCATGTCACAAAATTACAGGTAAATGCCTGCTTGATGCCTTGGTCCAACTGATTTAACATGTCGTTCTTTTAGTTATTCACTCACTTTTTGTTATGAGAATTTTGTTATCAATGTTCATAAACTTCAAATAATCTACTCAGTCTGCTACCCAGAGTTTGTAAGATTCTGGTTTAAATGAAACAGACAGATTTCTCAGCTTACAATAGTCAAAATGTTTATTCACGAGGACGTCCTGAAGTCCATTATACAAAGACATCCATTTTATAGCTGCGCACATACTTCCACACAAACAGTAGGTATCCTACGCACATACATACACACAAACAGTAGGTGAGTTTTATCCTTCTCCAGAGTTCTCACCACTGTGTATCACTACCCAGCCGACAGTTCCGTTCCCCTGAGATTAGGGAAACCTTGAGAAGTACTCCCTATGCTATCATAAGTTCCTCAGAGGCCTAGCCAGGTCGGTCCAAACACAGTTGAACTGTTCTCGTTTTTTTTCTTCGGCACACACATACAAGTTCAAATCCTAAGCTACGCCTTGCTCAGACAGTCTGTGTTTTTCCACTATACAGATACATTGTTTAACCTAATTCTGACTAAAACTACACACATCATCAGATTATAATTTTATGATTCTAATCAATTTCATACAGTTCTAAGGTTTCAGAGTGGAATTATTTTATCATTATCTTTCAACATATACATTATTTTATCACTTTTCTGATGGGTTGATTAGCTGTAAGTGATTTTCCATGGGTAGGTCAAACTCTTGGCCCAAGCTATAAGTCACTTTTGATAATTTAGTTAATTTAGCAAATATGACGTTTTTCTGCATATCTGCAAATATGAAATAATATTTTAGTCGGTAGTTGAAAGTAATATTATGTATGAAATTGATGTCAATGGCCTTCAGAAAACTTGTCAAAGTTCACTCAGTTTGTCTTCAAACTCAATGCTAAGTCTATTAATTTCAGCTTTTGTTGAAGTTGACAGATTTACTTTTTCCAACTTCCCCAACCCCCTCAGCTAATATTACATAAATTAAGTTATAATTCTTTTCAAATTCAAATTCTGTGTGGTAAGCTTTTTCTACTCTCCCTCCCTTTTCATCCTTAATCTGTTTCTCTTTGTGTCTATTCTCTCTCTCTCTCTCTCTCTCTCTCTCTCTCTCTCTCAGTGTTTCCCAGGCTGCCTCACCATTCAGATCCGTACCGTTCTGTGTATTCTCATAGTGCTCTTAATCTATGCTGTAGCCCAGGCCTGTGTGGTAAGTAGGGTTAACAACAAGGCACTAAAACAACAATATTCATGACATTCATTGCAATACACTTGAAATCATAAATGTAAATGTCATGCAAATCAAATATGCAAAGAACCAACCTCTGAGTTACTGCTTGAGGGTTTTTGCCATTCTCTCCTCTGTTTCTCTGCCAGGTGGGCTGCATGCCATGGCTGTGGGGCAGTGCCCACCACTCTAACAGTTCCATTGTCATCATTGACACGAGCGACGGTGCCAACCGCACCATGATGGAGCTGCCGTGCGACGGCGTCCGCTACGCCTTCCTGTCGTGCATTGTGGGCACGCTGACACTGGCGCTCTTCCTGCGCGTKTCCTGGATGCCAAAGATGGCCCTGTTGCTCCTGCTGGGGGTGCTGTATGTCACCGTGCTGGAGCTCAGCGGATTCAGACGCACCGCCGGGTAAGAGAGAGGACAGAACATACATATATATACACACACACAGGCACACATACACCGCCGGGTGAGGGAGAATACACACACACATTATGTATATAAACAAGCACACACACCAGTGGAGGCTGCTGAGGAGAGGACGGCTCTTAATAATGACTCTAATGGAATAAATGGAATGGTATCAAACACATGTTTGATACCATGCCATTCAATCCATTCCAGCCATACACTCAATTCCAGCCATTATTATGAGCCGTCATCCCCTCAGCTGCCTCCACTGACACAAACACAGGAGGGCGAGAGGGGAAAAAACGAACGGACAAATACACCCACCATCCTCCCACTGTCAGTCCTGAAGCTATAGTCCTCAGATTTACTCTGCTCCCCCTGCCACTCACGTATCTAAAGCCATGATTGATTTTACATGACAGTAGTGTCAGCTACGGTTTCCTCTTGGTTTGATTTGGAGTGGGAACAAGCAAACAACAGTCACAGGGATATTTCCATTTTGTGGGGACGTGTGTAGGAGGAGAGGAGTCTTTGCTTGTCCCCGACCTGCGCACTCTCACATGGGAACTGTTTGAAGAGGAGACACACAGTACATGTTCATTAACTCTATACCAAAAGGTTGAGCTGACAATGTAGGCTTTTGCTTGATTCAGCCGTGCATGTTAGCTACTCCTACTCAGTACCCAGGACCTAGTGCAGCTCGGCGCACAGACCCATTGTATCGATACAAACAGATCACTTACTGCATGAATCATCAACTATATTCAGCCACGAGGCAATTTGTTTCTTGAGCAGATGGTCAAGGGGCTGGAACATAATTACAAATAATTTGTAGGCTGCAAATTGAGCGCAAGAAGCCCAAACAGATAATAATATTTGACTAAAACATAACAATTTCAAACCTTGCTTACATTTGTATACAATCACATTATTGTTGGACATGAAAGACTGTGAAAACACCAGCAAATCAGCTCCAAGGGATTTTAATTCAGGAAATCTGGTCAAAGTATTCCCATGCAGTATCTCTCTATTATGTGTGGCAATACTTTGGAAAGGATTTCCAACAATACAACTCTTGTTCAGAAAACCTGAACAAATAAAAACTTGGGGCCCGCCGGTTGGGGAACCCTGGCTTACTGTATAACACTGGAATACTCTGATATCATTGAGATGGAAAACTACTTGTTGTTCTCCAAAGGGGTCTTATTATCCGTAAATATTATATCTGTGCTGAGTGAATGGTGTTTACATCACTGCTGGTTTAAGTCACCCTGTCTGGGGTTTCCTGCGGTTGTGGCTGACATGGTACAGTTGATGATATCACTGTTGGTTCTCACTGGTGGTTTCATCCACAGGCCACCCCCTTAATTGTTTGTGTAGTGGTCCAGACCTAATGTATGTTGCTGACATCAAATTTGGTTCTCACAAAGTGGGGGGTCCCTGTCCCTCCACGTCTCCCCTGTGAAGTTGTAGTCCCCACTGTATTTATGTGGTCCCCCACTCCCCCTTTTATTAATGATGTGGTACAGTCCTACTGTATTATGAAATCAAATCAAATCAAATTTTATTAGTCACATACACATGGTTAGCAGATGTTAATGCGAGTGTAGCGAAATGCTTGTGCTTCTAGTTCCGACAATGCAGTAAAACAACAAGTAATCTAACCTAACAATTCCACAACTACTACCTTATACACACAAGTGTAAAGGGATAAAGAATATGTACATAAAGATATATGAATGAGTGATGGTACAGAACGGCATAGGCAAGATGCAGTAGATGGTATAGAGTACGGTATATACATATGAGATGAGTACTGTAGGGTATGTAAACATAAAGTGGCATAGTTTAAAGTGGCTAGTGGTACATGTATTACATAAAGATGGCAAGATGCAGTAGATGATATAGAGTACAGTATATACATATACATATGAGATGGGTAATGTAGGGTATGTAAACATTATATTAAGTGGCATTGTTTAAAGTGGCTAGTGGTACATTTTTACATAATTTCCATCAATTCCCATTTTTAAAGTGGCTGGAGTTGAGTCAGTATGTTGGCAGCGGCCGCTAAATGTTAGTGGTGGCTGTTTAACAGTCTGATGGCCTTGAGATAGAAGCTGTTTTTCAGTCTCTCGGTCCCTGCTTTGATGCACCTGTACTGACCTCGCCTTCTGGATGATAGCGGGGTGAACAGGCAGTGGCTTGGGTGGTTGTTGTCCTTGATGATCTTTATTGGCCTTCCTGTGACATCGGGTGGTGTAGGTGTCCTGGAGGGCAGGTAGTTTGCCCCCGGTGATGCGTTCTGCAGACCTCACTACCCTCTGGAGAGCCTTACGGTTGTGGGCGGAGCAGTTGCCGTACCAGGCGGTGATACAGCCCGACAGGATGCTCTCGATTGTGCATCTGTAGAAGTTTGTGAGTGCTTTTGGTGACAAGCCGAATTTTCTTCAGCCTCCTGAGGTTGAAGAGGCGCTGCTGCGCCTTCTTCACAACGCTGTCTGTGTGGGTGGACCAATTCAGTTTGTCCGTGATGTGTACACCGAGGAACTTAAAACTTTCCACCTTCTCACTACTGACCCGTCGATGTGGATGGGGGGTGCTCCCTCTGCTGTTTCCTGAATCCACAATCATCTCCTTTTGTTTTGTTGACGTTGAGTGTGAGGTTATTTTCCTGACACCACACTCCGAGGGCCCTCACCTCCTCCCTGTAGGCCGTCTCGTCGTTGTTGGTAATCAAGCCTACCACTGTAGTGTCATCCGCAAACTTGATGATTGAGTTGGAGGCGTGCATGGCCACGCAGTCGTGGGTGAACAGGGAGTACAGGAGAGGGCTCAGAACGCACCCTTGTGGGCCCCAGTGTTGAGGATCAGCGGGTGGAGATGTTGTTACCTACCCTCACCACCTGGGCGGCCCGTCAGGAAGTCCAGGACCCAGTTGCACAGGGCGGGGTCGAGACCCAGGGTCTCGAGCTTGATGACGAGTTTGGAGGGTACTATGGTGTTAAATGCTGAGCTGTAATCGATGAACAGCATTCTCACATAGGTATTCCTCTTGTCCAGATGGGTTAGGGCAGTGTGCAGTGTGGTTGCGATGCGTCGTCTGTGGACCTATTGGGTCGGTAAGCAAATTGGAGTGGGTCTAGGGTGTCCGGTAGGGTGGAGGTGATATGGTCCTTGACTAGTCTCTCAAAGCACTTCATGATGACGGAAGTGAGTGCTACGGGGCGGTAGTCGTTTAGCTCAGTTACCTTAGCTTTCTTGGGAACAGGAACAATGGTGGCCCTCTTGAAGCATGTGGGAACAGCAGACTGGGATAAGGATTGATTGAATATGTCCGTAAACACACCAGCCAGCTGGTCTGCGCATGCTCTGAGGACGCGGCTGGGAATGCCGTCTGGGCCTGCAGCCTTGCGAGGGTTAACACGTTTAAATGTTTTACTCACCTCGGCTGCAGTGAAGGAGAGCCGCAGGTTTTGGTAGCGGGCCGTGTCAGTGGCACTGTATTGTCCTCAAAGCGGGCAAAAAAGTTATTTAGCCTGTCTGGGAGCAAGACATCCTGGTCCGCGACGGGCTGGTTTTCTTTTTGTAATCCGTGATAGACTGTAGACCCTGCCACATACCTCTTGTGTCTGAGCTGTTGAATTGCGACTCTATTTTGTCTCTGTACTGGGACTTAGCCTGTTTGATTGCCTTGCGGAGAGAATAGCTACACTGTTTGTATTCGGTCATGTTCCGGTCACCTTGCCCTGGTTAAAAGCAGTGGTTCGCGCTTTCAGTTTCACGCGAATGCTGCCGTCAATCCACGGTTTCTGGTTTGGGAATGTTTTAATCGTTGCTGTGGGTACGACATCGTCAATGCACTTCCTAATGAACTCGCTCACCGAATCAGCATATTCGTCCATGTTGTTTGTTGACGCAATGCGGAACATATTCCAATCCGCGTGATCGAAGCAGTCTTCTTACCAGAAAGATGTATGTTTCTGTCGGCGCGATGGGTGAAGAAACCAGCTGGCTGCACCGACTCCGTTAGCGTATGTTGCTGACATCTATGTTAGTTTGTTCCCACAGTGGGGGGGCGCGTCGATCCACATCTCCCCACTTTCACTATTAATTAATGATGTGGTACAGTCCTACTGTGTATGACTTATATTGCTAACATTTCTGTTGGTGGGGTTCCARACAGTTACATGTACAGTGCATTCAGAAAGTATTCAGACACTGACTTTTTCCACATTTTGTTTTACATTACAGCCATATTCTAATATGGATTTAGAAAACAATCTCCACACAATACCCCATAATGACAAAGAGAAAACTGTTTTGTAGAAATGTTTGCAGAAATACCTTATTTACGTAAGTATTCAGACCCTTTTGCTATGAGACTCAAAATTGAGCTCAAATGCATCCTGTTTCCATTGATCATCCTTGAGATGTTTCTACAACTTGGAGTCCACCTGTGGTAAATTCAATTGATTWGACATGATTTGGAAAGGTACACACCTGTCTATATAAGGTSCCACAGTTGACAGTGCATGTCAGAGCAAAAACCAAGCCATGAGGTCGAAGGAATTGTCCATAGAGCTCCAAGACAGGATTGTGTCGAGGCACAGGTCTCGGGAAGGGTATCAAAAACTGTCTGCAGCATTGAAGATCGCCCAAGAACAAAGTGGCCTCCATCATTCTTAAATAGAAGAAGTTTGGAACCACCAAGACTCTTCCTAGAGCTGGCAGCCCAGCCAAATTGAGTAATTGGGGGAGAAGGGCCTTGGTAATGGGGGGGGGCCCAAGAAACCGATGATTACTCTGACAAAGCTTCAGAGTTCTTCTGTGGAGATGGGAGAACCTTCCAGAAGGACAACCATCTCCAACTCCACCAATCAGGCCTTTATGTTAGTGGCCAGAGGGAAGCCACTCCTCAGTAAAAGGCACCTAAAGGACTCTCAGACCATGAGAAACAATATTCTCTGGTCTGATGAAACCAAGATTGGATTTTTTGGACTCGTTTTTACTATGTCATTATTGGGTGTTGTGTCTAGATTGATGAGGGGGGGAAACGATTTAATCCATTTCAGAATAAGAAATGTAGAAAAGGTAGAGGTGTCTGAATACTTTCCGAATTCACTGTATGCACTGAACAGGTCTACAGAGGACGCCATCTCCACAGCTTTACACTCTGTCCTGACTCACCTGGGCAAAACCAACACCTATGTGAGAATGCTGTTCATAGACTTTAGCTCATTATTCAATACGGTCATTCCCTCTAGGCTGGTCACCAAACTCCATGACCTAGGGATCAGCCCCTCTCTCTGTAACTGGACTTTGGACTTCCTGACCAACAGACCCCAGTCTGTCAGGTTAGACAATTTCACCTCCTCAAACCTGAACCTGAACACCGGTGTGCCACAGGGCTGCGTGCTGAGCCCCCTCCTGTACTCCCTCTTCACCTACGACTGCGTTCCTGTACACGGTTCCAACACCATCATCAAGTTCGCAGATGACACCACGGTGGTAGGCCTGATCAGTGACAATGACGAGTCAGCCTACAGGGAGGAGGTCAAGCACCTGGCTGCATGGTGCTCTGACAACAACCTGGTCCTCAATGCAAAGAAAACCAAGGAGCTCATTGTGGATTACAGGAAGTCTTAAAGCTGCAGCCACACCACAGTTCTAATTGATGGCACTGAGGTGGAGGTGCAGCTTCAAATTCCTGGGTGTCTACATCTCCGAGGAGCTTTCCTGGACCCTCAACTCCTCAACCCTGGTCAAAAAGGCGCAGCAGCGCCTGTACTGTTTGAGGAGGCTGAAGAAGGCCCACCTGTCTCCCAAGATCCTGGTGAACTTTTACCGCTGCACGGTCGAGAGCATTCTGACTAACTGCGCCACAGTGTGGTTTGGCGGATGCTCTGTGGCCGATCAGAAGGCCCTGCAACAGGTGGTGAAAACCGCCCAGCACATCACTGGTGCCCAGCTCCCTGCCATCGTAGACCTCCACCATAAGCGGTGTCTGCGTAGGGRGCGCAGCATCATCAGGGACCCTTCACATCCATACCACAAACTGTTTTCCCTCCTATCATCAGGCAGGCGGTACAGGTCTCTACGTTCCCGCACTAGCAGGCTCAAGAACAGTTTCTTTCCAGCTACTTTAACCCTGCTGAACTCTGTGACACGGCACTAGCCATATCCACCCGCCCACCGCTTAGTACTGCCTCTCAGGGACCTTGTTTTACTACTCTCCTTGCACTCTTTACTGGACTCTACTGCTTTGCAAAGTCTGATTAAGGACATTATTCAGTTGTACATGTACATGCCTACCTCGGTAACCTCATTGCTGCTTTTTCCATATACCTCAACTCTCCCTTTTAATGAATGATGAGGTACAGTCTTTTTGAAGATTGTTGCTGATGTCTCTGTTGGTTTGTCCCACAGCGGAGGGTCTAATCTCCAGATCCAGGGCTATGAGCCCATCCTGTCCCTGCTGCTGTTCACCAGTGCCCTGGCCCTCCACTCCAGACAGCTGGACCTCAAACTACGACTGGACTTCCTTTGGGCCACACAGGTGTGTGTGTGACTGTGTGTGTGTGTCTGTGTATCTGTGTGGGCTGTTGTCCTATGCATAGATCTAGCTAGCTGATGAACACCATGCTTTACTCATCATCCGACCTTCTGTTGTGACCATATCATGCCAAGTCATATTTTGAGGCTTTTGGCTGCCAAGTGCCAGGCTATTGGCTGTTAAAGCTGCTGGCAGATGCTAGCATGGTGATGGCTGATATTGGCATTGTTGGTTACGATAGGACAGTGCTGATATTGGCACGGTTGTTTACGATAGGACAAGGGGCTGATATTGGCATGGTTGTGTTGGGTTAGAGTTTGAAATACTTGCTATAGTAGAGGGTAATGGTTACATGCAGTCACTGATAAGGGTGGATAGCTGTGGATTTGTGAGGAATGTGGGCCCAGGTCAGGTCACATGAAGGGAGAAGGAACAGTTTTATTACACACATCACTTAACTTCCTGCCTAGCACAAAATATGTTTTCTCCATATTCCGGTTGGAGGAACAAGGAATCAACGGGGAATAAGCAGGAAATCAGGAATCTTCCATCCAGGATTTATGGAAAAACAGGGAATTTATTGAAAGTTCACAGAATTTTGTAACGCTKGATAGGACACAGGGTGATATTGGCATGGTTGATAAGGATAGGTCAGGACAAGTCACTGATGGTTTGGTACAATAGAGCCACTTGGCTGGTAGGACAGTTATAGTGTCTAGTAGGGTTTGGCTTTAGGTTTGGACCTTTAACTATTGATTCTACCAAATGCTCCTTGTCCACATTGTCAGGCTAACATGGTGCCTCAGTCCTGGTGTACATTTAGAGCTTATACTGACACCTTGTGGTATGAGTTTTGAACTGCAGGCTTGAGTTGTACTTTGGGGAGAATTATTTCATTCAAGTTGATGTGTGTGTGTTTTTGTGTGTTGTCAGGCAGAGGAGGAGCGGGACGGCATGGAGAAGGTCAAGCTGGACAACAGGAGGATTCTCTTCAACCTGCTTCCTGCTCATGTGGCTCAACACTTCCTCCTGTCCAACCCCAGAAACATGGTGTGTCCTACATAGACGGACAGAGATGGACAGATGGACAGATGGACAGATGGAACAGTGAAGACAACGACAGACAAACAGACAGACAGACAGACAGACAGACAACAACAGACAGACAGACAGAGACAGACAGACAGACAGACAGACAGACAGACAGACAGACAGACAACAGACAGACAGAACAGACAGACAGGACGCAGACAGACTACGACAAGACAACAAGACAGACAGACAGACAGAAGACACAGGCAGGCAGTCAGACACAAACAGTGTTGTTTCATAAAGGATATTACCTTTCCTTCAAAGGATCAATAGTACCTTGCCATATACAGAGCCTTCGGAAAGTATTCAGATCCTTTGACTTTTTCCACATTTTGTTACGTTACAGCCTTATTCAAAAATGTATTAAATTGTTTTTTTTCCCTCATCAATCTACACACAATACCTCATAATGACAAAGCACATTTTTTGGTGGGTAAGGACATTCAGAGACTTCCCCGAAGCCACTCCTGCGCTGTCTTGGTTGTGTGCTTAGGGTTGTTGTCCTGTGGAAGGTGAACCTTCGCCCCAGTCTGAGGTCCTGAGTGCTCTGGAGCAGGTTTTCATCAAGGATCTCTCTGTACTTTGCTCTGTTCATCTTTAACTGAATCCTAACTAGTCTCCCAGTCCCAGCTGCTGAAAAATGTCCCCACAGCATGATGCTGCCACCACCATGATTCACCGTAGGGATGGTGCCAGGTTTCCTCCAGACGTGACGCCAGAGGTGGAAAAAGTACACAATGGTCATACTTGAGTAAAAGTAAAGATAACTTAATAGAAATGACTCAAGTGAAAGTCACCCAGTAAAATATTCCTTGAGAAAAAGTCTAAAAGTATTTGGTTTTAAATATACTTAAGCATCAAAAGTGAATGTATAAATAATTTCAATGTGCTTATATTAAGCAAACCAGACAGCATTTACAGATAGCCATGTGCACTCTCCAACACTKAGACACTCAAATGAAGCATTTGTGTTTAATGAGTCTGCCAGATCAGAGGCAGTAGGGATGCCCAGGGATATTCTCTTGATAAGTGTGTGAAATGGGCCATTTCCTGTCCTGCTAGCCATTAAAAATAATGAGTACTTTTGGGTGTCAGGAAAAATGAATGGAGTAAAAACTACATAATTTTCTTTTGGAAAGTAGTGAAGTGAAAGTAAATGTTGTAAAAAATATAAATAATAATGTATTTTTACTTAAGTACTTTATACCACGTGCGAGGCTTGGCATTCAGGCCAATGAGTTCTTGGATTCATCAGACCAGAGAATCTTGTTTCTCGTGGTCTGAGAGTCCTTTAGGTGCCTTTTGGCAAATTCCAAGCGGGCTGTCATGTGCCTTTTACTGAGGAGTGGCTTCCATCTGGCCACTACCATAAAGGCCTGATTGGTAGAGTMCTGCTGAGATGGGTGTCCTTCTGGAAGGTTCTCCCATCTCCACAGAGGAACTCTGGAGCTCTGTCAGAGTGACCATCAGGTTCTTCGTTACCACCCTGACCAAGGCCCTTTTCCACCGATTGCTCAATTTGGCCAGGCGGCCAGCTCTAGGAAGAGTCTTGGTGGTTCCAAACTTCTTCCATTTAGGAATTATGGAGGCCATTGTGTTCTTGGGGACCTTAAATGCTGCAGACAGTTTTTGGTACCCTTCGCCAGATCTGTGCCTCAACACAATCCAATCTTGGATGTCTAGGGAAAATTCCTTCGACCTCATTGCTTGGTTTTTGCTCTGACATGCATTGTCAACTGTGGGACCTTATATTGACAGGTGTGTGCTTTTCCAAATCATGTCCAATCAATTGAATTTACCACAGGTGGACTCCAATCAAGTTGTAGAAACATCTCAAGGATGATCAATGGAAACAGGATGCACCTGAGTTCAATTTTGAGTCTCATAGCAAAAGGGTCTGAATACTTATGTAAATAAGCTTTTTCTGTTTTGTATAATTTTTTATTAGCAACATTTCTAAGAACCTGTTTTCTCTTTGTCATTATGGGGTATTGTGAGTAGATTGCTGAGGAAATATTTTTATTTAATCAAGTCTGTAACGTAACAAAATGTGGAAAAAGTCAAGGGGTCTGAATACTTTCCGAAAGCACTGTATACTGAACAAAATAAATACAACATGCAACAATTTCAACAATTTGACTGAGTTACAGTTCTTATATGGAAATCAGTCATTTGAAATACATTTCTTAGACCCTAATGTATGGATTTCACATGACTGGTCAGGGGCGCAGCCCACTTGGGAGCCAGGCCCACCTACTGGGAAGCCAGGCCCAGCCAACCAGAAACAGTTTTTCCCCACCAAAGGGCTTGAATTATCTTGGCAAAGGAGAAATGCTCACTAACAGGGATGTAAACAAATTTGTGCCCAACGTTTTAGAGAAATAAGATTTCTGTGCGTATGGAAAGTTTCTGGGATKTTTTATTTCAGCTCATGAACCATGGAACCAACACTTTACATGTTGCTTTTATATTTTTGTTCAGTACACWATACATCTATTTGGCCTAGTGACTAAGGTTGGCTATGTGTTTTTCTATAGGATCTGTATTACCAGTCCTATGCCCAAGTCGGAGTGCTGTTTGCTTCCATCCCCAACTTCAATGACTTCTACATTGAGCTGGATGGGAACAACATGGGAGTGGAGTGTCTGAGACTACTCAATGAAATCATCGCTGATTTTGACGAGGTGAGGATGTTGGCTGCTACAGTTTACTGGGATATTAACATTATTTGTTGCCTTCTCCTGTGTGTAGGTGTAAATCAAATTTTTCCTCAGCTCATGGATAAAGAATGCTATAAGGACATAGAGAAGATCAAAACCATAGGCAGCACCTATATGGCTGCTGTGGGTCTAGTCCCCACCATCGGAACAAAGGCAAGTGTGTGTGTTTGTGGTGCGGTCTTGTGTGTGTTTGTTAAATAAATAAAAAATATATATGAATATAACGAGGACAATGAATGAATGTGATAATTAAATGTAACCTTTGTTTACTTCCTTGCTCCCTTCTACAGGACAAAAGATCTGTCTATGATCACCTGAGCACAGTGGCAAACTATGCTATTGAGATGTTCGATGTACTGGATGAAATCAACTACCAGTCATACAACGACTTTGTCTTGAGAGTGGGTATCAACGTGGGTCCAGTGGTGGCAGGGGTGATCGGGGCCAGGAGGCCTCAGTATGATATCTGGGGGAACACAGTGAACGTGGCCAGCCGCATGGACAGCACCGGAGTACCTGGCAAGATACAGGTACTGTCAGGGCTGTGCACAAACATACCGACTGCCTTTGTAGGCAAAATGTCAACATTCATAGGCCTATATATTTCCTGCAACAACACACTCACTCATCACATATTGTAGGCAAGCTAGTGACAGTGACTCCTAGGCCAAGAGATGACATGAGATGATTCACATGGGGAGAAGAGTGGCTATCAGCTGACCAGAGAGAATGAGAATGGGGCAGCAGGTAGCCTAGTGGTTAGAGCGTTGGACTTGTAACCGAAAAGTTGCAAGATCGAATCCCCGACCAGACAAGGTAAAAATCTGTGGTTCTGCCCCTGAACAAGGCAGTTAACCCACTGTTCGTAGGCCGTCARTGACTTGCCTAGTTAAATAAAGGTAAAATAAAATGCTAGTGTAGGCTAAATATGCTAACTAATTAGATAGGCTGTTGGAACAAACTTGTTTTTACTTGATTTGAGTTTGTTATGCTGCTGACATCTGCCTCTTACTAACAAGCAGTCAGATTGCCCCATTCTTTGTCCATAACAGTGAGAGACACGAATGACAGATCCAACTCAAAAGTAGCCTCCTACCTACCAGTAGCCTCATACCTACCAGTAGCCTCCTACCAGTTGGCCTATTCATGTCTCCCCACCCAGTGCCCGCAGCCAGTGGCCACACATGCAAGTCCGAGGAGTGTGCTCTGAGCGGGAAGGCAGGGGAGAGGGTATTTTATGAGATTTAAGAGCTTATAAAATCAGATAGTTTGATGTTTAATTTGTTACATTCAAAATTAAAACAAAAATTAAAAGACTACTTTTTAAAAAACCACAGAGCTGCTAGGGCACTTTATCAAAGGCGGGCAAGTGCTCAGGCACTGGTTGAGCCCTATCTGTGCATGTGCCTGTGTACTGGTTGAGCCCTATCTGCGCATGTGCCTGTGTACTGGTTGAGCCCTATCTGTGCATGTGCCATGTGTACTGTATTAAATAATGTGTTATGATTGAGGCCTGTTGATTGGCCTAGAGTAAATCTCATTGTATGACAGTGGTATAATCTCTCTCTCTCTCTCTCGTCTCTAATCTCTTTCTCTACCTCTCTACCTCCTACTCTCTCTCTCTACCTCTCTATCTCTTCTCTCTCTCTCTCTTCTCTCTCTCTCTCTCTCTCTCTCTCTATCTCTCTCTCTCTCTCTCTCTCTCTCACGCTCTCTCTACCTCTACCTCTACCTCTCTACTCTCTTCTTCTCTCTCTCTCTCTCTCTTCTCTCTCTCTTTCTCTCTCTTCTCTCTCTCTTCTCTCTTCTCTCTCTCTCTCTCTCTCTCTTACCTCTCTACCTCTCTCTCTCTCTCTCCCTGTCTCTCTGTCTCTCTCTCTCTCTACCTCTCTACCTCTCTAACCTCTCTCTCTCCTCTCTCTTCCCTCCTTTCCTCTCTCTCCCTCTCTCTCTCTCTCTCTCTCTCTCATCTCTCTCTCTTCTTACTCTCTCTCTTCTCTCTCTCTCTCTCTCTCTCTCTCTCTCTACCTCTACCTCTCTCCCTCTCTACCTCCCTCCCCAAGGTAACAGAGGATGTGTACCGGATCCTGGGGGATAACTATGACCTGGTGTGCCGGGGCAAGGTCAGCGTGAAGGGTAAGGGTGAGATGCTCACATACTTCCTGGAGGGCAAGGTCCACAGCACTGGCTGTGCCCCCACGTCCTCCGTGGTGCGCTCTGCCAGCCTGAACCGCCGTGCACACTCCTGCGGAAAGGCCAGCGTTCCCACCAAACTGGGCAGCGTCAACTCTGTCGCCAGCTTCACCGTCCGGGCTAGCATGGTTAGCCTCGGTGGCATGGGTAACAGCAGCTCTAGCCCCAGTGTCAACGTCCACCCCACGCAATGCTTACCCTCGCACTGTGTGCCTACTCTGGGAGAGGAGGAGGAAGAAGAGGAGACAGAGGTAGATGTGGGAGGAGTGGCTGTGTAGGTAGGTGGAGAGAAGAAGCGCTGCACTATTGTAAACTTGAGCTCCAGGGTCCTGGGCTATAACATCCATCAGGACTAGATCCACTGAGGGTCCCACTACAGAATGAACCAAGGTCTCCTGTGGGTAACTGGTACACTGGGATACTGGGACAGTCCACTGCACAATGGATCAATGGAGGGATGCTCCTCCAGGAGCTACCTGGTTCTGAGGATGGTCAGATTGGATATCTGGACAATCACACCAAGTATAAAATCCCGATTGCAATCAACCTGCGGACTTGATTGGGTTTGTGTAAGTTTTTGTGACAGTTGTTGTGACTTGCCACCGTTTGGAACCACATACAATCAACTGAAGAATTCCAGCTTCCAGGATTGGAACACCATGCTCCTGATGACTTAAGGGTGGCAGCCAGGTGACAGTGTGTCGTCCCTCTGTGTGTGCACAGTCCCAAAAAGGGGTCATGCACACACAACCCAGTATTATCCACATATAAGAGGACTGATCATGTTATTAATACTTTTCTATGTCTTCTTCTGATTATGCCAAGGATACATTCCATCCTTCACAGTGTAAATACAATCTGTGTACTGTACGTATGGTATGCATGCAAGTGTGTATTTCTACACAAATATTTATATGTGTGTATGCATGTGGGTGTTCTTAAATCTTAAACGAATTAGCACAAATACGTTTTTATACATTCAAAGAGTTCTCAAAATCTCAAAAGGCTTTTGAAAGGTTTTCGGCAGTTCATTAACTGTTAGTGCTGCTCATATTGCTAGGATAGATTGACTGGTCTGGTTCCCCGTCGAGRGCAAACCAAAGCTATGAGCTCCTTTAAGATCCGGCGGTTTAGTACATCGTCCTTCACAACAGGAGCACAAATGCCATCTAGGTCTCTGGATTTCTAGAGCAACGACGGAAAAAGTCATTCAGGCAAAACAAATCTGAAACACTCAATAGGCAGGATATATGGTTTACTGCATATGACATTTTTTACGTCTCATGGATCCAAACAAACATGTATCGGATGAGGGTAAGTAACATAGTATTATTTCTAATGTAGGCTGCCGGGAGAAATACACACCCTTTGTTTGCTTCTGTGACCTTGTTGAGCTCGTGTATTGATCAAGGCTTGTTATTCGTCCATTGCTCTGCTCTGATAAGGATTATGTGTGGGAGTGTGTGTCCTATGTCGGCTACACATGCAGCAGGCTTTGAAAGTGAGGTCGGTACGAGAGGTATTGGGTAAGGTACATTGGCTTTGACCCACAGAGCGATAAGGATGCCCTTATCCCTGAGTCCGACTGACGTGCGCTGTAGAACTCTAGTGAATGCCAAACCTGGTGCGGCCGCGTTAGTGTGAACGGTAAGTTTACACACGTTCTGTATGTCTTACACACACACACACATCCAGCGACATACACATGCTCACACACCTTCACACCTTCACACAACAAACCCACACACACACAGACATGCACCCCTGCTCACATCACACCACACACACACACCACACACACACACACACACACACAACACCACACACACACACACACACACACACACACACCACCACACACACACACACACACCACACACACACACCACACACACACCAACACACACACACACACACACAAACAAATCAGTATTCTGCAAATAAGTACAGACTTAGCAACCTACGTAGAGCTGTAGAATCACAGTTTCCGGCTCCCATACCGTTAGATTAAGCTGGCCATTAGACAGATACAGTAGGTGACGAATTTCACTTGATCTGCAAAAATGTACATCCAGTTTCAAGTATTTTGCCTTACTTCTATGAAAGCTTACAGTGATTGAAACATGCCTTTTTAGCTGATCACTTTGATACACAGACAGTGGTACTTTTGTAAATAGATTACTACGGCTATAAACAACGTATCTTGTACAGTTATCTCAGATTTTGTAATAAACACATTATTGATGTTCAAAATACATGATCTGAAGACTCCAATCTTAAGTTTCTTGATGTAATGTGTGTGTGTGGGAGAATGAAATGAGGAATTAGGTCAAGATTCTGGAATGCTGGCGGCCCTGGGATGCCGAGTCATGTTCTTGATGAGGTTAGTCCTCGTTAAGTATGTTATTTTTCTCCCGGAAAAAAAGGAATCCTCAAATCACTCCTTCCTAATATTGAGTTGCAACCCCCGACCCCCCCCCCCCCCCTTGTCTTCAGAAACAGCTCAATTCGTTGAGGCATGGACTCTACAAGGTGTCGAAAGCGCTCCACAGGGATGCTGGCCCCTGTTGAGTCCAATGCCTCCCACAGTTGTTGTCAAGTTGGCTCGATGTCCTTTGGGTGGTGGACCCATTTTGATACACATGGGAAACTGTGTGTGAAAAACCCAGCAGTGTTGCAGTTCAGTGTGTCCATTCACAAACCTGTGCATCTAACATACCACCATACCCCGTTCAAAGGCACTTAAATTATGGCTTTGCCCATTCAACCACTGACACACTCCATGTCTCAATTGTCTGAAGGCTTAAAAATCCTCTTTTAAACCTGTCTCCTCCCCTCCATCTAACACTAATTCAAGTGGAGTTAAACAAGGGACATCAATAAGGGATCATAAGCCTTCACCTGGATTCAACCTGTCAGTCTATGTCATGGAAATAGCAGATTTTTTTATGTTTTTGTATACTCAGTGTTTGTGTTCAATGGGGTTTTCCAGCTCCATTTGTTAACCTTGAACCAACATGGTTCTTACAATAACAACTTCCCTGCAAAGCTTCAGCTGGCCAAAGAGCACTGACAATGGCAAAATTTACTGAGTCTGTGTTACTTTCCACAGATAAACCTAGAATATCCCAAATGTTGAGCGGCGGCCAATGTTTCCAATGTTTTCCCAGTGTTTTGTGGTTTTCCAGGGCTTAATCAGTATAACAGTTAAGTCAATACAGAGCTGGCCTGGCCTGCTCAACAGTACTCCCTGGTTTACCCAGTCTGTTGTGGTGTTCTGTTATAACCTGTTATATTGGAGGATGACTAGCCTTTCGGGGGTTACTCTAACCGTATGATAATACTATCGACCTCATTAGGTAATCCAGTTGTGTGTCAGTCACTCACAGCTCTGCTATATGGATCCGTGCCTGTAGGATTCCCAAGGTAAAAAACACTGGCTACATACTGTAAGTAACTGGGTAGCATTGACAGTGGATGTTGAATATTTGCGTCAGGTAGCCTAGCGGTTAGGAACATTGGGCCAGTAACCGAAAGCTTGTTGGTTCAAAACCCCAACCCGACTAGGAAATAAAATCTGTTTATGTGCCCTTGAGCAAGACATTTAACCGTAATTGCTCCTGTAAGTCGCTCTGGATAAGATCGTCTGCTAAATGACCAAACATTTTACATTTGAACCAAAATAGATTATTTTAGGTTCATTAAGATAATGAGATTCTAAAATTTGCTGGTCCTAAAGGCATTGATGCTATGGACTGGCCCGCCCGTTCCCCAGACTTGAATCCAATTGAGCACATCTGGGACATCATGTCTCGCTCCATCCACCAACGCCACGTTGCACCACAGACTGTCCAGGAGTTGGCGGATGCTTTAGTCCAGGTCTGGGAGGAGATCCCTCAGGAGACCATCCGCCACCTCATCAGGAGCATGCCCAGGCGTTGTAGGGAGGTCATACAGGCACGTGGAGGCCACACCACACTACTGAGCCTCATTTTGACTTGTTTTAAGGACATTACATCAAAGTTGTGGATCAGCCTGTAGTGTGGTTTTCCACTTTAATTTTGAGTGTGACTCCAAATCCAGACCTCCATGGGTTGATAAATTTGATTTCCATTGATAATTTTTGTGTGATTTTGTTGTCAGCACATTCAACTATGTAAAGAAAAAAGTATTTAATAAGAATATTTCATTCATTCAGATCTAGGATGTGTTATTTTAGTGTTCCCTTTATTTTTTTGAGCAGTGTATTATATATAGCCCTGTTCAGTTCATCAGGTTCACATGATCTATTTGCTAAAACTAATCAGCTCATGAAAAACGAATGATACAGCTGCTGGAACCTATCCAGGAAGAAGAGGAGGAGGAGGATGAAGAGGAAGAGTCTTCAGGTGCGGAGGCCTTGTCGGGACTCCAGTTCTCTGGATCAAAGTAGTGCTGCCCAGGTGGAGATCAACTATCTCTCTGTAGGCCTACCATATCCAACTCCTTCCCAGACAACAGGGGACGTCTGGGATGAGGAGACCCGACCAGGGTTCATCCTCCCTGGGAAACAGAGAGGCTAAAGGGGAAGAGGATGGAGCTCAGCTCGAAGTAGAGGAAAGTAGGCTGCTGTCCCCAGCCCTCTTCTCACTTTATATTTTTTGTCGACGTTCGGTGCAAGTATTTCAATTTATTCCAGTCTCAGCTACCCATCAACAGGAGAGGGAAACAAACACATTGCACAAGGAGGAGACTCCTGGTCATCGTCAGATCGTCAGATGAAGAGCAACCAACTACACCACAACGACCACAGAAGAGGAGAGGGAAGGACGAGCTACCACCACCACAGAAGAAAAGAGGGGCTAGAGGACGGAGAAAGGTGCCAACTGCACTAAGTACCAATAATAAGCCTGTAGTCATGATGGTCTGGACAAACAAAATATATCAAATGTACATTTCCCTCCAGACAGTAAATGTGTTTATAGAGATTGAATAATTTAATTACAGTGATCAAACACACATTTTGATAATCTGTCCATGATACTTTTTTCAATTTATCCTCCTAGGATGATCCTTTCCCACAACGGCTGGTGAATCTTATGCATTGAGGAGGCTACAACATATGAGCTGGTTGTTGAGTAGACTTGAAAAGGGCACATGCAACATTGCAAGACAAAAAAGTCTGTGTCACCAATTCACAAAAAATAGTGTTGATTCATGACCATGAATTAGGACACTGAGAACAGGTGACACTCCTAACCAACCTATTGTGTTTGTCAACATCTACATATGACATGGTAGCTTCAGTTGGTGTGACGTGACACACTGACCAATAGTTCAATAATTACACAAAGTCACCATGCTTCATCACGTGACGAGAAGCATGGGGTATCTCATAGAGAGAGAGAGAGAGAGAGAGAGAGAGAAAGTTTGTGTGCAAGTGTGTGTGCATGTGTGTGCATGTGTGTATCGAGGTATGGGGAAGGGGTGTTCAGTGTTTACCTTAGATAAAGTGTGATGAACTAATACTTAACCAGGAAATGACCATTTACAAAAGGCTTTCTCCAGACAAACATGTTATGGTTGCATGGTTATGCAATTGAGAGGATGATCGTGTTTATGTGACCCACAGATGACCCCTATTTCAACCACATGGACTGACCAACAAATATGTTTAAGTAAAATAGAATCAAGTCATAGCCAGTTCATGACTTACCTATAACTTCTGACCCTATCATGAATGAATCTCAATGCACAACATCATCAATCCCTCATTAGTTTGTCTACCACATCATACAGTATGTATTTGTCATTACATTTCAATAGATACCCTTCTTAAATATATTCTTGCATCTTCATTATGATACAGGTTCATAAGATAAGAACACAAATAACCGTCTATGGGTCAAACACACACACACACACACACACACACACACACACACACACACACACAACACACACAACACCACACACACCACACACACACACCACACACACACACACACACACACACACACACACACATGTTTTCCAACATCACCTTGTACAATTACTGTATCCTCGTCCCAGAGTAAATATTGACGACAGGGCAGGCAGGCAGCTCCAGTGAACCTCAGTTCAGATCTACGCACTCTACCAGAGGTCAACCACCCATCCATCCACCCTCCAACCCAATACAGCTGCTGCTGCTGCTCTGTCCGTCCAAAATATTGAATATCTGGAGTGACTGGATCAAACATTAACCTCCCTGAGGGTCAGAGTTCTGTATAAATACTGCAGCTCTTCTGTTTGGAGAATTCAGTGCAGAAGGATAGAAGGAAACCTAGAACTACCTATCTACATTATATTGTGCTAGTCAAAAGAACTCGAAAACTAAGCAAGAACTATACTTGAAGATTCTTCCTACACCTGAAGATTTCAGATTCAAGATGCTTGGATTATATGAGAAGTTGACCCTGCTGTCAGCGGTGTCATTGTCCCTCCTGGCCTCTCTGGCCCTGTCTTCCCCCGTGGTGGGTCCAGAGCCTATCCGCTGTGCCCCCTGTACCCAGGAGAAACTAGATGAATGCCCGGCCATCTCCCCAGACTGTAAGCAGGTTCTAAGGGAGCCGGGATGTGGCTGCTGCTTAGCATGTGCCCTGGCGAAGGGGGCCTCCTGTGGGGTGTACACGGCCCACTGTGCTGAGGGGTTAAAATGCAGCCCTAGATCTGGAGACCCCAGACCTCTCTACTCTCTCACCAGGGGACAGGCTATCTGCACCGAGGACGAGGGACAAGGTAGACTCAGCTTTCTGTTGTTGTGTTTTAGTTTTTAAATAATTGATTAATTGATCAAAAAAAGATATATTTTTCACATGCTTCATAATCAACAGGTGTAGACTAACAGTGAAATGCTTACTTACTTACTTAATGCTTACTTCCCAACAATTCAGAGAGAAAAATAGAAAAATTATAGAAAGTTAATAACACAAGGAATAAATACACAATGAGTAAAGATAACTTCCTTCCTTCTTTCCAATCTACAAATTAAACTTTTTTTGACAACATAATACAACATATATAATGTGAACTAATGCTAAAAATTCTATACTTACACACTCAGTTCTCTCTCTAATCCACAGAGGAAGTAGAGTGGTTGACAGACCACAGCTCC
This sequence comes from Salvelinus sp. IW2-2015, assembly GCF_002910315.2. Classification (NCBI taxonomy): domain Eukaryota; kingdom Metazoa; phylum Chordata; class Actinopteri; order Salmoniformes; family Salmonidae; genus Salvelinus; species Salvelinus sp. IW2-2015. Next base: position 15,911,895 of record NC_036859.1, read on the forward strand.
CTGCCCTACCTCCTGGGACTTAACACCCCCTTTGACCCCAGAGATGAGGGGGATCAGGAGAGCATCAAGGCCAAGGTCAATGCCATCCGCAAGAAACTGGTGAAACAGGTACGCACAGTATTCAATCTGACTTTCTGTTAGAGTTAGTTAGGTGACTTTCTGTTAGAGTTAGTTAGGTGACTTACTGTTAGAGTTAGGTAGCTAGGTCATCGGACTGTAATGGTGGAACAGGTGGGCACAACATACCACTGGGGACTATTGTATAAAGATCTCAGAGTAGGAGTTTTGATCTAGGATCAGGTCTCCCCCTCTCCATGTAATATTATTAATTGTGATCTAAGAAGGCTGAACTGATCCTAAATCAGATGCTTTATACGGCCTTGACTTACTTTCTTCTTCTTTACCTTTAGCTTAATGCAGCAAAGGGCCTCTAAAACCTGACTTACAGTTCAGGTCAATTTAGCTCCTAGCCACCAGAGGAAGCTGTTACCATTTTAACAAAAACCACCAAGCCTCAGTGGGAAAGTGTTATTCTCTTGAGATTAAATTAGCTTTGAATTTAATCACGTGGTGATTTAATCTGTTTCAGTCAGATATAACTACTTATTTCATATGTATTCTGTGTCCATATTTCTGTGTGTATTATATGTGTTAGATGTTCATTCCCCTCTCTCTGTCCTACCGCTAGGGGCCCTGCCACATTGAGCTGCATGCAGCGCTCGACAGGATAGCCAGCTCTCAGCAGGAACTAGGAGAGAAGTTCACCACCTTCTACCTCCCCAACTGTGACAAACATGGCTTCCACAAGGCTAAGCAGGTAAGCAGCCTATGTGTCTACTTCTAGAGCTGCCTCGACAGAGAGGGGTTGGTGTGTTTAGCAAGAGCATTTGCTCGTTGGTGGTTGATCGTAGGGCCAGGTGATCTGATCAGGAAGACTCTGGTTCCTAGTTGAGAGTTCAATCAAAAATAGCAATGTACTTAAGTTGATCCATGTCGTTTAACATCTTTCTCTCTCTTTTCCCCRCTCTTCTATTTTGTTTTAGTGTGAGTCATCTCTGGTGGGACCCCCTGCCAGGTGTTGGTGTGTATCCTCCTGGAATGGGAAGAAGATRCCGGGGTCAAATGACCTACTAGGAGACTCAGAGTGTCAGCAGGAGCTCACTCACTAAAGCATGGACGCTCCGACATACATTTACAGTATGCATATAATCGGGCACATACAAGCACTTGCACAAACACACACTCACACTCACATACCCCTGCACGTACGCAAGCACAGTCCCATGAATGCACACGCACACACACACACGTACGCACGCATGGACACACGGGTATGGACATATACTGTGTCATTTTTTACTCATCTTAAACACTACTTAACACATACCTACACACCTCAACATCCACCAAATGTACTGACTTTCTTTCTACAAATCCGTACAAAAACACTCTCATTCACATGAGCACACAACATAACATTTTATTTAAAAAAAATAGAAATTACTCTTAATTTATTTACATGACGTATCACGCCTTATTTATTCAAAACTTGTATGTGCTTACTAGTATGAACCATTTGTAATTTTTAGATTATTTATATGTTTGTCTATTTTCTGATTGTAAATAGGGCAACAGTGTATACATTTGTGTTTCTGACTAAATAACTCCATCTCTGAAGACCACAGGTCTCCAGCTCTGCCAAACCCAGTTCAGGGTCTTCAGAATCTGTTTTTGATTCATTCAACCCGGTGGACTTGTGCACTGTAAATGAAACAACATATCCATTCATTCAGTCAACATGTTGACAGTCTCGGAATGTATTCTCATTGATATTTCCTCAATGGGCATCGGGGAAATACTTAGTGCCACAAGTATGCATCTGCTGGCCAGGCACAAACATGTCACTGCTCATCCAATCCACTGTTTAGTCTTTATCTACCTCTACTGGTCTGTGCAGGTCTTCTGGTTTAGCAGAGGTTTGTTGTGACACTCGTCGGCACATACACAGACTCCTAATGTAAAGTCATTGTTTTGTTTGTCTGAAATGACGTCTTATCTCTTTTGTTTCATTTGATGCCATGATTAAATGTCTATTTATTATATGTCAAGCCCCTGTTCCTGACAGTGAGTCAGAAATAAACTCAGCAAAAAAAAGAAACGTCCTCTCACTGTCAACTACGATTATTTTCAGCAAACTTAACATGTGGAAATATTTGTATGAACGTAACAAGATGCAACAACTGAGACATAAACTGATCAAGTTCCACAGACATGTAACTAACAGAAAAAAGTAACAGTCAGTATCTGCATTAATGCAGCCACCACCTGCATTAAGTACTGCAGTGCATCTCCTCATTGACTGCACCGGAATTGCCAGTTCTTGCTGTGAGATGTTACCCCACTCTTCCACCAAGGCACCTGCAAGTTCCCGGACATTTCTGGGGGGAATGGCCCTAGCCCTCACCATCCAATCCAACAGGTCCCAGACGTGCTCAATGGGATTGAGATCTGGGCTCTTCACTGGCAATGGCAGAACACTGACATTCCTGTCTTGCAGGAAATCACGCACAGAACGAGCCTTATGGCTGGTGGCATTGTCATGCTGGAGGGTCATGTCAGGATGAGTCTGCAGGAAGGGTACCACATGAGGGAGGAGGATGTCTTCCCTGTAATGTGCAGCGTTGAGATTGCCTGCAATGACAACAAGCTTAGTCCGATGATGTCTGAGCACTGATGGAGGGATTGTGCGTTCCTGGTGTTCCTGTAGTTGTTGTTACCATCCTGTACCTGTCCCGCAGGTGTGCTGTTCGGATGTACCAATCCTGTGCAGGTGTTGTTACATGTGGTCTGCCACTGTGAGGACAATCAGCTCTCCGTCCTGTCTCCCTGTAGCGCTGTCTTAGGCGTCTCACAGTACAGACATTGCAATTTATTGCCCTGGCCACATCTGCAGTCCTCATGCCTCCTTGCAGCATGCCTAAGGCACACCTACGCAGATGAGCAGGGACCCTGGGCATCTTTGTTTTGGTGTTTATCAGAGTCAGTAGAAAGGCCTCATTAGTGTCCTATGTTTTCATAACTGTGACCTTAATTGCCTACCGTCTGTAAGCTGTTAGTGTCTTAACGACGGTTCCACAGGTGCATGTTCATGAACTGTTTATGGTTCGTTGAACAAGCATGGGAAACAGTGTTTAAACCCTTTACAATGAAGATGAATGAAGTATTTTGATTTTTACGAATTATCTTTGAAAGACAGGTTCCTGAAAAAGAGATGTTTCTTTTTTTGCTGAGTTTATGTCACGAGACATGCTGCTAATAATTTTTGTTTGCTTTTTTACAAATCATGTATAGCCTCCCTTATGAAAAAGAATTGCAGTAAGTTTGCAGTGTAACTGCAGTTAAAGTGCAGTACACTGCAGTCATTCTGCAATTACTTCGTCCAAAATACCACAGCCGTCTGCAGTTACTGCACTTTTACGTCAGTTTCAAAACTGCAATCTTTTTTTTGCTATGTTAGTTACTCTGTTGTAATTCTGTGCTTTCATTAAACATGTTAACCTCAATGGTTATTGTGTACATGTTTCGGTAACATAGGACAAGTAAGGATACGGCAAATGTGGAGAGAGTTGAATGAAGACAACAATGCCAATAACTTCATAAAATTAAGTATTTATTTGAAGTGAGGAAATGTACAAAATCACTCTGCCATATACCAGAGGTCCTTATATACCCTGGCTTTAACCCCAAGGCAAGGAGAACAGTTCTTTCTCAACAAATTATTATAAAAACTTACAAGATAGTGTTCAAGATCCTGAGTCTAGAATAGTACCATATTATCTATAGTGTGCTACTATAGACCTGGTCAATAGTGGAACACTGCATACTGAATAGGGTAACATTTTGGACAGATCCCTTGTTTGAACCCAAAACACTTCCAGAGCTAGCAACATGCTAATATCTCCAACTTCCTCTAACAAAGATTCACCCTCAACAGAATCTCTAGTGGCAAAATTGAGGGTTATCATCAAGTTAATTTGTAAAAAAAACTATTCAGAATCTCAGCTTCATTAATAACAATCATGGACATTTAGAAATTCAGACAACACACAAATATAAATCACATAGCAATAGAAGCTGGCGTCAGCTTTAATGCATTTATTTGTATACAGCATATTGGCCTTGAACCTAGACACAACTAAATGGTGAAAATGTATCTCTTAAAAACAGAAGAACAGGCTCAAAAACATGTGGGCACACACACGCACACAAATACACACGCACACAGTCATGAAAGACTTTATCCCAGTAACCAGCTTATGCAAACTGACAAAGAGGAGGAAGAACGACCACACCATTGACTGTGGAGAATGTCCCTCCCCTCTCTCTGGACATTGAAATCCAACAGAAATATGTTCCACTGGTAGATGTGTAGGGAATGTACTTAGATAGTGTACTAAACATTAGGAATACCTTCCTAATATTGAGTTGCACCACCCTTTGTCCTCAGAACAACCTCAATTCATCAGGGCATGGACTCGACAAGGTGTCGAAAGTTTTCCACAGGGATGCTGGCCCCTGTTGTCTCCAATGCTTCCCACAGCTGTGATAAGTCAGCTGGATGTCCTTTGGCTGGTAGACAATTCTTGATACACAAGGAAACTGTTGAGCATGAAACTCCCATTCAAAACGGTGCGCCTGGCACCTACTACCATACCCCGTTCAAAGGCACTTAAATATTTTGTCTTGCCCATTCATCCTCTGAATGAACACATACACAACCCATGTGGCAAGAGGGTTGGCATTGACAAGATGGCGCCGGACAACAAGGCTGACGTTTTACGTATTCCTAACCAATTGTGTTTTTGTTCATTTCTTTGCATTGTTTGTAAKAAWWTMTTTTACTCATTTTGTACATAATGTTGCTGCTACCGTCTCTTATGACCAAAAATCCCCTCTGAGCATCAGAACTGCGATTACTCCAACGGACTGGCAGAATCTTTTTTTCCTTTAAACGAGTCCGACAAGCCCGATGTGAATGATATACTGCTTTCCCGGGAACAGACCCAGATCCCCGTCATTTGCGTGAAGAGAAGGTGGAGAAAAAGGGGCCAGAGAGCAGGCTGCCTTCTGAGAATTCGTGGGCGATCGAATAAACCCCCACTTCCTTCCATTCTGCTAGAAAATGTGCAATCTTTAGAAAATAAAATTGGCGACCTATGCGGAAAATTAAACTACCAACGGGACATTCAAAACTGTAATATCTTATGCTTCACGGAGTCATGGCTGAACGCCGACATTATCATGGCTATACGCTGTATCGACAGGATAGAACAGCGGCGTCTGGTAAGACAAGGGGCGGCGGACTATGAATTTTTGTAAATAACAGCTGCTGCACGATATCTAAGGAAGTCTCGAGGTATTGCTCGCCTGTGGTAGAGTATCTTATGATAAGCTGTAGACCCCATTATCTACCTAGAGAGTTTTCAACTGTATTTTTRGTAGCTGTCTACATACCACCACAGACTGATGCTGGCACTAAGACCGCACCACATGAGATGTATTTCGCCATAAGCAAACAGGAAATTTAATGCAGGGAAACCTAAATCCGTCTTACCAAATTTCTATCAGCATGTTAAATGTGCAACCAGAGGGAAACATACTCTGGACCACCTTTACTCCACACACAGAGACACATACAAAGCTCTCCATCACCCTCCATTTGGCAAATCTGAACATAATTCTATACTCCTTATTCCTGTTTACAAGCAAAAATTCAAGCAGGAAGCACCAGTGACTCGATCTATAAAAAAGTGATCAGATGAAGCAGATGCAAAGCMACATGACTGTTTTTCTAGTACAGACTGGAATATGTTCTGGGATTCCTCCGATGTCATTGAGGAGTACACCACATCAATCATTGGCTTCATCAATAAGTGCATCGATGACATCGTCCCCACAGTGACCGTCGTCCCCACAGTGACTGACCGTACATACCACAACCAGAAGTCTTGGATTACAGGCAACATCCACACTGAGCTAAAGACTAAAGCTGCCATTTTCAAGGAGCGGGACTCTAACCTGGAAGCTTTTAAGAAATCCCGCTATCCCCTCCGACGAACCATCAAACAGGCAAAGCGTCAATACAGGACTAAGAACGAATCGTACTACACCGGCTCTGACACTTGTCGGATGTGGCAGGGCTTGCAAACCATTACAGACTACAAAGGGAGGCACAGCCGAGAACTGCCCAGTGACACAGCCTACCAGACGGGCTAAACTACTTCTACGCTCACTTCGAGGCAAATAACACTAAACATGCATGAGAATACCAGCTGTTCCGGAAGACTGTGTGAGCACGCTCTCCGCAGCAAATGTGAGTAAGAKCTTTAAACAGGTCAACATTCATAAGGCAAGTGTCTTCACTGACATTTTCAACCTCTCCCTGTCTGAGTCTGTAATACCAACATGTTTTAAGCAGACCACCATAGTCCTTGTGCCCAAGAAAACGAAGGTAACCTGCCTAAATGATTGCCAACCCGTAGCACTCACATCTGTAGCCATGAAGTGCTTTGAAAGGCTGGTCATGGCTCAAATCAACACCATTATCTAGAAACCCTAGACCCACTCCAATTTGCAAACTGCCCTAACAGATTCACAGATGATCTCTATTGGACTCCACAATAACCTTTCCCACCTGGACAAAAGGAACACCTGTGTGAGAATGCTATTCATTTGACTACAGCTCAGCGTTCAACACCATAGTGCCCCCAAAGCTCATCAATAAGCTATGGACCCTGGGACTAAACACCACCCTCTGCAACTGGATCCTGGTCTTCCTGACGGGCCGCCCAGGTGATAAGGGTAGGTAACAACACATCCGCCATGCTTATCCTCAATGCGTGCTCAGTCCCCTCCTGTACTCCCTGTTCACTCATGACTGCATGGCCAGGCACGACTCCAACACCATCATTAAGTTTGCAGATGACACAACAGTGGTAGGCCTGATCACAGACAATGACGAGACAGCCTATAGGGAGAGGTCAGAGACCTGGCCGTGTGGTGCCAGAATAACAACCTATCCCTCAACGTAGCCAAGACAAAGGAGCTGATCGTGGACTACAGGAAAGGCGGGCCAAACACGCCCCCATTCTCATGGACTGGGCTGTAGTGGAGCAGGTTCAGAGCTTCAAGTTCCTTGGTGTCCACATCACCAATAAAGTAACATGGTCCAAGCCACCCAAAACAGACGTGAAGAGGGCACGACAAAACCTATTCCCCCTCAGGAGACTGAAAAGATTCGGCATGGGTACTCAGATCCTCAAAAGGTTCTACAGCTGCACCATCGAGAGCATCCTGACTGGTTGAATCACTGCCTGGTATGGCAACTGCTCGGCCTCCAACCGCAAGGCTCTACAGAGGGTAGTGCGTATGGCCCTGCACATCACTGGGGCCAAGCTTCCTGCCATTCAGGACCTCTATACCAGGCGGTGTCAGAGGAAGGTCCTAAAAATGGTCAAAGAGGCTTCTAAACAGGTTCTACCCCCTAGCCATGAGACTCCTGAATATCTAATAAAATGGACACCCAGACTATTTGCATTTCCCCCCCTTTTACACTGCTGCTACTCTCTGTTGTTATAATCTATGCATAGTCACTTTAATAACTCTACGTACATGTACATATTGCCTCACCTAAACCAGTCCCCCCCGCACATAGATACTGTACCGGTACCCCACTGTATATAGTGTCACTATCGCTATTTTACTGCTGCTCTTTTATTACTTGTTACTTTTATTTCTTTTAAACTGTATTGTTGGTTAGGGGTCGTAAGTAAGCATTTCACTGCTGTATTCGGCGCATGTGACTAATACAATTTTATTTTATTTGTCTCAATTGTCACCAGACTAAAAAATCCTTCTTTAACCCATCTCCTCCCCTTCATCTACACTGATGTAAGTGGATTTAACAAGTAACATCAATAACGGATCATAGCTTTCACCTGGTCAGTCCACACCATGGAACGAGCAGCTATTCCTAAAGTTTGGTACACAGTGTATATGAGTTGCAAAGGAAAGATGAGAACAACATCCAAGCTTTATAGTCAACTCCCTTAAAGGGTCCTGAGGAGACGACAGTGATCCCACAAGAGAGATACTGAATGGACTAAAATCTGAGTTGTGTACCCTCCGGCACAAAGTGGGAAAGCATTTTATGACATTGTACTGTGCCACAGGGTGGTCGCACATCAGCACCCCATAGCATACGGTTACACAGATAGACAGAGACACTCTTGTATTGTACACACAGACACATACAAACACACACACTTAAACAAATACATACAGTAACATATCAAATATACAGAACCACACACATACAAATATAATCATACCATGCAGCCATACAAACACGCACACACATGAGTATAGTGCCACCTAGCTGTGCGTTGGTGTACGCCTCTCGTTGAGGGTCGAGACGAGCACTGTATATGATCCTCTGTCGTCAAGTCTGTAATCATCAAAGCTAGCCCTGTGCTATGGAATGAATGATTACATCTCATGTGTCCTTAGAGTTACATATACCAAGTCTGGTCTGCCCTTTCAGTCTATGGAGAATCCATCCACACACTGTTTACAGTACATAGGAGCAGCACATAGCATAGGAGGGAGTTTGCTGGACACAAGGAGTGTGATTGGATGAGTCCTGTCTTCTTCTCAAGCCATTCCCCCTGCTCTGCCCTCCATAAGGTCCCATGGGCCAAAGAGTCATCAATGCTAGTCAACAAATGTCCAGGCCCAGCCATTTTGGAATCTTTTGAATCCCGATATCCTCAGTTTCTCTGTGTATTCATGGGTCCTTTTTCTTTCTCTCACCCTCTCTCTCTCTCTCTCTCTCTCTCTGGCTCTTTCTCGCTGCTCTTGTCTTATTGGCTCTCTGAGTTGTAGCACAGAGCGTCTCCTCTCTCCTTCCCGTTGAAACCTGGCAATGGCTGCCCATACTTATCGACACACCAGCAAAACCCTCGCTTTCTGCCCTTGGATGGACGGCACTGTGTGAGAAAGAGAGACATACAGGGAAAGAACATATTAGAAAAAGATTTAGACTATTAGATAGACACCGGAGATCATCTCCAGGTATTCCCAATGTCCCAATTTTATTTGGCGTCGGGGGTACGCCAAATAAAAATGTTATTCCCATTTAAATTTTTTATTTTTTTTTAAATACCAAAGAATCTTCACATTTTCAAACAGTCCATTTAGTAAGGCCCGCGTCCATCGAGACACATACAAGCTCTACTGGTAGTACTGCTACTACCAGCAGTACTACACCTGCACCTGACAACAACACAAGTTTTTCTGCTTCCATGAGCACATCCAATGCTAGCATCAGTAATTCTACATTTGTTGTTAGCCCAGCTAGCATGGACACTGACAGTTGTGAAGATCTACTGCCCCCTTACCCGGGAAAGCACTGAACATCAGACAGGGACATTGGACCATCGAAGATGTGCAAATATAATGAGAACTACATTTATTTGGGGTTCACTTATATTGTGAGTAGTGCCTTTCCTCAGCCACAGTGTTATATGTGCAAAAGTACTCTCACAACTCGATGAAACCTTCACTCTTGTGCAGACATTTAGAAACAAAACATGCCAATTTGAAAATAAGCCACGGGAGTTTTTGAGTGAGAATTAAGACAACTTTTGAGTAAGACATGTATAAAAGCAACAGATACCATTAATAAGAAGGATCTAGAAGCGTCTTATATGGTGAGCTACCGAGTGGCTAGGATAGGCAAGCCCCATACTATTGTGGAGGAATTAATTCTTCCTGCTTTTGCGGATATGGCTGGGATAATGCTGGGGGAAAAGGCAAAAAGAACTAGACAGACAATACCTTCGTCAAACAACACTGTTTCACGACACATCAGTGACATGGCAGGAGATGTTTTATGCTTCGCATACAAGCCAATTAATTCTATGCATTACAGCTGGATGAGTCAACAGACGTGGCGGGCCTGGCACAGCTCCTGGTATATGTCCGTTACGTTTATGGGGGGTCAATTAAGGAAGACATCCTCTTCTGCAATCCACTGGAAACCAGGACAACAGGAGAGGATATTTTAAAGAATGGACAGCTTTGTGACATCAAATGGACTTTGGTGGTCAAGATGTGTCGGTATCTGTACTGATGGCGCAAAAGCCATGAGAGGGAGACATAGTGGAGTGGTAACGCGCGTGCAAGCAGTTGCTCTTGATGCCACTTGGGTACATTGCAGCATCCACAAGAGGCTCTTGCTGCCAAGGGAATGCCTGACAGCTTAAAATACGTTTTTGACACGACAGTGAAAATGGTTAACTTTGTTAAAGCAAGGTCCCTGAACTCTCGTGTATTTTCTGCACTATGCAATGATATGGGCAGCGACCATGTAACGCTTTTACAACATACAGAAATGCGCTGGTTATCAAGGGGCAAAGTATTGACATGTTTTTTTTTATTGAGAGACAAGCTTAAAGTTTTCATTATTGACCATAATTTTCACTTGTCTGACTGCTTGCATGATGATGTGTTTCTCACACGACTATCCTATCTGGGTGATGTTTTTTCTCGCCTGAATTATCTGAATCTAGGATTACAGGGACTCTCCGCAACTATATTCAATGTGCGGGACAAAATTGAGGTTAGGATTAAGAAGTTGGAGCTCTTCTCTGTCTGTGTTAACAAGGAAAACACACAGATCTTTCCATCATGGTATGATTTCTTGTGTGCAAATAAACTCAAGCTTACGGACAATGTCAAATGTGATATAGCGAAGCACCTGAGTGAGTTGGGTGCGCAATTACGCAGGTACTTTCCTGAAACGGATGACACAAACAACTGGATTCATTATCCCTTTCATGCACTGCCTCCAGTACATTTACCGATATTTGTACAAGAGAGCCTCATCGAAATTGCAACAAGCGGTTCTGTGAAAATTAAATTTAATCAGAAGCCACTGACAGATTTCTGGATTGGCCTGCGCTCAGAGTATTCTGCCTTGGCAAATCAAGCTGTTAAGACTGATGGCCTTTGCAACCACATACCTATGTGAGAGTGGATTCTCGGCCCTCACTAGCATGAAAACTAAATACAGGCACAGARTGTGTGTGGAAAATGATTTAAGACTGAGACTCTCTCCAATACAACCCAACATTGCAGAGTTATGAGCATCCTTTCAAGCACACCCTTCTCATTAACCTGTGGTGAGTTATTCACAACTTTCATTTAACAAATAAGGTTTTATATGTAKGATGGTTAAATAAAGAGCAAAATTATTGATTATTATTATATTATTATTTGTGCCCTGGTCCTATAATAGCTCTTTGTCACTTCCCACGAGCCGGGTTGTGACAAAAACTCACACTCATTCTTATGTTTAATACATGTTTTGTATAGTGTGTGTGTGGCAGGCTTACAATGATGGCAAAAAAACAACATTTGAGAGTACGCTGACCCAGGTGCTAGAAGGGGTACGCAGTTGGAGGTTGAATGTTTGAAGGAGTAATGGACTATAAAAAGTTTGGGAACCATTGATCTAGCACAATGGCAATAAAAAAGGACGCAAGGAAGTGGGACAATAAATGGTTAAGGACATTAACGTCCATTTTGTGCTGAGGAGCGGAGGAGACTTGGCCATGGGACGCATGCTGGTGGTATTTCCAGCTGCTTTTACGGTCTACCTCCAGTTCCACACACATATAGAGAGCTTTAAGGTAAACAGAAACCTGGTCAAATATTTGCTTAGGCCCGTTTGTGAACAACTGAGACCCAAGATCTATTTTCAGTGAGCCGGTGGCCAGTACAAATCATCTGTTGCTGATTATACCCCACAGCTCCAAATTATGGGTACTACACATGACTTATAGAGTCTCTGGAGCAACTCAAGTGCTGTTATTTTACTGCCAATTTTTACTGAAGGTCAGAGTCCTCTCTAGTAAAACATGCAGGAATTCATTTGAAAGGCAGGAGAACAAACGGCATCACTCTGTAAAAGAGTAGATCAGAATGGAAGTCAACCCTTTTTCTGCTTGATATTAAATTTGTCTTGGTATCTGACCCCAGAGACCATAAGATAATCTCAACCCTGTAACAGTGATAGGGTACAGTAAAATGTATGTATTGGACTGTTCAGTCAAAGAATGACTATCATATCTACTGTATCTTAACCCTAATATTGACCCCCATTATCATTTAATTTCCCATATCTTAACACATTATGTTTTATGATAATTTAATCTATACAAACCATCAAGTAATATCATTTTAGTCAACTCCACATGCTGAGAGGTGCGGTCATATTTTTTATGGGGACTACGGGGCGGCAGGTAGCCTAGTGTTTAGAACGTTTAGAGCAGACTAGTAACCGAAAGGTTGCAAGATAGAATCCCAAGGTAAAAAGGTAAAAATCTGTCGTTCTGCCCCTGAACAAGGCAGTTAACCCACTGTTCCTAGGCCATCATTGAAAATAAGAATTTGTTCTTAACTGACTTGCCTAGTTAAATAAAGGTAAAAAATACATACATTTTCGAGGCAGAGTAATTCAAAAGATGGACTTGGAGTCAAAGAATGACTCCACTAAACAGTAGCTTGGAATCTAATAAAAGTAATAAAAAGAAGACAAAAGCCAGACAAAAAATGCATTTAAAAGCTGCTTTAATCATAATCACTTTGCCATTTCCGTCATCTAACTTCAAAGGCTGCAAGTAAACTCGTAAACTCAAATCCAACTTTATTTGTCACATGTGCCGAATACAACAAGTGTAGACCTTACCGTGAAATGCTTACTTACAAGCCCTTAAACAACAGTGCAGTTCAAGAAGAGTTAAGAAAATATTTACCAAATAAACTAAGCAAAAAATAATATAAAGTAAGACAATAAAATAACAATAARGAGGCTATATACAGGGGGTACCGGTACCGAGTCAATTTGCAGGGATACAGGTTAGTCAAGGTAATTTGTACATGTAGGCAGGGGTGAAGTGACTATACATAGATAATAAATAGCGATAAATAAGTAGCAGCAGAGTACAAAACAAATGGAGGAGGGGCGGGGGTTCTATCTAAATAGTCCGGTGACCATTTGATTAATTGTTCATCAGTCATATGGCGTGGGGGTAGAAGCAGTTAAGGAGCCTTTTGGTCTTAGACTTGCGCTCCGGTACCGCTTGTCGTGCGGTAGCAGAGAAAACAGTCTATGACTTGGCCTATTATATAGGTCTTGGATGGCAGGAGGCTTCTCCTCAGTGATGTACTGGGCCATATGCAGTACCCTCCGTTGCGCGTTACGGTCATATGCCAAGTAGTTGCCATACCAGGCGGTGATGCAACCGGTCAGGATARACTCGATGGTGCAGCTGTAGAACTTTTTGAGGATCTGGGGACCCATGCCAAATCTTTTCAGTCTCCTGAGGGGGAAAAGGTGCTGTCGTTCCCTCTTCACGACTGTCTTGGTGTGTTTGGACCATGATAGTTTATTGGTGATGTGGACACCAAGGAACTTGAAACTCTCAACCAGCTCCATTACAGCCCCGTCGATGTTAATGGGGGCCTGTTCGGCCCGCCTTTTCCTGTAGTCCACAATCAGCTCCTTTCTCTTGCTCACATTGAGGGAGAAGTTGTTGCCCTGGCACCACACTGCCAGATCTTTGACCTCCTCCCTATAGGCTGTCGTCAGCAAACTTAATTATGGTGTTGGAGTCGTGTTTGTCCACGCAGCGTGGGTGAACAGGGAGTACAGGAGGGGACTAAGTACACACCTCTGAGGGGCCCCAGTGTTGAGGATCAGCATGGCAGACCTACCCTTACCACCCGGGGGTGGCCAATCAGGAAGTCCAGGATCCAGTTGCAGAGGGAGGTGTTTAGTCCCAGGATCCTTAGCTTAGTGATTTTTTAAATTTATATTATTTTTACCTTTATTTAACTAGGCTAGTACGTTAAGAACAAATTCTTATTTTCAATGACGGCCTAGGAACAGTGGGTTAACTGCCTTGCTCAGGGGCAGAATGACAGAATGACCTTGTCAGCTCGGGGATTCGATCTTGCAACCTTTCAGTTAATAGTCCAACGCTGACCACTAGGCTACTTGCCGCCCCAGTGATGAGCTTCATGGGCTCTATGGTGTTGAGCACTGAGCTGTAGTCAATGAACAGCATTCTGGTGTTCCTTTTGTACAGGTGGGAAAGGGCAGTGTGTCGTGCGACTGTGATTGCGTCATCTGTGGATCTGTTGGGGCGGTATGCGAATTGGAGTGGGTCTAGGGTTTCCAGGAGGATACTGTTGATGTGAGCCAGGACCAGCCTTTCAAAGCACTTCATGGCTACCGATGTGAGTGCAACGGGGCGGTAATCATTTAGGCAGGTTACCTTCGCTTCCTTGGGCACAGGGACTATGGTGTTCTGCTTGAAACATGTAGGTATTACAGACTAGATCAGGGAGAGGTTGAAAATGTCAGTGAAGACACTTGCCAGTTGGTCCATGCATGCTTTTAGAACACATCCTGGTAATTCGTCTGGCCCCGCGTCTTTGTGAATGTTGACCTGTTTAAAGGTCTTGCTCACATCGGCTACCGAGAGCGCTATCACACAGTTGTTCAGAACAGCTGGTGCTCTTGTGCATGCTTCAGTGTTGCGTGCCTCGAAGCGAGCATAAAAGGCATTTAGCTCATCTGGTAGGCTCGCGATACTGGGCAGCTCGCGTTTGGGTTTCCCTTTGTAGTCCGTAATGGTTTTCAAGCCTTGCCACATCCGATGAGCGTCAGAGCCAGTGTAGTAGGATTCAATCTTAATCCTGTATTGACACTTTGCTTGTTTGGTGGTTCGTCTAAGGGCAGAGCGGGATTTCTTATAAGCGTCCGGATTAGTGTCCCGCTCCTTGAAAGCGGCAGCTCTAGCCTTTAGCTCCAAGCGAATATTGCCTGTAATCCTTGGCTTCTGTTTGGGATATGTACGTACAGTCACTGTGGGGACAACGTTGTCGATGCACTTATTGATGAAGCCGATGACTGAGGTGGTATACTCTTCAATGCCATTAGATGAATCCCGGAACATATTGCAGTCTGTGCTAGCAAAACAGTGCTGTAGCGTAGCATCTGCGTCATCTTACCACTTCCGTATTGAGCGAGTCACTGTTACTTTCTGCTTTAGTTTTTGCTTGTAAGCAGGAATCAAGAGGATAGAATTATGGTCAGATTTTCCAAATGGAGGGCGGGGCAGAGCTTTGTATGCATCTCTGTGTGTGGAGTAAAGGTGGTCTAGAGTTTTTTCCCTCTGGTTGCACATGTGACATGCTGGTAGAAATMAGGTAAAACGGATTTAAGTTTCCCTGCATTAAAATCCCCGGCCACTAGGAGCGCRGCTTCTGGATGAGCATTTTCTTGTTTACTTATGGCCTTATAGAGTTGGTTGAGTGCAGTCTTAGCTTCAGCATCGGATTGTGTTGGTAAATAAACGGCTACGAATAATATAGATGAGAACTCTCTTGGTAGATAGTGTGGTCTACAGCTTATCATGAGGTGCTCTACCTCAGGTGAGCAATACCTCGAGACTTCTTTAATATTAGACATTGCCCACCAGCTATTATTGACAAATAGACACTCGTCTTACCAGACGTAGCTTCTCTGTTCTGCCGTTCAGCCACGACTTGGGGAAACATAAGATATTACAGTTTTTAATGTCTCGTTGGTAGAAAAATCTTGATCCTAGGTTATTGATTTTATTTCCAATGATTGCACGTTGGCCAATAGAACGAATGGGAGTGGGAGATTACTTGCTCGCCTACGAATTCTCAGAAGACAGCCCAACCGCCGCCCCCCCCTTTTTCTCCATCTTTTCTTCATGCAAATGACGGGATTTGGGTCTGTTCCCGGGAGAGCAGTATATCCTTCACGTCGGACTCGTTAGAGGAAAAAGCTTCTTCCAGTTCAAGGTGAGTAATCGCTGTTCTGATGTCCAGAAGTTATTTTCCATCATAAGAGACGGTAGCAGCAACATTATGCACAAAATAAGTTCAAAAATAAGTGACTTAATCCTTCAAACTATGTATACATTTAAAGTTAATAAGAAATGTTGGGTCAGAGACTCACGGGAATGTCTGCCACTCCCTCCCTGCCTGCCATCTCTGAGGATACCCATACGTACATTTTAAATATACAAAGACAATCAGCCTGGCATTTTGGTAAAGCTGGTTACGAGATGACTGTCAAATGGAGGCACGTTCTTTAGGTATGAGAATCAGTGCCGTGG
Organism: Salvelinus sp. IW2-2015; assembly: GCF_002910315.2. NCBI lineage: Eukaryota > Metazoa > Chordata > Actinopteri > Salmoniformes > Salmonidae > Salvelinus > Salvelinus sp. IW2-2015. Next base: position 15,928,175 of record NC_036859.1, read on the forward strand.
TGTGTAATATAAATGTTGCTTTGCTTTTGGTGGATGCCATGATGGCGCTAGTGGACTAAGTGCCTCCATATGAATGAAGGGACACTCATTTATTATAAACAGATTGTGGGTGGACCAGGACCACGCAAATGTGGGAAATGGCTGAAGCTTCTATTTTCTGCACTGCTTTTTCAAAAGTCTGACAATTATGGGGAGCGAGCGACGGGTAGTGGCGGGTGCCGGCGGCCACCTTGACGTCTGTCTCCCTGGGAGGGTTCACGTTAAATGGCTGTCTTTCGAGCCGTGCAGGGCGCTTGCTGTGGTTTAGGGGTCTGTGGTTCCAGGTCTACAGCGCCAACCGTCTGTCTCTATGGTATACCCCAACTGGTGTGGCTGAGCAGTGATGAGGCTCTAATAACTAGTGAAAGATGACTGCAGCAGCGCTAGAGGAATGGATCCACTCCAGATATGAATATTGTATGCATGATGAGTCAGTCACTGATTTTGGAGTRTTCATTGATGAAGAAAGACTAAGTGGCAAGATAATTAGAAATTATAGTAGTTACAATGTTCTAATGGGGGTTATTGTCCTGGCCTTTGTAACACTGTTCAAATAGGTGGGTCTGGAATCTGGGCTGGTCTTCCTTGGTGAAAGCATGATTGTGACATATTCAGTAATGCGAAGTAGCCTGGGGTGGCTGACTCATAAAATTGCATAGTTTTTCCTACACTGTGTTTGTATGATTTCCATACCTGTTTTTTCTTGTAGAAGCCCTTCTTGTCACAGTTTGGGATGCGGAAGCCTCTGGGGTTGAGGATGTCTGTGATCTTCAGTCCATTGAGGATACTCTCCATCTCTCTACGACAGGGACCCTAAACACACAAGACGACACAAGCACAGACTATAATGACCCATATTACTCCTTCCAAAGCACTCTGCCCACTACAGCTCAGATCATTATGTCATTATGTCAGATAATTATAGAGCCATTACTGCATGTAACTCCGTTCCATCTCATATTGCTCAAGTGAACAGCAAACCTGGTTTCAGAAAACAGATAAAGCAACACCTCACGGCACAATGCCTCTCACCTATTTGKCCTAGATAGTTTGTGTGTATGTATTGATATGTAGGCTACTTGTGCCTTTTGTAAAAAAATACATTTATGTAGTTCTGTCCTTGAGCTGTTTTCTATGAATCTTCTGTATTATGTCATGTCTCATGTTTTGTGTGGACCCCAGGAAGAGTAGCTGCTGTTTTTGCAACAGCTAATGGGCACCCTAATAAAATAACAAAAGTAGTTATCTAATGGCATTACTCTATCCAATTCAAACAGTGTGCTAACACKAACCCCAACAGTGTGCTTACTTGGTACTGTAATTCAATCAAAATGCTCTAGGAACATAGACAGGGATGCTATCATTGGTATAAGGCAACACCAAGCTCCATCTGTAGCCTACAGCACTACCCTTCAGTAGTACGCAAACACTGGTGGTACTAGGGATAAGAAAAAAGAGGCAACTAATAGGAAATGAATTCATCTGACCACCTTGTGAGGGCTTACGCTTTGCTGTAAGCCGCTTAAAAACTCTAATACTTTACACAAAGGGATAGGCCAGGGGATAACCGCGCAATCAAAGAGGTCCTAGAAAGGAGCCGACAGGTCTTGTCCTCAAGTCCAGCTCCAGTCACCGATCAAAGCAAGGCAAAGCAAAGCTCATTCCTCGTGCTGCACTTGTTTTCCTGCCGCCGGGTCAAAGGCAGTATCAAAAATAGAAAGAGGAGGGAGGGTCCAAACAGGCACACGCAGAGGCCCAATCCATCATCAGCTTGTTTTGAGGCTCGGCGCTCCCCTSCAGCCCGCCAATGCTCCCCTCTGTGCCCCTGGGCGGCACGCGGACGCCTTGCGGCGAAACAGCCTGACCCGAAGTCAGCTGCAGAGGCAGAGCTACCATGTCCAAATTTGCGCCACGCCAATCTCCCGTCACCACCAATGCGCCACCGCCAGCAGTCAGCAACCATAACCAGAACATTTCATCACCTGCAGACGGATGGAGAAAAACACCAAAACACTGAGGAAAGGGGGAAGAAAGAGGGAGAAAGGATGAGAAAGGGGGAGAAAAACACAGAGCAAAGAAGGAAGAGGAGGAGAACATTCCCTAACAGACTGTTCCTAGAAAGGAAAACAGTGGACCTGGCACTTACATACTCTGGGTCCTGCTTGGATTCCAGGGAGAAGTTKTGTTGGTCTGTGCTGAGAGCTCCAGGGACTTCCTCCATCTTGTAACTCTGGGCCCTCTTCAGCTGCTCCCTGCGGATGACCTCTGCCTTGACGGGGTGGAGGAGAGGGGGGTGATGGGGGATTCTGGGGAAGCCTACAGGAGGTCTGCTGGTGCTGAAGGAGGCTTGGAGCACTGGGGCGGTGGTGTTARGCTCCTCCTCCTGAATACCACCATCATTTTCTGCCAAAAACAGAGAGGGAGGGATTATTTTGTTTGTGAGTTTATGTTGTGGCACATTTGGAAGCATTCCCAATACTTAATCAATTTTTATTAAAATGTTTGTATTTTGTTTAGCCCACCAAGGGCTCGTATTCCAAGAGTCCTTAAGAATTTTTTTTTTTTAAATACAGTAAATGATTCATATATAATAATTCTAATGGATTGTGTGGGTGGATCACAAGAATCATGTGAATGGTCTAGATGTGCTGGTTCAGATGTTTTTTTGACAATCCCTTGATGTTCATCCAAGCTAATAATACAGGAAATCAGTCAATTGAAATAAATTCATTAGGCCCTAATCTATGGATTAAACATGACTGGGAATACAGATATGCATTTGTAGTTCACAAAAACCTTAAGATAATATATATATAAAACATTTAAACGACCTCACAATGGGCCTCAGGACCTCGTGACAGTATTTATGTGCATTCAAATTGCCATCGATAAAATGCAATTGTGTTTGTTGTCCGTAGCTTATGCCTGCCCATACCATAATCCCACCACCATCACGGGGAGGCGGCTTATGGTAGAGAAATGAACATTCAATTATCTGGCAACAGCTCTGGTGGACATTCCTATAGCCAGCATACCACTTGCACGCTTCCTCAAAACTTGAGACATCTGTGGCATTGTGGTGTGTGATAAAACTGCACATTTTAGAGTGGCCTTTTAGGTAGATGGATTATCTTGGCAAAGGAGACATGCTCACTAACAGGGATGTAACAAATTTGTGCACAAAATTTGAGAGAGATACGCTTTTTGTGAATATGGAACATTTCTGGGATCTTTTATTTCAACTCATGAAACATGGGACCAAAACTTCACATGTTGCATTTATATTTTTGTTCAGTGTAGTTGCACATTAATTACTGATGAAGAAAGGAGGGTAGAGAGGAGAGTTTGATGGTCAGATATCCTTTAAAGATTACAAAATTGAAAAGCAGTTTTGATTTACAATTAGAAACCACAATATAGATGGTTGAAATAAATATTGACATCTGTCAAATAAGACTCATCCCATCAATAATCTCCATGAAACCCTTGTATCACAGTGTCACAGTTTTACAATTCCACAAAGTGACAATTATAATAGCCTAAACAGCAGTGATACAGTTAAATTACAAGGTCAAACATCAATATCAGCCAGATAATGGGTTACACAGTATAATTGTTTGTCAATCCAATTGTGTAAATATTGGACATATTTCGCGCAGACTGGCGTAATCCTACCGGATAGCTCAAGGTGATAAATTATACTTTAGGCTGCCTTACATCCAGATGTTTCAGATGACAAACAAAAAAAAGTATCGATCTTTTTACAGCTCACATCATCATAATAATGTAATAATCAGTTGGCAAAGCATTCTTAAAAAACTTTCCAAACTGCGTCATCATCTTGGCATTTACCTTGTCTCTCATTGATTAAAGTGGCAACAGGTCTTTTAATGGTCGCGTTTGCACACTGTCCTCGTCCTTCCAGCAGAGCTTGGAGAGGTTTCGTCTCGCCGGGCTGGTGCTGGCATGTCATCCCGGTGCCACATCTCCCGGTGTACACTCCGCACGGCTTTCCAAAGGCCAGCGCGCAAGTCATGCAGCACCCGCAGCCCGGTTCGCGAACTCTCTCCGCGCAGTCCTTGGGCAACGGCTTGCACAGGAGCCGGGCTCCAGCATCACATGGTTCGCACCGGATAACCGGCCCTACCGCGACTGATCTCCGCATAATCGATGCCAGAACAACTGTCATCCAAAGTCTGCGAAAACATGTCTCCATGGTGATGATATCAGAAGGGTCTTGGTGCGTATTGTCTTGAATTTAACTCTGCATTTCATACACATGAAGCCACTTTGGACTAAACGTCTCAATATATACAGCCATCCACTGCAAAGTCACACCCCCTCTGAGTTGCCTAAGTGAGGGATTGGAGGGATTGCTTTAACTTCCACTCTGATATTTTCTGAAAAAACTTCCTGAAAAGTTTTTTGTGTGCAAATAACTAATCAAATAAGCAATCCAAATAGGAAACAATCCATCTGATTAAAAAAAWATATATATATTTCACCTTTATTTAAAAAACAAAAACAACAACACAGAGTTACACATAAACAAACGTACAGTCAACAACACAAAAGAAAAGAAAAATAGAAAAGTCTATGTACAGTCTGTGCAAATGTAGAAGAGTAGGGAGGTGATTGAACGGCTAATTATTCTCAAACAGATTGTTTTGGATTTTCTCTTTAGGTACGCCAGCACAATGACTAGCTTTATTTTAGTTTTATGAAATCTTTTCTAACTTAAATTGGATGAACATACCAAAATATAAGAAGATGTTTGATGCTGTTCTAAGGGCTCTTGATTTCAGTCAGGGTATTTTATGTGAACTTCATAGAATACCAGTTTTAACAAGAATAAAAAACCTTACGCCAAGGAAATTGCTAGAACACTTACCTGAAAGACAAATAAAAAGTGGCTAAATCAACCTCAGTGGAAGAGGTTTAACCCCTAATAACAATTTTTTTTAAATACATATTTAGCTTCCGGCGAATGTTTATACCAAGTGGAGAGTGTGATGTTTCAGATACAGTTGGAACGGAGTTGATAGCTCATAGCATTCCAAAGTTAGAGCTAAAAGTCTGATCCCGTTGGGCACTTCAATTCAATGTCTATTTCATGTTGGTTCAACATCATTTCATTGAAATGATGTGGAAACAAAGTTGATTCAACCAGTGTGTGCCCAGTGGGATGGCACCTGTGCCCCCAAATGTTTGGATATGCTAGTAAAGTTACCAGGTTGTTAGTRTCTCCAGGACACTCGGACACAACGGTACAGCAAAGCCTTATTATTACAACAAGTTTTATCTAGGATATGTTTTTCATAGTAACACAACAATATATTTGATATGCTACCAAATTGCTGTTGTTTTATTGCAACTATAATAACATTATTACACATCAATACAAGGCACTTTAAAACCCTGATCGGTGACCAACTTAATCATTTGGTGGGTGTTCATTTTTGTCCTATTTCACACATGTACAAGTTAACTGCAGGAAATGTAGCTTGTCCTGACAACACAAGACAACGATGATCGAATGGTATGTATATAGCTATTGAAATGTGTTGATGGTTTATGTTCATTCTATATACAACTATTTTAACAACAAACTAGAGTATGATACGTGGCTGTACACTGAGTGTACAAAACGTTAAGAACACCTTCSTAAAATTGAGTTGCCCTCAGAACAGCCTCAATTCGTCTGGACATGGACTCTACAAGGTGTCGAAAGCGTTCCACAGGGATGCTGGCCCATGTTGGATCCAATCCTTCTCACAGTTGTGTCAAGTTGTGCCCTTGGCAATGGGTGTGGCTGAAATAGCCGAATCCAGTCATTTCAAGGGATGTCCACATACTTCTGTAGATATCATGCATATGTTTGCATTTTATTTAAATAATGTGATTATTTTTATTGGGATTTTTGACAATTACCAAAACAGTAGGAAACGAGTGACAGGTCCTTGGGTAGCGCTAATCGCACATGCRTTGATATCTGGTGCTAAGCCACAACGTCAGTATTGCTGTATTAATTTAATATATGAACCTGTAATGACCTCTGCCAGTATCTATAATCCAATGTTTGAGAGTGAACAGGTCCAACTACCAGGGATGGAAGCTCTTGCTGATAGCCCATCCCCTGGATCCGTGTTTATACAGTACATGGCAACTCACAGTAGCTGTCCTTTATAAAATATATTAGGTGGCTACAGCTCTGGCCACATCCTCCCCCAGCTCTGATTGGTTGCTCCCTACCCCAACAACCGATTAGCAGGGCCTGCCTGACTCATAAAGCTTGCACACGGTAATAATCGCTTGTAACAGTAATAAAGCAATTCAACGAGGCCCAATATGTTTACAAGAATGGAAATCTAATCAGATTTGACATACAAATGTAAATCTTAATGTCCTTTTTTTTGAATGATTAGCAACAATGTAGTAATTTTAACAATGACACTTAAGCATCAGTTATTTTTTTTATGTATGTTTCTTGTGGTGCTTGACATGGAGAAATGCATTTCAACAGGTGGACTTTATGGAACGGGAGGGCCTGTGGAGGGTGTTTAGCCGAGGCTCTGCTAGGGGTGGAAAATTAACTGACAATGAACTGATAATGAACTGTTCTACCTCCATTTCTGCACACGGATCTAAACACAGTTTACATTTTTGGTTCAGGGATTACACTGTCAGTAAATACTTTAAATACTTCAATTATATTAAATATATGGCTGTGTATGGTAGCTGTGTCCACGTAATCACCTACAGTATAACTTGTTATGACCTCTGTAACTGTTTACAATCCACAAGGCATGTTTGAGAGTGAACAGGTCCAGCTACCAGGGATTGAAGCTCTTCCTGACAAACCATCACCTGGATCCGAGGAGAGACCCTCTCAACTGAACAATGATCAAATGGTATGAATTAAATAACTTCCGAAACAATGAACTATCCTTTTGGGTGTAATATGCAGCTAGATTAGGCTGATAATGGGCATTCGAGGGAATAAGCAACATTTGAATGAATTAACTTGTTGCTGTGCTCCTTTCATAGGCCTGTGCATGGAGAAATCCATATCAACTTACAATTGACAAATTCGACAGAAGCATAACACCTCACATAATTTCACTAGACATAAAAAAGAGCTACCACTGGATCATAATGGTTGCGTCTCAGGACATGTTGGTGCAGATCACCTCCCACAACAGGTCTACAGATCAGTCCTTGAATTTCCTATATCCATATTTGTGCCAAACACTGAAGACAAACAATACCGCAGGTACGAATTCAAAGAGCTTGTGGGATGTGTCATTGTGAGACATTTACCACAATTTGTTAAATGGCACTTACCTCACTCTGATATAATGGCAAGGAAATCTGATATAATTCTTTTAGGGCTACTGGATGAAGATGAATGACAGTCAAAAGACATGATGGGGACGATCAAAGTACTTAATGAATGTTATGTCCCATATTTTTCAATAGAAGTAGATGCTAAGACTGTTCAGACCCCGCTGGTGAAGTTGACATTTACAGCTGATTAATTGACAAAACAAAATTCAGATGTAGCAATTGGATATTTGAAAAATGCCCTTACTGCCTGCTGTTGCAGACTTCCACTATGCAAGGAACTTTACTGAGCTTATATACAGGGAGTTCTACAAGACAACATGGAATGGAGAATATGGGAACTCAACCAATTAAGGAACATGGTGAACAGAATAAATGTTATTTAAAGTGCAGTTGGAGACAATTACAGGCCATGTTCAGAATTTTTAAAAGATGTAACAGATGCCTCCATCATCACAGCAACACTCCATTACTTTGGCATGGCTTCAGTGCAGGACACAATACACAGACATAGTCCAACAGAAGATGTCACATCTCCCACCGAAAGAAAACAGAAGTAGTTGATGCTCAGATGTTTGCCATAGTAGACCGCTATGTCATGAACGATGACACAGAGATGTCCACCGCCAGGCCAGTGGAGAAGAGAAGAGCCAAACACAGGGCAAACAACCACAGTCGTTGACCTGTCACTATCCTGGCTGTAGCCATCCGGCCTTCCGAAGTCAGAAACAACTGAGTCACCATGAGCAAAAAGAACACCATATACAAATTGTCGATAATCAAGCTCAAATTAAAGCCAGCTCTAAAAGAAACACAGAAAACACAGTTGATGCACTTTTCAGTTATCACAGTGGCCTGCTGAAAGTGTCACTCCTGGAAAGGAACTTTCTAGATTGTATACATGAGGGTGAAGGAGAGAGAACCTGCAGGCTGTGGAAATTCAAAAATGCTGCATTTGTGACAAGCCGGGASAACAAAATACAGCCTAGAGGGTCTGAAAGTGCAGTCTGATCTAGCCTTACAAAGCCTCAGTGTGTCTCTTAGACTCCGGTGGAACCGKACAGTGAATACAGGGGGTGGATCAGGAAACAACATAGCGTTGGACTTGAACTACAAACACACCACGTGGCCTCACAAAAMACCTCATCCAACATCAAGGGGCCAATCTTCAGTTTAACATGACACAGAAAATCAGCAGGACCATTGGAGAGCAGACAGACCTCATGCAGCGATTTGATAAAGACTGTGAGATGAAGCCAGAGTCTGGAAAACACTCAATCTCAAGTAGATCTGAGGACATCAACTATATAGTACAGTAAGTGTGCTTCTTGAAAAGAAGGTGTTTGCTTTGACACCTGGCAGGTTCTACCCAAGCTCCRAGAACTTCCAAATAGAACTGTTGCACAAATTGGACGATGAGGAACTAGTGTTGTGGATCAACAACCACAAACTGAACTTACACCGTGAGAATAACAAACATGGCGCAAACAAGATGTGGCCTCACACCAATAGTTTACAGACAGTCTACAYCAGAGCACGGTGCAGTGGAATMCCAAACACTTGTTTCATATTCTGAWGAAGAGTGCTGATTTTCCTRCTCTTCACCCGGTCAGAGTTTTGGAAGGGGGTCTCTCAAGCACCTGCACATAGTCTGCATAGTGCAGGAGGAGAGCATTGGGCATGGGAAGTATGCTGTTAGAGGCTTACCGGTGGAATGTAGTCCCGCAGCCAGCCACTCAATAAAGATGGCGTGTGAAGAATGTGCTTTTTTACCGACACAGGATATTACTGTACATGTGTTTAACATACCCCGCTTTCAGAAGCAATGTCAGCCAACCACAAGAGTCTGTCAAATCCTAATCCCAGGCAATTTTCCACAGTTTTAAAACGATTTGGATGATTCCGGCTATGGTTTTTAGAGCACAAGGCCTACAGCAGAATTGCCCCCATTTCCTACTGGAACCACTACTAGCAACTGTTAGAAGATGGCACTGCAGTGGATAGCAGCCATCTAATGGGCTCCTGACCAATTCTGATATCTTAACTCTTTTTGCACTTAATGGATGTGTCCCAATCCAAAGGKAGCTGCATGCTGTCTACCTGCCTCCAAAGGCACATTATCTTAGTAGGCAGCACTTTAACAGTAGGTAACTGCCATTTGGGACGGGATTCGAAGGCAGCATCATGTGACAATGCATTCCACCGAGCGGGAGACATTTGTTTACATTGTAGCCACTGCAGCAGCATGATCAACTAGTGCTAGCAATTCAGTGAACAARTATCCCAAAATTGAAATATCTGATATAAATAACAATTTAACAAGCAACATAATCGATCTCCACAGTGCCTGTTCATGAATAAAGTTGACACCGACCAGAATAATTATCSTACAGTATAGCGTCCTCCTCTTGCAGGTTGCTTGGTCTGCAGCTCCATCGATGTGGATAGACAAGAAGCCTTGCATGCATGATACAGGATAAACATTTTTGAAATGATTAAATAAGATATTTTACTGATTGTTTAAGAATGATTAATATCCAGAAGAGTGGTGTTTTACTGTGAAGCTAATATTGCATTAGAGCTGAATGGTTTTTCTATGAGTAGGCTTACATTGTGATTAGTTTATACAACTATCATGCCCGTGCATAAATTACACTGATGATCAGGATAACATGGTTTTATATTCGTTGATAACTAATATTGAAAGGTGAAATGATGCAATCTACAGTATAAGAAGGCATAGGCTACTTCATTCTAATGTAAGCTACATGCATTGGATACAAATACTGGAGTGTGATAAAGGATAACATGTCCAAAATAATTATACCCTATGTATACAAAAGTATGTGGGCACCCCTTGAAATTAGTGGATTCGGCTATTTCAGCCACACCCATTGCTGACAGGTGTATAAATTCAAGGACACAACCATTCAATCTCCATAGACAAACATTGGCAGTAGAATGGCCTTACTGAAAAGCTCAGTGACTTTCAACATGGRATCATCATAGGATGACAAACTTGTTTCAAGCAGACCAGCATAGTCCCCGTGCCCAATAACGCCAAGGTAACTTGCCTAATGACTATTTCCCCGTAGCACACATCTGTAGCCATGAAATGCTCTGAAAGGCTGGTCATGGCTCACATCAACACCATCATCCCAGACACCCTGGACCCACTCCAATTCACATACCGCCCCAACAGATCCACAGATGACGCAATCTCTATTTACATTTACATTTACGTCATTTAGCAGACGCTCTTATCCAGAGCGACTTACAGTAGAGTGCATACATTTTATTACATTTTTTACATACTGAGACAAGGATATCCCTACCGGCCAAGAGCAGACGCTCTTATCCAGAGCGACTTACAGTAGAGTACTTACAGTATTTCACTCCACACTGCCCTCACCCACCTGGCCAAAAGGAATGATGTAAGAAAAAAAGGAACCTATGTAAGAATGCTGTTCATTGACTACAGCTCAGCATTCAACGCCATAGTCCCCACCAAGCTCAAGACCCTGGGACTGAACACCTCCCTCTGCAACTGGGATTTTGGACTTCCTGACGRACCGCCKCRAGGCGGTGAGGGTAAGAAACAACACTACCGCCACACTGATCATCAKCACGGGGGCCCCTCAAGTGTGTGTGCTGAGTCCCCTGCTGTACTKCCTGTTCACCTACGACTGCGTGGCCGCGCACGACTCCAACACCATCGTCAAGTTTGCTGWTGACACAGCGGTCGTAGGACTGATCACTGTTGATGGTGAGGCAGCCTATAGAGGGGAGGTCAGAGACCTGTCAGTGTTGTGTCAGGACAWCAACCTCTCCCTCATTGTCAGCAAAACAAATGAGCTAATCATGGACTACAGGAAACAAAGGGGTGAGCACGCTCATATACACATCGATGGGGCTGTAGTGGAGCGGGTCAAGAGCTCGAAGTTCCTTAGTGTCCACATCACTAAGGAAATAACATGATCCACACACACCCACACAGTTGTGAAGAGGCACAACAGCACCTCTTCCCCCTCAGGAGGCTGAAAAGATTTGACATGGGCCCTCAGATCCTCAAAAGGATATACAGCTGCCCCATTGAGATCACCTTAACTGGCTGCATCACCGCTTGGCATGGCAACTGCAAGGCCCCTGACCGCAATGCGCTCAGGGGCCTTGCAGAGAGTGGTGAGTACGGCCCAGTACATCACTGGGACCATGCTCCCTGCCATCCAGGACTTCTATACCAGGAGTTGTCAGAGGAAGGCCCAAAAAACTGTCAAAGACTCCAGCCACCCAAGCCATAGACTGTTCTCTCTGCTACCAGTGCAAGTCTGGAACCAACAGGACCCTGAACAGCTTCTTCCCCCAAGCCATGACTGCTAAACAAGACTGCTAAATCGCTAATCAAATGACTACATGCTGCTGCTACTGTCTATTATTGATCCTGTTCCCTGATTACTTTAATCCTACCTACAGTTGAAGCCAGTTACACCAGTTTCTATACACCTAAGCCAAATACATTTAAACTCAGTTTTTCACAATTCCTGACATTTAATCCAAGTAAACATTTCCTGTCTTAGGGCAGTTAGGATCACCACTTTATTTAAAAAATGTGAAAGGTCAGAATAATAGTAGAGAGAAGGATTTATTTSAGCTTTTATTACTTTCATCACATTCCCAGTGGGTCAGAAGTTTACATACACTCAATTAGTATTTGGTASCATTGCCTTTAAATTGTTTAACTTGGGTCAAACGTTTCGGGTAGGCTTCCACAAGCTTCCCACAATATGTTGGGTGAATTTTTGCCCATTCCTCCTGACAGGGCTGGTGTAACTGAGTCAGGTTTGTAGGTCTCCTTGCTCGCACATGCTTTTTCAGTTCTGGCCACAAATATTCTATGGGATTMAGGTCAGGGCTTTGTGATGGCCACTCCAATAKCTTGACTTTCTTGTCCTTAAGCCATTTTGCCACAACTTTGGAAGTATGCTTGGGGTCATTGTCAATTTGGAAGACCAATTTGCGACCAAGCTTTAACTTCCTGACTGATGTCTTGAGATGTTGCTTCAATATATTCACATAATTGTCCTTCTCATGATGCCATCTATTTTGTGAAGTGCACCAGTCCCTCCTGCAGCAAAGCACCCCCACAACATGATGCTGCCACCCCRGTGCTTCACGGTTGGGATGATGTTCTTCGGCTTGCAAGCCTCCCCTTTTTTCCTCCAAACATAACAATGGTCATTATGGCCAAACAGTTCTATTTTTGTTTCACCAGACCAGAGATATTTCTCCAAAAAGTACGACAATAATTTTAATGTCATTTAATAAATTAAATGTCAGGAATTGTGAAAAACTGAGTTTAAATGTATTTGGCTAAGGTGTATGTAAACTTCCGACTTAAACTGGAGCTTCCTCATTTACCTCGTATTACTGGCACCTGTTGTTTACAAAGCATGTGACAAATAAAATTGCTATTGCTGTAGGAGAGACAGCTATAGGCCTACTAAGGACTACTGCTGTCAGTCAGTACCATCATCATCATCATCATCATCATCATCATCATCATCATCATCATCATCATCATCATCATCATCATCATCAATATCATCACCAACAACAGTGTCATCCTTAGGTGTACAATTTCCATAATAAAATCTTTGAATGGTGCCTGGCTCTGCTTGTCTGAAGAATCAATATGGACAGTCTTGGAGCGAGTGTGGTGTTGTGCAGGGTGCTGTATGGGATTACTGCAGAGACAGTAAAATCCCAGGAATTTGCAAGGTGCGCCAAAGCTCACAGAGAGGAAAGCACATAGTTAAATCAGTTGGAGGTCGACTGAGCCAAACGTGTCTGAGTTTACCCAGGAAAGGGTAGTGTGTGTGTGTGTGTGTGTGTGTGTGTGTGTGTGTGTGTGTGTGTGTGTGTGTGTGTGTGTGTGTGTGTGTGTGTGGGTGTTGTGTGTGTGTGTGGTGGGGTTGTCCTGCAGAAAGGAGACGGTAGATCACATGACATGTCTGCTACTCTCTGTTTTTCTTTTTCCCTGACCAATCTCGTGACGGTCCCAGACATAGGATCATTTACTCTGTCTGAGTGCCTTTCAAATTCTCTCTCTTAAGTGAACAAAATGTATATCTCTCTTACAACTGTACAGTACCAAACTGCAGAAGAAGATAGAAACTGTTAATCTAGGTGGTGTTGGCTCATTCCTTGATTCCTACATTCCTACATCATATGTTATAATGATACTGTATTCATTGCAGATTTTTCATCCAGCCAACCATTTCCTTTCATTTCAATCTCAGATGCACTACTAGTCTCAAATTCAATCCAGCTGCAACAATATCCAATCATCAGCCCAGTCCAACGACGGTAAAACAAATAGACAGACGACATACATCTATTTCTGAGGCTCTCCCCCCCCCGTCTCGTTTTTGGAGCAGCCCATTCGTGTCGTGCGAGAACAAGGTCCCTGCAAGCCTGCCTGGTCCTGGTGTAGTTACAGTAGTCTGTTGTAGTCGTTCGCCCCTCTAGGAGGCTAGCCCAGGCCAGGATGGAAGACCAGCCCAAGGCTTCAATTAGCCCAGAGTATGGTGGGAAGATGGAGGAGAGCATGTGTGTGTGTGTGTGTGTGCGTGCGTGTCGTGCGTGCGTGAGTGCCGTGGCCGTGCGGTGGTGCGTGCGTGCGTGCGTGCGTGCGTGCGTGCGTGCGTAGCGTGTGTGTGTGTGTGTGTGTGTGTGTGTGTGTGTGTGTGTGTGTGTGTGTGTGTGTGTGTGTGTGTGTGTGTGTGTGTGATATGGGAAGATGGGGAATAGAGAGTGCAGCTCTCAGGACCCTACCTGATGGATTGCAGAGCTGCAAGGAAGTGAGCTGAGAGTGGTGCCGACCAGCTGCCCCGTCTTCATATGTACTGTACATGCACCCATGTATGCACACACGCGCACTGAACACTTACGGTAGCCTGGATATGTCGTTTGGCAGAAATAATCATACACACTTACAGTATGTGTACTTTGCATGCATGTATGCACACACTCGTGCGCACACATACGTATTTTTGCAGGAATAGTCACCTCACGCACACACACACACACACTCATACTAATGCACATGAATTCATAGCTTCATGTGCGTAGCCTTCGTTCTGTTGGTGACTTGCAATACACACAACTACACACGTACAGTTTTCACACAGACACACAAAGACAGTGCTCTGCTGGTGGACAATGACATGTCAGGCCCCATGCAAATCATAGGTGGTGGATGGAATAACTCCACTTGGCAGTCGTAGGCCAGTCAATGGTTCACTTATTTTAGATGTGTTGGTGGTATGTGGCTGCGAGATGTGGTGTATTGCCTACGTGGAAAGGAAAGAACCAGAGTTATATAGTAATCTTAGTGGGGAGCTGAGAGTTTCATAGAGAGAGTTATAATCATCTTTGACAGCTTCGGTGATCCGCTAATTTGTTGAGCTTATTTTATATAGGGACTCTGTTCACATCAAATATTCCTATGACTGGCTTTTGTTATATTTCGGCATCACACCCCGAAGAAGGCACAGTGATGCCAAAATATTACTGGGAGTTTATATATGGAGTGTGCAACTCTCTTTATTTTGATAGTTTATAGTTTATTCTGCGTTAGTCAGCACCTCCACACAAACACATTTTTCAGGATGTGCGGCAGCTCATGTTTTTATGGCTTTTGTTATGTGACATAAACTGCTAAAGCTACTGTAGAAAGGGAACGGTAACTTAGTCAGGAGACAGAGCTTAAACACCAAGGAAACTTTGGAGTTTAGAAAGGGAGGCAGAAGACACAGAGAGAGTGCACATCCAGGTTAAATGGCACAACCACCAAACTACCTCTGATACTAGTGGAGAGTTCTATCTTTTGGGAGGGAGCTAGAATCTCTACACACTTACATACGTACACACACAAACACTCATTAACATGCATGTAAACACACACACACACACACACACACACACACACACACACACACACACACACACACACACACACACACACACACACACACACCTGTCTCTTATACACATCTAGATGTGTATAAGAGACAGGGATACACACAGTCCACACGCCCGGTGCATGTAAACACACACACACACACACACACACACACACACACACACACACACACACACACACACACACACACACAATCAAACTCCGGCACCCTTCAATGCACTGCTCTGCTATTCCTGCAGTGTCCACTTAATGTAAGCTCAGTCATGGCTGAGCTGGTCTATATAATAGTGGCCTGGCCTTGTTGTGACCCTGAGGGCAGTCACTCAAGTCCATACAGGGTTGGTCCCAATACACCCTATTCCCTATAGGCCCTGGTCAAAATGAGTGCGCAATGAAGGGAATAGGGTGCCATCTGGGACGCAAAAACAGTGTTGTTGAGGTGGAGTGTGAGTTAGAGCGAGAGACTGGTAGTGATTAGCAGTCTCTGTTGTCTGGCCTGTAACACACTCCCCCATGCATACAGTCAGTCTAAATGGGTCACCTCCTCCACTTTTAGCACAGTCAAGTGTTACACAGCAGCAGGCCTGCAGAACTGTAGAACCTCACCTTCAAATGACCGCAATCCATCAGATACCATCCCAGCCACCTCCCTCCTTCCTAACCTGCTATATGTTGGAACTGTTGATTCTTGTTGTTCTGTAGGCAGGTCGGCAGGGTACTGATGAAACATCGTATGGGTTTCATATGTAATGGTAAAAATGTAATCTAGGTCATTTTTTGGGGGCATGGTTATTGGTTATATATGATTAGTTAAAGCTTTTGATCTGCACCCTGCCCTTTTACATCCATACAACCTCTAGTATGTAGGGTCATGTATAATCAGACAAGATCAGGACAAAGYACGCAAGTTACCACCAGGTATAAATGGGGCTACTACTAATATACTGTAGCTGCTGCAGAGTAGGGTAAATGGCCTCCAGTAACCCTAACAGGGTATTTACGTAGCCGCTGGGTGGCAAAGACGGCCCAAAATCAAACAGTGCGTGGCATTGTGCAGCGATCCCAAAATTGAACTTTCTATTTCTGCGCCCTACCTTTGTTCTTCCTCCAAAATGGGATCTCCCCTCCCCTCCCTCCCTCCCTCCTCCCCTCCCCTCCCTCCTCATCTCCTTCTCTCCTCCCTAATTAAACAACAAGTGAATGGAGGGAAGGAGGAGGGGAGCAGGCAAAAGCAGAGTTCTATAGAGAAGCTTGCCTCTGATGGCCAAAGCCTTTCATTCGAACATCGTTCCTGACACTCTAGTGGCGGGCCAAGGGCCACCACCGGCCAATCCAAACTTGAAGAGCTCCTACTCGAAACAGCGTTGTGTGAACTTCTGAAATTGTTTGGCAGAGCTGAGTTTATTATTACTGTACGTGTGACAGCCCTAATCAGTGTCTGTTACGGGCCCTTGAGCAGATCAGAAAACATGGGACAATTGCAGCGTTTATGCCCTGCCCCGGTTGAGACTCCCCACATGAAAAAAATACTGTAGTATATCATGGTATAAATACT
The DNA here is from genome assembly GCF_002910315.2 of Salvelinus sp. IW2-2015. NCBI lineage: Eukaryota > Metazoa > Chordata > Actinopteri > Salmoniformes > Salmonidae > Salvelinus > Salvelinus sp. IW2-2015. Next base: position 15,945,097 of record NC_036859.1, read on the forward strand.
TTAGTCCACAAAAACACAGCAGTGAATACTAGATAGGTAGTTCAGCAGTTAGTTCAGCGCTGATGCTCTTTTCTGTAACCTTTATGGAACACAATATGGTCTATACATGGCATGTAGGTTTCTCACTTATGGGTGGCACAAATTGGGATATAGGGGAGGGGAATGTGTATATGCAAATGAAATACTGTAGTATTTACTAAAGTAAAAAAAAATGTGTTTTTGCAGACTGTGGTGTTTTGGGAGATAATACTGTAGTATTTACTATTGTATTCTACAGGATAATACAACATTATATAGTAAGTACTACACATGATAAAGGGATACTACAGTGTGTAGTATAGTATTATAAAGTATACTACAATTTAATACAGAATTCTATAGTAAGTACTGTAGTATTCTGTAGTAAACCGTAGTATTCTTTTCCCGTGTGGGTCATCAGTAGGGATTGGGTTTCTGTGTAGGGTCAGAAAGTAGTTTCAGAATAGTGGTGGTAGTTGAGGATTTCCTGGTCAGTATCCAGTGTACTCTGAAAAATTATTTTAAAGAAAGTTATGATGATACATGTTATTATTATTTTTGTACAAGAGACTACAGTATCTAATGAATGTATGTTGAATGCATTTAACACAATATATTATGGACAACATGTTCAATACATTCTAGGAGGTCTATCTCTCTTTCTCTCTCTCTCTCCAGTTTATTCTGAGAATTTACTGTCATTATGCTGCATGTTATTCTGTACAAGAGACTATTGGATCAAATGAATGGTGACGCATTGAACCCTGTGATGGAAAGGTATGAACAGCATGCTCAATACAATATCTCTCTCTCTCTCTCTGTATGGTTGTCTGTTAAATTAAACTTGCCTGATACTTGCAATTTCATAATCTCTTCTCGTAAAATGTATTGCTTCTCTGTACTTTCCCCAAATTCCGTTTTCTCTGTGGGCCAGGGGGAAATGGGACAGCTACACCTGGCCCACACTTCCATTCTTCCCTCCCTGGGAATTCTTCACTTTCACCATCTGTCCAAGGACAATAGGGGGGTTCCTTTTCTCCTCCTCTCCTCCACTCTCCTCACACTGCAATTTGTGCCTCAGTCTCATCACCGGACCAGCCAAAGAAAGACCTGTCCAGACAGATCAGCACCAACCAGAGAGAGCAGAGGAACATGTCTTGATTTCTCCAAGTGTTACATCACATGTTCCTGGATTGTCTTTAGGGTCCATCAACCAATAGACTGCTTTGTGACATCATCAACATTTGCACGATTTGCTGTCATAGTCATGCCAATCCAGGACGGGTACAGTTCACAAGACGATCCAGGACCGGCACAGTGCACCAGACGATCCAGGACCGGCACAGTGCACCAGACGATCCAGGACCGGCACAGTGCACKAGACGATCCAGGACCGGCACAGTGCACCAGACGATCCAGGACCGGCACAGTGCACAAGACGATCCAGGACCGGCACAGTGCACAAGACGATCCAGGACCGGCACAGTGCACCAGACGATCCAGGACCGGCACAGTGCACCAGACGATCCAGGACCGGCACAGTGCACAAGACGACCCAGGACCGGCACAGTGCACCAGACGATCCAGGACCGGCACAGTGCACCAGACGATCCAGGACCGGCACAGTGCACCAGACGATCCAGGACTGACACAGTGCACAGGARGGTCCATGACTGACACAGTGCACAGGATGGTCCATGACTGACACAGTGCACAGGACGGTCCATGACTGACACAGTGCACAAGACAATCCAGGATTGATCCAGTGCACAGATCATCTTCTAATCAATCATTCTTTTAATATTGATTTTGTGCTGCTGTCATCTACTCTCCTAATCTGTCACCTGTTTCATGTGAAGGTTAGCCGACTTGTTAGCCGACTTGTACTTCACCTTCCAATGCTGGTGTAGAAAATGTGCCCAGACATTGCGGTACACATCACCTAGAGCAAGCACAACAACAACCATAGAGCTAGGTCACAAAGGATCTTACAGACATGGATGTGTGTGTTACTAGCACCCTCTTCTGGTTTCCTGGCTGAAAAATAGACATAAATCATGCATACTGTCAAACTCAACAAATCTCCATCATATTCTCTCTCTCTCGAAAAATAAATAAATATAGTAATAATAATTATAATTATAAGTGGACCAGTGACATAATTTTTCCCTTTTGTTTATTCACATTCAACATTGAAAATGCCGTTTCTCATATACAAATGAACTTTTTATGTCACTTGCTGCAAATCAATATGAAACATAAAAATATATAATTATTTTTTCAAATGTGAGATAGTAAAGGTATTATGAGGTACAGACTGTAAATCATATTAGTACATCATGAGCAAAATGGAGAAAAAAATACAACTAAAATGTACACAAACAATGAATGTATAGTATATCAACAAAGTGTATTGGAATTAGGTGGTCCCTGCCCTGAATATTTGACATGAAGAAATGTGACCATGAAAAAGTTAATCTAGACAAAAAAGTGATTTAAAAGCTGCACTTCACTGAGCTCGCTCGACGCATTGGGTGGGCGGTGTTGACACTTTTCTTTTGCACTTTTCCATTGAGTTCAATCAAGCCCCAATGATCGCCTATTGTTCCAACACAATATTTCTTTCATAATTCCAAATGCAATATATAATACAAATGTCCTCTACTGAGTATAAAAACATTACGGACTCCTGCTCCTTCCATGGACATAGACTGACCAGGTGAATCCAGGTAAAAGCTGATGTCACTTGTTAAATCTACTTCAATCAGTGTAGATGAAGGGGAGGATACAGGTTAAAGAAGGATTTTTATGCCTTGAGACAATTGAGACATGGATTGTGTATCTGTGCCATTCAGCGGTTGAATGGGCAAGACAAAATATTTAAGTGCCTTTGAATGGGCTATGGAAGTAGGTGCCAGGCGCACCAGTTTGTGTCAAGAACTGCAACGCTGCTGGGTTTCAACAGTTTCCTGTGAGTATCAAGAATGGTCCACTACCCAAAGGGCATCCAGCCATCTTGACACAACTGTGGGACGCAGTTGTGAGCAGGAGTCAACATGGGCCAGCATCCCTATGGAACGCTTTCGACACCTTGTAGAGTCCATGCCCTGACGAATCGAGGCTGTTCTGAGGGCTAAAGGGGGGGTGCAACTACATTTTAATATTAATCAATACTAATGTTTGGTACACTCAGTGTACTGTATATATTTTAACACTGAGACATTTCAATATATAGTTAGTGCCAATAATATACCACCAAAGTCCATTTAAACACTTATTTGAGACTAGCCAAAGGAAAAACAAACAGTCATTTATCCATTTTAAAACAATCTTCCAGAAAAGCAGTACTGAACGAAGTAGTAAATGAGTTCAAAGTACATGTAATTAACAAATTATATAAAGAAATCATAGAATATATTAGGGTTTACATATATAATATTTTTCTATGGTCTGATTCATTCCAACGCTTCCCTTCCAGATCTTTACATTTTTGTGTGTTATTGCTTTGATAGTGGTTTTCATTCGCATACATATCCAGAGTTGAGCAATATCAAAATTCAAGATAAATGATTGGGATGGTGAAACATCAGTTTAGGGAAAATATTTATATTTTTTTGTTCTAACATAAAGTCAATAGATATTACTTTTCAAATAGTATATGATGCATTTACAAAAATAAAGTTTTTGATAACATAAGGAGAAGTTGTGATTTAGAGTATTTTTTAGTACCGCTTTTAATAGCTTGAATAATGCTTTATATAGTTTATTTATTTTTGGTTAAATATTAAACATGACAAACCCTTACATGCCAGGCTTCTATGCTTCCCTATAGTATAGTATCACACCATACAGAGCATGRTGAGAATAGGAATATGTAACTAACTTGTAGAGTTGGGATACATAAAACTGTAAACCCTTTTGAGACAGAAATGCAAACATCTGTGTTAGTTCTACAACGATACATCAAAATGAAATGCACATCTTAAAACGTAACTGTTGTATATTCTCCTTTTCCTTCCAGACACACCCCTAATAATCACCACAAGGAAAGAGTCTGTTAGAAAATGTTTTTTGAGTTTTCATTCGACTCAATGAAAGATCTCATTGAGTCTCCTGTCCTGCTGATGGTCCACAGTTCCCTCTGTGTTGTAAGCAGGAGATGACTTGGATAGGTTGTGGAGTTGAAAACTTGTAAGTCTTTTCATGCTTATTATCAATTGTATAAAGGAGAGCTGCACACTCTAGGAGCTCAGATTTAAAACATTTATGTCCAACGTTTCGACAGACTGCTGTCCTGATGAAGACAGCTTGTCTGTTGAAACGTTGGACATAAATATTTTTGCATCTGAGCTCCTACTCTCCTTTATTTTTTTAAGTGTTCCACTCCGCTAGCCAGCACCTCACCTAAATAGGTGTGCGTTTCTTTCGCCTCTAGATTATTCTGTTATCAATTGTATCCCATTCTTAGGTAGTGTAACCATAGAAATAGTATCTCGCAAAACCCATTCTAGTTCTGTGGATGGAACTCTGTTCCACTGCCTTCCTGTCCAAGTCCTGGCTCATAACCTTCAAGTTGAGGGTTGTACGGTTTTAAGTTTTAGAAACAGCCCCACTAGCCAATTAGCTAGCAGCYTTGCAGGGCTACTTGGTCTTCTGGAAGCCAATCATCACCTTGGAGACGAAGTTGACGATGGCGCTGGCGGGCTGCTCAGGGTCGTGCTCGGCGAACAGGTGGCACACGTTGTCCTGCCCACTGCCCGTCTTCCTCGCCACAAAGCCAAAGATCTTTGCTGAAGTGCAGCCGTCTTTTTTCCACCTAAGAATGGATGGGAAAAGAACACAGAAAGAACATACAAGGCATCATACAGACAGCGTAAGCTGATGAAATTATCACTACAGTACCTTTATGTCAAATTATGTTGATTCTGGCATATTTTACTCACTTCCGATCTTGAGGGTCCAATGCACAGAAGATGACAGTGGTCACTGCATAATGCCTTCTGAAGAACAACCTGGGAAGAGAAGAGAACCTGGGTAAAAGAGAAATACATAGTACAACTGTGTATATGTGCAGTACCAGTCAAATGTTTGGACACACCCACTCATTCAAAGATTTTTCTTTATGTTCTACATTGTAGAATAAGTAGTGAAGACATCAACGCTATGAAATAACACACATGGAATCATGTAGTGACCAAAAAAGTGTTAAATCAAAATATATTTATATTTGAGATTCTTCAAAGTAGCCACCCTTTGCCTTGATGACAGCTTTGCACACTCTCGACATTCTCTCAACCAGCTTCATGAGATAGTCAGCTGGAATGCATTTCAATTAACAGGTGTGCATTGTTAAAAGTTAATTTGTGGAATTTCTTTCCTTCTTAATGTGTTTGAGCCAATCAGTTGTGTTGTGAAAAGGTAGGGGTGTTATACAGAACATAACCCTATTTGGTAAAAGACCAAGTCCATATTATGGCAAGAACAGCTTAAGGTGAGGATAAGTTCATTACAGTTACCAGACTCAGATATTCCAGCCCAAATAAATGCTTCACAGAGTTCATTCAAGTAACAGACACATCTCAACATCACTGTTCAGAGGAGACTGTGTGAATCAGGCCTTCATGGTCGAATTGCTGCAAAGAAACCACTACTAAAGGACACCAATAAGAAGAAGAGACTTGCTTGGGCCAAGAAACACGAGCAATAGACAATTGACCAGTGGAAATCGGTCTTTAAGTCGAATGAGTCCAAATTTGAGATTTTTGGTTCCAACCGCCGTGTCTTTGTGAGACGCAGAGTAGGTGAATGAATGATCTCCTCATGKGTGGTTCCCACCGTGAAGCATGGAGGAGGAGGTGTGATGGTGTGGGGGTGTTTTGCTGGTGACACTGTCAGTGATTTATTTAGTATTCAAGGCACACTTAACCAGCATGGCTACCACAGCATTCTGCAGGAATACGCCATCCCATCTGGTTTGTGCTTAGTGGGACTATCATTTGTTTTTCAACATAACAATGACCCAACACACCTCCAGGCTGTGTAAGGGCTATTTGACCAAGAAGGCGAGTGATGGAGTGCTGCATCAGATGACCTGGCCTCCACAATCACCTGACCTCAACCCAATTGAGATGGTTTGGGATGAGTTGGACCGCAGAGTGAAGGAAAAGCAGCCAACAAGTGCTTAGTATACGTAGGAACTCCTTCAAGACTGTTGTAAAAGCATTCCAGGTGAAGCTGGTTGAGAGAATGCTAAGAGTGTGCAAAGCTGTATTTGTTTTATTATGGATCCCCATTACTGGGGTCCAGCAACATTAAGTCAGTTTATTCCATTTTAAAAACATTACAATACATTCACAGACTGTGTGCCCTCAGGCACCTACTACACATATATATAATACAAAACTCATGTGTACGTGTATGTATAGTGTGTATGTTATTGTGTGTGTGTGTATGCATATGTCTGTGCTTATGTTTGTGTTGCTTCACAGTCCCTGCTGTTACATAAGGTGTTTTTTATCTGTTTTTTAAATCTAATTTTACTGTTGCATGAGTTACTTGTAGACATGGCTGTATTTAGTACTGTGCGCCTCCATAGTCTGTTCTGGACTTGGGGACTGTGAAGAGACCTCTTGTGGCATGTGTTGAGCTGTGCGCCAGTAGTTCAAACAGACAGCTCGGATCATTCAACATGTCAATAACTCTCATAAATACAAGTAATGATGAAGTCAATCTCTCTTCCACTTTGAGCCAGGAGAGATTGACATGCATACTATTAATATTAGTGTAGCAGTTTAGCTTCCGTCCCTCTCCTCACCCCTACCTGGGCTCGAACCAGGGACCCTCTGCACACATCAACAACTGACACCCACGAAGCATCGTTACCCATCGAGCCACAAAACTACTTCAAGGTCTCAGAGCGACTACAACTACTTCAAGGTCTCAGAGCGAATGACGTCACCGATTGAAACGCTATTAGCACGCACCACCGCTAACTAGCCATTTCACATCGGTTACATTAGCTCTCTGTGTACATCCAAGGGCCAGCCGTGCTGCCCAGTTCTGAACCAATTGCAATATGTTATTTTTGGTGGCACCTGACCACACGACTGAACAGTAGTCCAGGTGCGACAAAACTAGGCCCTGTAGTACCTGCCTTGTTGATAGTGCTGTCAAGAAGGTAGAGCAGCGCCTTATTATGGACATACTTCTCCATATCTAAGCTACTGTTGTATCAATATGTTTTGACCATGACAGTTTAGAATCCAGGGTAAATCCAAGCAGTTTAGTCACCTCAACTTGCTCAATTTCCACATGATTTATTACAATATTTAGTTGCGGTTTAGGGTTTAGTGAATGATTTGTCATCAAGGCAAAGGGTGGCTACTTTGAAGAGTCTCAAATCTCAAATATAAAATATATTTTGATTTGTTGAACACTTTTTTGGTTACTACATGATTCCATATGTGTTGTTTCATCGTTTTTAATTCTACAATGTAGAAAATAGTACAAATAAAGGAAAACCCTTGAATGAGTAGGTGTGTCCAAACGTTTGACTGGTACTGTATATATTTATATATAATTTTATATTAGCTATACATGCATTACTAATGTGACCATGTAGGTGTGCCTCACTGTCTGTCTGTCTGTCTGTCTGTCTGTCTGTCTGTCTGTGTATTCTCCATGACTCACTTCCTCTGGTTGTCGGTGAGGGTGATTCCCTGTGAGGAGACTTTCAAGTGGACCACAGTGGAGGTGGGCAGGGGGTCTGAGCCCAATGTCACACTGGTGGCCTTCTGCACAGCCTGGTACCCTGTCAGAGACTCCATCTCCACTGAGCCCAGGAACCACACATTACACGCTGCAGAGAAACACACGTTACACACAGATACAAACACACACTACACAATGAACTGGAAGAACTTGTCCCGATTGGTGTTTTTAAATCACTGATGAAGGATTTTGAGGCTGATTCTCTGACCTGTCAATGTTTTTCATTTGCTGTTTTTGATTTTGTTATACTCTTGTGAATTCAATGGTTTTTACTAGATTACTTGTAGTTTTTCATGTTGTCTGTCTGTAATTTTTGTTGTTAGGCTTACCCAATACTTATTTAGCCATTAATATACTCCCCATTGATTCTCCTAATAGTCATACACCTGTATAATCATATGCTTAATTAATCATGTGCTTAAATATGTGGTTAGTAAAGGGATTTAAAGGGATACTTTGGGATTTTGGCACTGAAGCCCTTTATCTACTTCCCCAGAGTCAGATGAACGTGTGGATACCACGCGTATACCATCTCTGTGTCCAGTATGAAGGAAGTTAGAGGTAGTTTTCAAACGGCACACAGAGACATAAAAATGGTATCCACAAATTCATCTGACTGAAGTAGATAAAGGACCACATTGCTAAAATCCCGAAGTATCCCTTTAAGCCCTACCTGCTCCTTGTTTAAGGAGCTCAGCAGCAGAGTTGGTGACAGATTGTGGAGCAGTATTCTCCACCACGTCTTCAAGAGGATCTACCAACATAGGAAAAATAAATAAAAGTAAGAAGTTTGAAATGAAGAATGGGAGGCAGTGACATATCACTGAATTAAAATAAATCTGATTAAACTCTCCCTCGATCTCTCCCTTCCTCTCTCTATTGACCATCTCTCACTGATGACATTGGTTTATGGCTACCACGTAAAGGCAATTCATCTACGTTGACATGAGTTGCATGCACAGGCTTATAAATCACATCATATAATTCGAAACTGCCCTGCAATTTCCAGCCCTGCCACATTTAGTTACAAAGAGACGAGAGAGACTAGTGTTCGTTAAATTGCTTTGGCAGAGGACACAATTATGTTTTATAAAACTAAACCATGTTTATCTTGTTACTGTAACACAATGTTATGTGTAAGGACATTGAGATTAGGCATCTTACCTCTGTCAGGTATGATGAGTTTGCAGGGCAGAGCCAAGGGAGTTATGGAGTGCTGACACACCAACGCAGTTAAACTACCTGTAAAAAAACAACAACAACTGTAACCATCATATTACTTCAAAGATGATTTCATATTAGCTATGAACATCATCGTAAGAGCTGAGCCACACTTGCAATCATTATCCAGTAGAGGGCACACAGGAACGTTATGCTTTTTAAAAATCAGTACAGAGAGTAACCAGCAGGGGTCACCATTGTGTTATCACTGTCCTCAAAAGGGTATGACAAAACGTGTGCTACAGTGGAGAGACACTCACCAAAGTAGGGCTCATTGGGACAGCCCTTCAACCGAACTCCTTTCTGTGTACACTCAATCAGGAAGTGACGGACCAGCTCATTGGACAGATCACCTCCAATCATAGAGTGAGAGAGAGATAACGTTATTATACACAAGAATGCTATAAATGCTCATACATGCCTACAACACATTATAACGCATTATACCTGTTGACTGTAAGTTAAGTGCTGGCGGAGTCTCAGTTATCTTACCCCTGTTAACTCCTATAACAAATTCTAAGAGTTACATACATCTTATCCAATCACAGCTGAGATTAGCGTTATTATGATTTAACAACAGTGTGTCTGAGGGGCATGATGAGTGTGTGTCTGAGGAATGTCCTCCAATAGAAAAGCCTTCTCCTGGAGCTGGCTTGGGTTTCAACCTCTTAAGAAGTCACAATGCTTGGAGAGGGACTGTGTCATGATGTCCTTACAGGTGCCAGCCTGTTGTGAGTGAGGGGGCTCCCGACACCGTGTGGAGGAGAAAGGGAGGGGTTAGGACTTAGTGGGCTGTGCTCTGGTCTGGGCATAAGGAAGGACACCAGTGTCTTACAGGAATCCCATTTTCCCAAATCTTCTGTCCCCGAATAAATAATGATTGTGGACTGGGGAGGGGGGGGGGGGGGGGTTGGAGGACGTAGACAGCTTCAAGTTCCTCGGTGTCCAAATCACTGAAGACGAGAATGGCCCAAAACACACATGCACAGTTTGAAGAAGGCGCGAAATAGCCTCTCCCTCCAAAAGTTGAAAAAAGTTGGCAGTTTACAGCTGATACCATTCAAGATCATATGACTGGCTGCATCACTGCCTGTTTTAGACAATACCACGCCTCTCATAGCATGACCTTTAACATAGGGTGTCAGACACATCCAAAATTCACTGACGCCCGACCCGAGCTACCCCTGCCATCCAGACCCTCTATATCGGCGGAAAAGCAAGAGCCACGGAAATCCTTCAACACGACGTCCAACCACCACAAGCCATATAACCAATTTCTCTTCCTGCCACACGCACAACGACCCGTGCATCAGTCTGACACCAACACAAGACTCTTGAACAGCTTCTATCCCCAAGCAATACGACTGACCTACAATAGCTAAACAAAATACTCACAGAACTAAGTTAACCTCGTACTTATCTTGACCTTTATTAATTTCTGCCAAAGTCCTCTAGCCCAGCTCTAAGAACCCACAACTCAACATCAGACGCCTCACTCAACCCTACACACTCACACACACTTCAGAAAGCCCTACACACTCACACCACACTGTCCAGAGCCCTATCACACTCACACACCTGTCAGATCCCTACCACACTCACACACACTGTCAGAGCCCTACACATCAATCACAACACACTGTCAAGAGCCCTACACACTACACACACAGCATGTCAAGCAAACACTACACACTCACACACACTGTCAGAGCCCTACACACTCACACACACTGTCAGAGCCCTACACACTCACACACACTGTCAGAGCCCTACACACTCACTCCATTTTTTGCTCACTCACATATACATTTATACGGACTCTACCGCACACCCACTGAAATACAAGCTGCTGCTACTCTGTTTATCTTATATCCTGTTGCCTAGTCACCTTACCTCTATACATATTTACCTCCATCACTCCAGTATCCCTGCACATTGTAAATATGGTATTGGAACTGACTTTTTATATATTTCCTGTATATATTATGAGTACTTACTTAATTGTGTATTTCCTATTTCCTATTCTTATTTCTAGTGTGTTTTTTTCTAGTAATACATTGTTGTTGATTATTGCATTGTTGGGTTTTGAGTTTGCAAGAAAGGCATTTCACTGTACTTGTGCATGTGACATTGAAGCTTGAAACTTATACAGCCCTACCTCAACTACTCCAGTAACTCTGCACATTGTCAATTTGGTACTGGCTCTGACAATTTACAGTGCATTCGGAAAGTATTCAGACCCCCTTCCCTTTTCCACATTTTGTTACCTTACAACCTCATCAATCTACACACAATAACCCATAATGACAAAGCAAAAACGTGTTTTTAGAAATTTTTGCAAACGTTTCCATTGATCATCCATGAGATGTTTCTACAACTTGATTGGAGTCCACTTGTGGTAAATTCAATTGATTGTACATGATTTGGAAAGGCACACACCTGTCTATATAAGGTCCCACAGTTGACAGTGCATGTCAGAGCAAAAACGAAGCCATGGGGTGGAAGGAATTGTCCGTGGAGCTCCAGGATTGTGTCAAGGCACAGATCTGGGGAAGGATACCAAAACATTCTGCAGCATTGAAGGTCCCCAAGAACACAGTGGCCGCCATCATTCTTAAATGGAAGAAGTTTGGAACCACCAAGACTCTTCCTAGAGTTGTRAGCCTGGCCAAACTGAACAATCYGGGGAGAAGGGTGTTYGTCAGGGAGGTGACCAATTACTTGATGGTCACTCTGACAGAGCTCAAGAGATCTTCTGTGGAGATAGGACAACCTTCCAGAAGGACAACCATCTCTGCAGCACTTCACCAATCAGGCCTTTATGTTAGAGTGGCAAGACAGAAGACAGTCCTCAGTAAAAGGCACATGACAGCCTGCTTGGAGTTTTCCAAAAGGCCCCTAAAGGACTCTCAGACCATGAGAAACAAGATTTTCTGGTCTGATGAAACCAAGATTGAACTATTTAGCCTGAATGCCAAACGTCACTTCTGGAGGAATCCTGACACCATCTCTTCAGTGAAGTATGGTGGTGGCAGCATCATGCTGTGGGGATGTTTTTCAGTGGCTGGGACTGGGAGACTAGTCAGGATGAGGGAAAGATGAATGGAGCAAAGTACAGAGAGATCCTTGATGAACCTGCTCCAGAGCTCTCAGGAACTCAGACTGGAGCGAAGGTTCACCTTCCAAATGGACAACGACCCTAAGCACACAGCCAAGACAACGCAGGAGTGGCTTCGGGACAAGTCTCTGAATGTCTTTGAGTGGCCCAGCCAGAACCCGGACTTGAACCCGATCGAACATCTCTGGAGCAACCTGAAAATAGCTGTGCAGCGACGCTCCCCATCCAACCTGACAGAGAGGAATGGGAGAAACTCCCCAAATACAGGTGTGCCAAGATTGTAGTGTCATACCCAGGAAGACTCGAGGCTGTAATCGCTGCCAAAGGTGCTTCAACAAAGTACTTAGTAAAGGGTCTGAATACTTATGTAAATGTGAAATTTCAGTTTTTTGCTTTGTCATTATGGGGTATTGTGTGTAGATTGATGAGAAGAAGAAAAAAACGATTTAATCAATTTTAGAATAAGGCTGTAATGTAACAAKATTTGGAAAAAGTCAAGGGGTCTGAATTCTTTCCGATTGCACTGTAAACACATAAGTAGCTTACATTCTCAAGTTTTTTTCCTTCCTTTCTTATTTCTCGTGTTTAGTTTTTAGTTCTACTATTTTGATATTGAATACTGCACTGTTGGGAAGGGCTTGCAAGTTAAGCATTTCACTGTGAGAAACATAACTTGAAACGTAAAACAAGGAATACCATGAACAAAGCAATATGTTGCTTGCCAGGACATTTCTAAATTGAATTGAGGCTGTATTTCATGGTGCTGAATAAAACAATCTGTACTGAATGTCACACAAAGTTACATTACTGTATGTAGGGCAAAAAGCACGCATGGAGAAAGGCCTGAAATCTGTGCAGGTTTATAAAGCTTGCTTATTCTATTGTTTGTTTTAAAGCACTAGCTGCTACATCTAAAACTACTTAACAAAGAGCACGGCTGTTTGGTTCTATCACAATGCTGCCCAGAAGAGAGACCCAAAGCTAGGAGCTGTTGAACAAACAGAGAGGGGACTATACTTCAGCACTTTAGATTTAAGATCAAATGTTTGATATGAGGCAACAGAGTGTCATCTTTAATCGAGGGTATTTTCATACATATCTGTTTTACCACACTTTATGTATCTACGTATTTGGACAAATTCACTAATAGTGTATTACATTTAGTCAAAAGATTAGCATTTGGTCCCATATTCCTAGCAGGCATACCCACCCCAAAAATGCTAATCTCCCCTGTTATTGTAATGGTGAGAGGTTAGCATGTTTTGGGGGCATGATCTTTGTGCATCTGTAACTTTCTGTAACATCATTCACGATTCATTCATGATTATGTGTAATCATGGTAGCATCCACATTAATGTAGAAATGTTCAGAAACATATTATATTCTTATTTACAATAATTATTTTACAATAAAAGTGACTCCAAAATGGCACAATACATTATGTACCATTTCTCTTGGGCACAACGTAATCCGAAACACAAGCAAAACAAACTGCAAATACATCCAACAAGTTTGTAGAGTCAAAAGCTTGATATTGTAGGCTTGGAATATGGGAATAAATACTACACTTTTGACTTCTTTAATACACTATAAGTGAATTTGGCCAAATACTGAAGACACCTTAACARGAGGGGACTAGATACATAAAGTGCTTTTATTCCTGAACAGTAAAACAGATATGTGTGAAAATACCCTCAAATTAAAGGCAACATTCTATACTGTCACCTCATATAAAACATTTGATTTCAAAACCAAAATGCTGGAGCATAGAGCCAAATTTAAAGTTGTAGCTTCACTGTCCAAATAAATACGTGTAGCCTATATGGGCTTCATCAATCATCATCCTACTCCTATGTCCCACATCAAACAGGAACCGGTCTGAACCTAAAGCTCTGCCCCCTTATCTCTCTCAGCCAATGCCTACCTTTCTTGCTCGGCTGCAGGACTGAGGGAGGGGGTGTGGCCACCTTCATGGCCAGCCCATAGGCTCCTTTGAAGGAGTGGCTGTCCCGTACTATGAAAAATCCGGGCTCCTTGTCCTTCAGGACTGAGATAGCTGAGAGGAGGAGGAAAGAAGGAGGAAAGGAGAAGACATTTTCGTGACGATGTCACAGAGGAGTGTGGAAACTGTCAACATCTCCCAACACTGTCAAAATGTTGAAGAGCATTATGGAAATTTGGCAGACAAAATACTCCTGGGAGACAAGACACATATTTCCTAATGTTTTTACCTTGGTCCCTGGAGATATCAGGCTTGTACCAGAATTTCGATGTGTCTTGCACAAAGTTTACAGTCACATGCTTGCTGGCCAGGACATCTGGAAATACAGTATCACAAACACACCAGAGGTTAGTCAATGCACGAAGACCTCAGGCATTCAATCACTGCAACCAAGTTCAAAAGACATTCATATGTGGCAAATCCGAATTGACCGAGAAAACTCACCTAAAGGATACAGTACATGCAGTGTCAAGAAGAAGTATGTGAACCCTTTGGAATTACCTGGATTTCTGCATAAATTTGTCATAAAATTTGATCTGATCTTGATCTAAGTCACAACAATGGACAAAAACAGTGTGCTTAAACTAATAACACACAAAGTATTGTATGTTTCTTGTCCATATTGAATACATAATTTAAACACTCACGTGTAGGTTTGAAAAAGTATGTGAACCTCAATGCTAATGACTTCTCCAAAAGACAATTGGAGTCAGTCAGCTAACCTGGAGTCTGATCAATGAGATGAGATTGGAGATGTTAGTTAGASATACCCTGCCCTATAAAAAACTCACAAAATTTGAGTTTGCTATTCACTAGAAGCATTGCCTGATGTGAACKATGCCTCGAACAAAAGAGATCTCAGAAGACCTAAGATTAGAATTGTTGACTTGCATAAAGCTGGAAAGGATTACAAAAGTATCTTTAAAAGCCTTGATGRTCATCAGTTCACAGTAAGACAAATTGTCTATAAATGGAGAAAGTTCAGCACTGTTACTACTCTCCCTAGGAYTGGCCGTCCTGCAAAGATGACTGCAAGAGCACAGTGCAGAATGCTCAATGAGGTTAATAAGAATCTTAGAGTGTCAGCTAAAGACTTACAGAAATCTCTGTAACATGCTAACTAGAGGTCGACCGATTATGATTTTTCAACGCCGATACCGATACCGATTATTGGGGGGCCAAAAAAAGCCGATACCAATTAATCGGATGATTTTTATATATATATATTTGTAATAATGACAATTACAACAATACTGAATGAACACTTATTTTAACTTAATATAATACATCAATAAAATCAATTTAGTCTCAAATAAATAATGAAACATGTTCAATTTGATTTAAATAATGCAAAAACAAGGTGTTGGAGAAGAAAGCAAAAGTACAATATGTGCCATGTAAAAAAGCTAACGTTTAAGTTCCTTGCTCAGAACATGAGAACATATGAAAGCTGGTTGTTCCTTTTAAGATGAGTCTTCAATATTCCCAGGTAAGAAGTTTTAGGTTGTAGTTATTATAGAACTATTTCTCTCTGTACCATTTGTATTTCATATACCTATACCTCATATACCTTGACTATTGGATGTTCTAATAGGTATTTTAGTATTGCCAGCCTAATCTCGCGCTGTCTCTTATACACATCTAGATGTGTATAAGAGACAGGTTCAGCACTGTTACTACTCTCCCTAGGAGTGGCCGTCCTGCAAAGATGACTGCAAGAGCACAGTGCAGAATGCTCAATGAGGTTAATAAGAATCTTAGAGTGTCAGCTAAAGACTTACAGAAATCTCTGTAACATGCTAACTAGAGGTCGACCGATTATGATTTTTCAACGCCGATACCGATACCGATTATTGGGGGGCCAAAAAAAGCCGATACCAATTAATCGGATGATTTTTATATATATATATTTGTAATAATGACAATTACAACAATACTGAATGAACACTTATTTTAACTTAATATAATACATCAATAAAATCAATTTAGCCTCAAATAAATAATGAAACATGTTCAATTTGGTTTAAATAATACAAAACACAGTGCTGGAGAAGAAAGTAAAAGTGCAATATGTGCCATGTAAGAAAGCTAACGTTTAAGTTTTTAAGTTCCTTGCTCAGAACATATGAAAGCTGGTGGTTCCTTTTAACATGAGTCTTCAATATTCCCAGGTAAGAAGTTTTAGGTTGTAGTTATTATGGACTATTTCTCTCTGTACCATTTGTATTTCATATACCTATACCTCATATACCTTGACTATTGGATGTTCTAATAGGTATTTTAGTATTGCCAGCCTAATCTCTGTCTCTTATACACATCTAGATGTGTATAAGAGACAGCATTGAAAGTGCTTTTTTCGCGAATGCTCTTGTTTAATCACCTGTTTGGCGAAGTAGGCTATGATTCAATGATAAATTAACAGGCACCGCATCGATTATATGCAACGCAGGACAAGCTAGATAAACTAGCAATATCGTCAACCATGTGTAGTTAACTAGTGATTATGTTAAGATTGATTGTTTTTTCTAAGATAAGTTTAATGCTAGCTAGCACCTTACCTTGGCTCCTTGCTGCACTCGCATAACAGGTAGTCAGCCTGCCACGCAGTCTCCTCGTGGAGTGCAATGTAATCGATCATAATCGGTGTCCAAAAATGCCGATTACCGATTGTTATGAAAACGTGAAAATCGGCCCTAATTAATCAGCCATTCCGATTAATCGGTCGACCTCTAATGCTAACATCTCAGTTGACGASACCACGATACATAAAACACTAAACAAGAATGGTGTTRATGGGAGGACACCACGGAAGAACCCATTTCTGTCAACAATAAAAAAACATTGCTGCATGTCTGAATTTCGCAAAAGAGCACCTGGATGTTTTACAGTGCTACTGGAAAAATATTCTGTGGACAGATGAAACTAAAGTTCATTGGTTTGGAAGGAACACACAACACTATGTGTCYAGAGAAAAAGGCACAGCACACCAACATCAAAACCTCATCCCAACTGTAAAGTATGGTGGAGGGAGCGTCATGGTTTTGGACTGCTTTGCTGCCTCAGGGCCTGGACAACTTGCTATCATCAACAGAAAAATGTATTACAAAGTTATTCAAGACATTTTGCAGGAGAATGTTAGGCTATCTGTCCGCCAACTGAAGCTCAACAGAAGTTGGGTGATGCAACAGGACAATGACCCAAAACACAGAAGTAAATCGAACAACAGCACGGCTTCAACAGAAGAAAATATGCCTTCTGGAGTGGCTCAGTCAGAGTCCTGACCTCAACCTGATTGAGATGCTGTGGCATGACCTCAAGAGAGCGGTTCACACCAGACATCCCAAGAATATTGCTGAACTTAAACAGTTTTGTAAAGAGGAATGGTCCAAAATTCCTCCTGACCGGTGTGCAGGTCTAATCCGCAACTACAGAAAACGTTTGGTTGAGGTTATTGCTGGCAAAGGAGGGTCAACCAGTTATTAAATCCAAAGGTTCACATACTTTTTCCACCCTGCACTGTAAATGTTTATACGGTGTGTTCAATGAAGATATGAAAACGTGAAATTGTTTGTGTGTTATTAGTTTATTAAGCAGACTGTGTTTGTCTATTGTTGTGACTTAGATGAAGATCAGATCAAATTTGATGACCAATTTATGCAGAAATCCAGGTAATTCCAAAGGGTTCACATACTTTTTCTTGCCACAGTAGAACAGAACTGATTACCMTCTTTACAGTATTGTACCAACCCAAGCCATTGGCTCAGATAAGAAGTGATTGGCTATTAACTGTGTAAGCAAGGGGGTTACCTGGCAGAGGTGAAGCGGTGCCCGGCATCTGTGCAGAGGCTGAGAGGTCAGGCAGGATGTTTGGAAATGGGATACTGAGGGAGCTTCCGCTATGTGGGCTGGAGAATCCGCTCGGGGCTGGGGAGGCTGTGCCCAAGGAGTGCTCCCCGTCCGACTCCCTCCTCTTCTCAGGCAGCAGTGGAGGCAAGGTCCCCTGGGCCTGGAGCTGCTGCTGCTGCGGCAGGTGCTGGGTCCGGATGGTGCCCAGCCGATCCACGGAACCCATAATGTACAGGCCCCTCTCCATGCCTCCGTTCCCCAGTAGAGGAGAGGCAGAGGGTGGGCAGTCAGCTGCACCATAGCCCCCCAGGCCTAAGTTGTCTTGCTCGTCGAAG
Organism: Salvelinus sp. IW2-2015; assembly: GCF_002910315.2. Classification (NCBI taxonomy): domain Eukaryota; kingdom Metazoa; phylum Chordata; class Actinopteri; order Salmoniformes; family Salmonidae; genus Salvelinus; species Salvelinus sp. IW2-2015. The sequence goes on from NC_036859.1 coordinate 15,963,407, forward strand.
CTGTGTGCAAGGCTGTGGGTGAGGTCATAGTGTGCCATGTGGCTCTGCTGGCTGCCCCGGGGGGAGCTGTGGGCGTTGGGCGCAGGTTGAGAGTGGGGTTGGGGGTGCATGGGAGGGGAGTGGTGGCTGTAGTCCAAGGACATGGAGTGGGGGTGGAGGGCTCTGTCCTCTGGCCAGGGCTGACCCATGGAYGAGCTTGAGAGAGGAGGAAGAACACAAAAATGAGAAGATCATCAAAAACAKCTCTCTAATGAAACTGTATGACCATTATGTATTTTCAGAACATGTAGCCTATAACCATACTTAGCATTTGCTKAAATGTAAAATGTACATGTACAGTACCAGTCAAAAGTTTGAACACAACTACTCATATTTTTATCACAGTCCTGGCCAAAAGTTTTGAAATTTTCACAAAGTCTGCTGCCTCAGTTTGTATGATGGCAATTTGCATATACTCCAGAATGGTATGAAGAGTGATCAGATGAATCGTAATTAATTGCAAAGTCCCTCTTTGCCATGCAAATGAACTGAATTCCAAAAAACATTTCCACTGCATTTCAGCCCTGCCACAAAAGGACCAGCTAACATCATGTCAGTGATTCTCTCGTTACCACAGGTGTTGACGAGGACAAGGCTGGAGATCARTCTGTCATGCTGATTGAGTTTGAATAACAGACTGGAAGCTTCAAAAGGAGGGTGGTGCTTGGAATCATTGTTCTTCCTCTGTCAACCATGGTTACCTGCAATTAAACACGTGCTGTCATCATTGCTTTGCAKAAAAAGGGCTTCACAGGCAAGGATATTGCTGCCAGTAAGATTTCACCTCAATCAACCATTTATCGGATCACAAAGAACTTCAAGGAGAGCGGTTCAATTGTTGTGAAGAAGGCTTCAGGGCGCCCAAGAAAGTCCAGCAAGCACCAGGGCCGTCTCCTAAAGTTGATTCAGCTGCGGGATCGGGGCACCACCAGTACAGAGCTTGCTCAGGAATGGCAGCAGGCAGGTGTGAGTGCATCTGCACGCACAGGGAGGCGAAGACTTTCGGAGGAT
>NC_036859.1:15964466-15975904 GCF_002910315.2 Salvelinus sp. IW2-2015
GGTAAAGTCATTTTCTCTGATGAATCCCTTTTCCGATTGTTTGGGGCATCCGGAAAAAAGCTTGTCCGGAGAAGACAAGGTGAGCGCTACCATCAGTCCTGTGTCATACCAACAGTAAAGCATCCTGAGACCATTCATGTGTGGGGTTGCTTCTCAGCCAAGGGAGTGGGCTCACTCACAATTTTGCCCAAGAACACAGCCATGAATAAAGAATGGTACCAACACATCCTTCGAGAGCAACTTCTCCCAACCATCCAGGAACAGTTTGGTGACGAACAATGCCTTTTCCAGCATGATGGAACTCCTTGCCATAAGGAAAAAATGATAACTAAGTGGCTCGGGGAACAAAACATCGATATTTTGGGTCCATGGCCAGGAAACTCCCCAGACCTTAATCCCATTGAGAACTTGTGGTCAATCCTCAAGAGGCGTGTGGACAAACAAAAACCCACAAATTCTGACAAACTCCAAATATTGATTATGCAAGAATGGGCTGCCATCAGTCAGGATGTGGCCCAGAGGGTAATTGACAGCATGCCAGGGCGGATTGCAGAGGTCTTGAAAAAGAAGGGTCAACACTGCAAATATTGACTCTTTGCATCAACTTCATGTAATTGTCTGAAGCAGCAAACTTTGTGGAAATTAATATTTGTGTCATTCRCAAAACTTTTGGCCACGACTGTATGTTCTCCACTGTAGAATAATTATGAAGACATCAAAACTATGAAATAACACATATGAAATCATGTAGTAACCAAAAAAGTGTTAAACAATTTGAGATTCTTCAAAGTAGCCACTCTGTGATGAAAGTTTTTCACCTCTTGGCATTCTCTCAACCAGCTTCATGGGGTAGTCACGTGGAATGCATTTCAATTAACAGGTGTGCATTGTTAAAAGTTCATTTGTGGAAGTTAATTTGTTCATTCTTAATGTGTTTGAGCCAATCAGATGTGTTGTGAAAAGGTAGGGGTGGTATACAGAAGATAGCCCTATCTGGTGAAATACGAAGTCCATATTATGGCAAGAACAGCTCAAATAAGCAAAGAGAAATGACAGTCCATCATTACTTTAAGACATGAAGGTCAGTCAATCAGGAACATTACAAGAACTTTGAAAGTTTCTTGTGCAGTCGCAAAAACCATCAAGCGCTATGATGAAACTGGTTCTCATGAGGACTGCCACAGGAAAGGAATACCCAGAGTTACCTCTGCTGCAGAGGATAAGTTCATTAGAGTTACCAGCCTCAGACATTGCAGCCCAAATAAATGCTTCACAGAGTTCAAGTAACAGACACATCTCAACATCAACTGTTCAGAGGAGACTGTGTGAATCAGGCCTTCATGGTACAATTGCTGCAAAGAAACCACTATTAAAGGACATCAATAAGAAGAAGAGACTTGCTTGGGCCAAGAAACACGAGCAATGGACATTAGACCAGTGGAAATCTGTCCTTTGGTCTGATGAGTCCAAATGTGAGATTTCTTTTTCCAACCGCCGTGTCTTTGTGAGACGCAGAGTTGGCGAACGGATGACTATCACAATCACAATCACCCGACCTRAACCCAATTGAGATGGTTTGGAATGAGGTGGACCGCAGAGTGAAGGAAAGCATCCAACAAATGCTCAGCATATGTGGGAACTCCTTCAAGACTGTTGGAAAAGCATTCCTCATGAAGCTGGTTGAGAAAATGCCTAGAGRGTGCAAAGCTGTCATCAAGGCAAAGGGTGGCTACTTTGATAAGAATCTAAAACATAAAATATATTTTGATTTGATTAATACTTTTTTGTTTACTACATGATTCCATATGTGTTATTTCATAGTTTTGATCTTAACTATTATTATACAATGAGAAAAATTGTACAAATAAATTAAAACCCTTGAATGAGTAGTTGTGTTCAAACTTTTGACTGGTACTGTACATTTTGAATAAACATGAGCTGCGCGTCTCTTAATTGTGCGAAAGGGTTGTATTTGATTGGCTGTACCTGTCTGTCCGTTGTGGCATCCCACTAATGAACGGCGAGCGAGAGGAGCCGAAGGACCTATGGCAGCTGGGGGAAGAGTCTGGAAGGCCCTCTTCTGCGGACTGGGGAACATGACCAATCATCTCTAAGTAACCTCTGGGCTCTGTGGGGGTGTGAGAGGGCATATATATTACAAATTACACATATGGGTTATCACATTCAAGGAGTAGGGATAGAATGCACTAAACCTAAGTCTGTTGACAGACACTTCAAAATAAATCAAATTTCATCCAGTTTCTCCAAAACATCTGGATATTACATGAACAGAAACGGAGCAGAAATGTCTCATCTGTTAACCATAACTTTAKGAATTTCAATCACATAAAAGTGCTGTCCCCGCAGGTGAGACATATTAGAGTACATCCAATAGTAAAGAGAGCAGTCAGCAGTTGAGTTAAATGATTCTCCAGTCAGTCTGCTGCTGGCTCAACAGTACAGCAGCCATCCATCGCTCTGTTCAGTACGGAACCGATTACTCTGCCTAGCAGAGCCCCCCGACATAATTGAATAAATCTTTTATCACTGATATGGAGGCACTGACAGGTGCCTGCCCCCAAAACCTGAAACCACATGTTTCCAGTCCACATATTCCACACAGCTTAGTGACTGACGGATGTTTCCATGGTTTACCAGTTATCTCTATGGGAATGTGGAGGGCAAGGCAGACAAAGAGACGAGAGAGAGGGGGACTGGTATCTTTTTGTCCCTCGCCCCTTCTATTGGCACTAGTACTTTCACTGAGGAAATGTAAAAAAATGGTGGGCCACCCGATTTCTAGACCCGCTGTAACCATGGCACGGCTGAATGCAGTGATTCAATATTCAGTGCATGCTTGGGAAAGTGGGCACAGTGGGGGAACAGATCAGTCTGGGGATGCTGTCATTCTCACAACCCCTCTGACACAGATCACTATGTCACTATGACAACAGTCACTGTGTGTGTGTGTGAGTATAACCCCAGACATCATCACTGCCATTCCTCACCAATGACCCACATTCACYACAGGACGGCACAACTCTGCCAACTACTCAACTGAATTTGGAACAAAAACCCTCATGACTGTTTTCAGAGGAAGGGAACCACAGAAGGTACTTATGGCATGTCTGATTATGTCTCTACACTCTAAACTATTGTTTAAAGGGGCAAAAGCGAATTCCCCGTCCCTGTTTCGGTAAAAAGCTCAGAGATGGGGCTGAAGAAATGTAACCACTCTCAAATTCATAGACAGAGCTATGGATGCAAGGACTGACCATCCATGATATWACAATGATAGTTTTAACCATGTTTTGAGGCTGTACAGTGTTTGTTTACATTTACTTTGTTTACAAGCGGAGTAAAACAAGCTCATATTTTGGGTTCTGATGGGATACGAAAGTTGAACTATTAATGCTCATGAGGCAATTGTAATTTATATTCTCCAATAATTAATCCGTATATACAAGTAATTTAAAAGTCCAATAATGGATCCAGCAACTGCAGATTGTGCCTTTGAGATATATGCCAGTACATTATAAATCTCTACATCAGCAAACTTTCATTGCAGCCACATAAAAACAGCATGATCACTTTTCTCATTGTATATATCATTCCTTCTCAAAACTATCTATGCGCTCTCCTCCTCTCACCTTTTCCCTTCTCTTGTGAACTTCAGTACACAAAACATCAGCCGTTGATGTCAAATTGTGATTGAGAGACTGATGAATTGTGTACAGGATGCTTTCCATTGTAAAAGCATGGGCTCTCAAAAACAAAAATTCTGGTTGGTTTTTCTTTGGATTTTCTCCTACCATATCAATTGTGTTGTAGTCTCATACATTATTTTAATATTTCTACAATCTTCAATGTGTTTTCTATCCAATGGTACCAATTATATGCATATCCTGGCTCCTGGGCCTGTGTAACAGGCAGTTTACTTTGGGCACGTCAGTCAGGCGGAAATTGCGAAAAAAAGGACCCCAGCCTGAAAATCGCTCAGGACAGAATAGCCGTATGTGCACACTTTCTTTGAAATCGTTTGGAGAAAATATACTTTCTATTTTATTCAGCCTTGTTCAAWTGTATTCTTCATACTATAAAATAATCAAAATAACGCCACGGAATTCTAATCAAATCTTGTTTGTTAAATTAAATTAATTAGTGTAGCCCACAGCCATATGGATTCGCTATATCAAGGCCTAACATAAGGACAACTCAGAGTATGCTGTTCTGTTCTTCTGAAATAGACTACATTTTCTTCATATCGTGTTTTTTCATACCTTTTGTGATGGGGTAGGCTCTATTAAATTGATTTATTAGACTTTTTCAAATGTAGATGTTCCAAAGGTCTGCATCAGTGGCTTGTAGGCTATGCGTGGAAGCCAGGAGATGCTAAATGTGTTTATGTTAATTAACGGTAAATTACCATGAGACCGGCAGTTATTTGCTTCACAGTTAACGGCTGTGACCGCCACAGCCCTAATTTATGTAAACTTCTGAAGGACTTCCTCCAACCTATCAGAGCTCTTGCAGCGTGAACTGACGTATTGTCCACCCAAACAAAGGATTATAGAATTAATCTAGTACTGAAAGCATATGCTACAGCTATCACTGCCACGCATAAAATGTGGTGAGTAGTTTACTCAAAGAGAAAAAGACAATAGTTGATCAGTTTTGAACAATTTAATTTCTTCCAAAATCAAGGAGAAGCAAGAGAGAGAGAGAGAGAGATTTGCTTGTATTTTTTAAACTTTCACTTAGCTAGCAAATGCAGCTAGCTAGTTTAGCCTACTCAAACAGAGAGGGATGCTATGTTAGCTAGCTGGCTATGGATATCCAACACCGGAACTATGCCAAGTCAAGGTAAGCTTTTGGTTTTATAAATGTATTATAAATTCTTCGGTAGTGCAAACACACAATTTCATCAGCTGTCGGGTGGCTGGTCTCAGACGATCCCGCAGGTGAAGACGCCGAATGTGGACGTCCTGGTCTGGTATGGTTACACGTGGTCTGCGGTTGTGAGGCCAATTTGATATACTGCCAAATTCTTTAAAACAATGTTGGAGGTGGCCTACGGTAGAGAAAGGAACATTACATTCTCTGGCAACAGCTCTGGTGGACATTCCTGCAGTCAGCATGCCAATTGCACGCTCCCTCGAAACTTGGGACATCTGTGGCATTGTGTTGCGTGACAAAACTGCACATTTTAGAGTGGCCTTTTATTGTACCCAGCACAAATTTTTTATTTTTTTTATTTTTATTTAACCTTTATTTAACTAGGCAAGTCAGTTATTTACAATGACATTGTATTATATTATTTACAATGACATTTTTGTTCAGTGTATTATATTCAGCCCAAGGGCACAACGGCCACTTTGGCCACAAAAGGCATGGATTTTTTAGGTGACATTACGGTGGGGAAATTCGAGGCCTGGTGAGAATATTATCAACTGTTTGAATTTCTGCAAAAACATTCAGAAACCTTCTCAGGGAAGCTCATCTGCGAGCTCGTCCTCACCAGGGTCTTAACCAGACTGCAGTTCAGCATTGTAACCGACTTCAGTGGGCAAATACTCACCTTCGATGGCCACTGGCATGTTGGAGAAGTATGTTCTTCCCGGATAAATCCCAGTTTCAACTGTACTYGGTAGATGGCAGACAGCATGTATGGCGTCGTGTTTGCAAGCGGTTTGCTGATGTCAACATTGTGAACAGAGTGCCCCATGGTGCCGGTGGGTTATGGTATGAGCTATGGACCATGAACACAATTGCATTTTATCGATGGCAATTTGAATGCACAGAGATACTATGACAAAATCCTGAGGCCCATTGTCGTGCCATTCATCAGGAGCCATCACCRCATGCATTATTATTTTCTCCCCAATTTCGTGATATCCAATTGGTAGTTACAGTCTTGTCCCATCGCTGCAACTCCTATACAGACTCAGGAGAGGCGAAGGTCAAGAGCCATACGTCCTCCGAAACACGACTCTGCCAAACCTCACTGCTTCTTGACACACTGCTCGCTTAACCCGGAAGCCAGCCACATCAATGTGTCGGAGGAAACACCGTCCAACTGGCGACCGTGTCCGTGTGCAGGCCCCCCAGCCTGCCACAGGAGTCGCTAGAGCGCGATGGGAAAAGGACATCCCATCCGTCAAAACRCTCCCCTAACCCGGACGACTCTGGACCAATTGTGCGCCGCCTCATGGGTCTTCCGGTCGTGGCCAGCTGCGACCGGTCGCGGCCAGCTGCGGGATCGAACCCGGATCTGTAGTGACGGCTCTAGTACTGTGATGCAGTGACTTAGATCGCTGTGCCACTCGGGAGGCCCGTCATCACCTCATGTTTCAGCATAATAATAATAATAATAATAATGTCTCAAGGATCTGTACACAATTCCTGGGTGCAGAAAATGTCCCAGTTCTCCCATGGCCTGCATACTCACCAGACATTTCACCCATTGAGCATTTTTGCGATGCTCTGCATCGACAACAGCGTGTTCCAGTTCCAGCCAATATTCAGCAATGTTGCACAGTCATTGAAGTGGAGTGGTACAACATTCTACAGTTCACAATCAACAGCCTGATCAACTCTATGTGAAGGAGATGTATCTTGTTGTATAAGGCAAATGGTTCTCACACTAGATACTGACTGGTTATCTGATCAACGCTCCTACCTTTTCTTAAGGTATCTGTGAAACAACAGATGCCTATCTGTATTCCCAGTCCTGTGAAATCCATAGATTAGGGCCTAATTATTTCATTTCAATTGACTGATTTCCTTTTATGAAGTGTAACTCAGTAAAATCGTAGAAATTATTACACGTTGCGTTTATATTTTTGATCGGTGTAATTATAATTCCCTTCTCCCAGCTACCGTGCTTCTCTCACTCACATGGCTTTCTCAGATATCTSAATTTTTATTAGCCAATGCACATCACTTGATCTCTGGTCCTTCTCACAGCTAAGAAGTCGGCTACAAGTAATGTGCGKGTCACACTTATCGAATTCCGAGGTGCGTATTGAAGAACTGTCCACAATTAGCCTACTTTTTGTCAGCCAACAAAATGAGTAGGCCAAACTAACAGCAAAAGCACTAGCCTATGTCAATCAACTATCCCACATAGTACATTGACCTTTTCTATTGGTCAACTTGTCCTTCTGTGCAAGAAATAAATATTCCAAACATTCTCCGGGACAGTTGTGGGAAGCGATAGATCCCAAATGAATGCTACTACTCGCATAAAAAAACTTTTTTAAAGCAATGAGGCTATGAGGCTGATGCTACACATCAGAACGTTTAGCTTAAAATGTTGATAAACTATTAGGCTATATCTTTAAATAATAAACACAGCAATGCGCACACGGCAGTAGGCTAAAAGTGCAAATGTTCCAAAACGCAATCAACTAGCTGGAAAACACTGTTCCCAAAAGTGACCACAAATGTGATTATTGCATGTAATACTTTATTTTATAGTTGCATTGTTATGGTGAAAATCATCTTCCCCAAACTTGAAACTCAAGCGCCGCCTTTTTTATGACTGTTGGGCTCTACACCAGTTGTGTAGATGTGCTTAATTCCCTGAGGAGGATGGTCCTCCCCTTTCTCCTCTGAGGAGCCTCCACTGATACAGATGAAGGATCTTAATTTGAGCACCCTTATGCAGGAAAACTTTTCTGCAATGCAGGACATTTTAAACTTGTATTATACTTTAGGTTTTAAAAGGCTCCTGAAGTTTGTAATTTCCACTTTGAAATTTCAGACTTGAAATGTATCAACCCCTACAAAAATGTCTATTCATTATAATCAACGTAATAATTCACAATTCCTGTTGCTGCATAATTATTTTCCTGCTGAAGCAGACTGGCTCACATTATGATCCTACATCTGTATAACTGGGTGTGTTCCACCACTGAGAAACATCTAAGACCACAACAAAACTTCAACGGACAAACAAAAAATGTAACTGTTTCAGGCACTGAAGGCTTTGACACAATGTGCTATAAAAGACTAACTTTTCAGGACTGAAACCACACAGACGTTCTCCAAACCAACCATTGGAGAAGAGAGTCTGGTATGGAACCCCCAGGGAAGGGAGGCAGTGCCTGGCTTTGTTTAGTGCACTGCCTCCAACCAACACAATGTTCTCATACATTAGTTATGGAATGTGACCAGCAATGGTGCAATACCACAAGGAAAACAACTGCATCAAGACAAATAACTAGATAAAAACACATAAACATGGTGGATTACATTCCGAAAGAAGTTTGCGTGATGGAGACAGTCTCAGAGGAGGAGTCAAAAGCAATTGATAAACAATGAACAAACCCAAAGGTRCCCATCACTGTTCAGAACCTTGTACTGTCTGTCACTGGGTCCTTCTCTGTCTCCTAGAGCTCCCTCTCTCACTCACTCACTATCTTTCTCCATCACCCACTCTCTGTTGTTAATTAAGTGAGAGATTAAGTAAATAGGGAGAGGGGGATGAGAGGGAGAATGAGTGGAATAGACTCCATCACTTCCAATGTGTCCACTTCCCTACATAGAACACTTACTATCAATTGTTTCACTGCCCCATGGTCTGGCTCCTTCAATCAAATGGCTTTGTCAAAGAACAAGTGCCACAATATCTATTCACCTCACAAGGGCCTGACATTTCAATATGTCTATTCACTTTCTTTAGAGACTAGTGGTATTTCTACGAATGATTCTATACTCTAAAAATATAAGTATTTTTTGAGTAACAGCTGTAATCCATTGTGTGAAAGAATATATTTCAACATTTACCTCACTTCATCTGAATGAATGAGAATGTCAGTGTGCCGTGATACACACAGCTTAGAGCCTACATTCTCCAGAAGTACAGTGCACATTGCCACAATGACCTACCATGCTCCGTCCTGTAAGCTCCATATGATTGCATGCTGGGAGATGGAGTTTGCCTCAGGTGAGTGAATTCCGCCATGTTTTTCACTATGGAAGCATAGCAGACGAGATGAGGTTTAAAATCCAGTAATTCAGCAARGATCACGAGAGCCATCATGTGAACACACACACAAACCCCTGGAAAAAGACACAAGACAATAACGGATGCTCTTACCGTAAGGTGTAGGGGGAGAGATGGGGAAGGCAGGAGTAGGAGTCATGTCACTACCAGCCTCCACTCCACTGTCCATCTTTGGACCCTGAGCTCTGTAGTCCACACTGTCACTCCTGAACAGCATGCCATGCTGTAATACAAAACACACAGACGGAAATACACACACACACACACACACAGGAAAAACATGCGTGTGAACATCACCTCATTGTACCCAGCAAAAACAGTACACAGCAAAACATGGCACGAACACACAACAGGGCACATCATGACAAGCAAGATAATGACAAGGTATCGACAGACATTGGGAGTCGGTGAGTCATGGTTTCAGTATGTTCCTGTACCTGGGAGTGAGGTACGCAGGGTGAGTAGGTCCGTGTGCTCTTGTACTCCTCCTGCACGCCCCAGCGTGAGCCACCGAATCCTGGGTGATCTGTGACATCACTGCCCTGCCGACTCTGCATGGAGTCCCCTCTGACGTCACCAACGGACAATGGAGCAGCTGCACAGACACACAYACACAGAGACGGGGAGGAGGGTGAGAACTGGCCATTAATGTTGAACATACCAGAAAGCCCTACCACCACAAATCTATAGGAAATACACTTTTCTGAAGAATGTCAACCCGTTAAGCCATGTTTGTGACATGCTATTGCTTCACACATTGCATACCAAAGACCTCTGGCTCTAACTTCTTGACTACAATCTCTACTAGGAGTTATTATACCTCTCCAATAACTTCAACTAGGATAATGTTGAGCTTAGTACTAGTGTCTGTGTCGTTGTGAGTGGACAGGAGAGGAATGCAGCGGGGGCTGAGAGGAATGTGAGGTGGGGGTCAGGATTGTGAATGACTGGCGTGGGGAGACCCTCCACTTGGCACGGGGTGCTAATTTAAGGCCTCCCGGTGTGTGTGTGTGTGTGTGTGTGTGTGTGTGTGTGTGTGTGTGTGTGTGTGTGTGTGTGTGTGTGTGTGTGTGTGTGTGTGTGTGTGTGTGTGTGTGTGTGTGTGTGTGTGTGTGTGTGTGTGTGTGTGTGTGTGTGTGTGTGTGTGTGTGCATTCATCTTAAGATGTATATAAATATCACAGTCGTAGTAAGTACATTTTCCCTCAGTAAAGAAGTTATTAGCGAAGTCAGTGCTAGTAGGAAAAGACAAGAGCAGGTTGTTTTTTCTGGGGCCGTGGGATTTATTTAATCTTTGAAGAAGTAGAGTTTCAGACCTTTTCGGGAGATGGACAGGGACTCCACTGTCTTGACGTTAGGGGGAAGCTTGTTCTACCATTAGGGTGCCAGGACAGAGAAGAGCTTTGATTACGCTGAGCGGAAGATGACCCATGAAGGGGTGGGAGGGCCAAGAGACCAAAGGTGACATAACAGAGTGCTCTGATTGGGGCGTAGGGTTTGAGCATAGCCTGAAGGTAAGGAGGGGCAGTTCTCCTTGCAGCTCCATAGGCCTCCATGGTCTTGAAGTGGATGCGAGCTTCGACTAAACGTTTGTCTCTGTTGTGGGTTGGAGGCATCATGGGGAGTTGAGCTCATTGAAGAGGATCTGAATGAATGGCCATCTCATTACCATGTGATAGACAAACACTGCAATGACTCTCACTATCACCTCTCTAACTCCTGATCTCAGGTGGGATGTTAAAAACATTGTCCTTTAGCTTGTAAACACAGTTATTTTTGGGATGTTTCTATCTTTTTCTGTTTTTGGGAGACCTCACTTTGTAGAGATATCATATATTCCAAAGACGATATCATGATTTGGGTTAAGATTATGTTAGTCACTCAGCAAACATAAGTACGACAGTATGACAGTACTTAGCCTATTTCCACGAAGGAAAGTAGACACTACACAACCAGGAAATTCATTTATAAATTGGGCTTGACATGTACACAACAGTGTCAAAGGCGTGTCGTTGAGCGAGTTTGCTTGTAATGTTCAGGATGTTTAATATGAAGTGTTTACTGTTTATGAGTGTGGCAGTGTTTGTGCATGTCTTCTATACAGCTGCTCTATACATGGAATCTATGGCTACAGCTGTTCTGTCTGTCTGTCTGTCTGTCTGTCTGTCTGTCTGTCTGTCTGTCTGTCTGTCTGTCTGTCTGTCTGTCTGTCTGTCTGTCTGTCTGTCGGAGAGAGATTCAGGATGTTTAATTGAAGTGTTTACTGTTTATGAGTGTGCAGTGTTTGTGCATGTCTTCTATACAGCTGCTCTATACATGGAATCTATGGCTACAGCTGTTCTGTCTGTCTGTCTGTCTGTCTGTCTGTCTGTCTGTCTGTCTGTCTGTCTGTCTGTCTTTCTTGTCTGTCTCTCTCTGTTTTCTGTCTG
>NC_036859.1:15978360-16014532 GCF_002910315.2 Salvelinus sp. IW2-2015
GCTGTTCCTCTCATAGAAGGGGACGGTCCCGATTATAACAGTCTGTCGGTCGGGTCTGTCTGTCTGTCTGTGCTGTCGTGTTCTGTCGTGTCTCTAGACATGTGGAGCCAAGACCCTTAGTAGACATGTCATGTCTGTGCTAGCACTCTCTAGGACATGTGGGAGGTCCCATTGAGTAGACAATGTCTGTCTGTTGTCCTCTCTAACACTGTGGAAGAGGTCCATTAGTAAACATGTCATCTGTTCTGTTCCTCTCTAGAGCATGTGGGAGTCCCCATTAGTAACATGTTGTCTGTCTGTGCGTGCTCTAGACATGTGGGGAGGTGCCCATTAGTAACATGTCTTCTGTCTGCTCTTAGAACAGTATGGGAGGTCCATTGATAACATGGTCTGTCTGTCTGTCCTCTCTAGACATGTGGGAGGTTCCCATAGTAACAGTCTGTACTGTGCTGTCCTCTCTAGACATGTGAGTCCATGAGTAACATGTCTGTCTGTCTGTTCCTCTCTAGACATGTGGAGAGGTCCATTAGACATGTCTGTCTGTCTGTCCTTCTGGACATGTGGAGTCCCTATTAGTAAATGTTCTGTCTGTCTGTCCTCTCTAGCATGTGGGAGGGTCCATTAGTAACATGTCTTCTGTCTGTCCTCTTCTAGACGTGTGGGAGGTTCCCAGTGGTTAAGTAACATGTCTGTCCTGTCTGTCGCTCTCTAGACGTGGGAGTCCATTAGTAACATGTCGTGTCCTGTTCTGTCCTCTCTAGACGAATGTGGGAGGTCCCAGTTAGTAACATGTCAGTCTGTCATGTCCTCTGAGTGGAACAGTGTGGGATCCCAGTAGTAACATGTCTGTCTGTCTGTCCTGCTCATAGAGCAATGGGGGGAGGTACCCATTAGTAAACTTTGTCGGTCTGTCTGTCCTCTCGAGTAGGACATGTGGAAGAGAGAGAGAGGTGACCCATTGAAGTTAACATGGTCGGTGACTGGTCGATGTAGCCTGCATGACGTAAGACATTGGAGAGGTGACGCCGATTGATGTCTGTCTGTCTGTCTGTCTGTCTGTCTGTCTGTCTGTCTGTCTGTCTGCCATATTGTCAAACCACTGCAACTTCTCCAGAATGCTGCAGCCCGCATGATGTTTTTCCTTCCCTATTTTTCCCATGTTATCCCACTCCTCTGTACGCTTCCAGTCAACGCTCGCATTCCACTTCAAGACCATGGTACTTGCCTACGGAGCAGCAAGAGGAACTGCCACTCTTTACCTTTAGGCTATGCTGACTGTCTCTGCACTGCTGTACTGTTGCTACTTGGCTCCCTGCCAAACCTTTTAGCTTTTTACTCTTAATAACTATTTAATCAAACTCTGTTTTTAACAAGTTTACCAAGGTCTTAGTTTTGTCCTCACACAACTTTTTTTAATTCAACTTTTTCACCATGGAGGCTTTATCTGGACATAGATCTGCAGGACCTCCTCCGGGCGAAAACAAGCTACTGTTGTCACGCCTGCTCCCGCTCCCCGTCCCTGGTGCTCGAGTGCGCCAGGCTACCCTTCTTTACACGCACCTGTCACCATCATTACGCCAGCAGCGCTCATTGGACTCACCTGGACTCCTTCACACTGTTGATTACCCCCTGTATATCTGTCTGTTCCTCGGTGGTGTTCCCTGTATCCGCATTAGTTGTTGTTATGTGTTCCTGTCCAGACGCTGTTCCGTTTTATGTCCGTCAGATATTAAACCTTCACTCCCTGTACCTGCTTCTCATCTKCTGCATCGCTCCTTACAACTGCAACATTATGCCTTCTCATTGCAGTCGCTATACTCTTAATATAAAGCAGAACTATCACCTTATGGTGAGGATAGCCGAGTGGCTTCAGACGCAATCGTTAGGCAAGGACAATTTAAGTGTAGGAAAGGATGATACAGCGTCTGTGCCACCAGTAAATACAGGTAGTAGTGTTAATCCCTGGCAATTTTCTTATGGCTACTGGAAATAAATGCTTTTAGCATCCTCAACCNCTACTGGAAATAAATGCTTTTAGCATCCTCAACCGGTGTTGCTCATTCAGCCGCTATAAACTTTCAAGCGGTTTTCCACACAAAGCAACGAGTCAGAGCCCGAGCCTTCTCAGGTCTCTCCTCCACCTGTTACTGGATCTGAGCCGCCGAAGCCTCCCACCATTACCTCTGACAAATTGAAAACCCTAGTCGTTGGCGACTCCATTGCCCGCAATATTAGAATCATCCAACAATCATACATTGTCTACCAGAGGGCAGGGCTACCCACATAAAGGCTCATCTGAAGATGGTGCTGGCTGAGGCTAAAACTGGTGAGTGTAAATAGTATAGGGATATTGTTATCCACGTTGGCACCAATGATGTTAGGATGAAACAGTCAGACGTCACCAAGCGCAACATAACTTCAGTGTGTAATTTAGCTAGAAAGATATGTTGGCATCGAGTAATTGTCTCTGGCCCCCTCCCAGCTAGAGGGGAGTGATGAGCTCTACAGCGCARTCGCACAACTCAATCGCTGGTTGAAAACTGTTTTCCCCTTCCAAAAGATAGAATTTGTAGATAACTGGCCCTCCCCCACAAACAGGACCAAGCATTGCCTGCTGAGGAGTGATGGACTCTCATCTTACCTATCAAGATAGGCAGGGCTCTAACTCCTCTAGCTCCACAATGAGATAGCCAGCCTGACAGCTTAGTGGAGTCTACCAATAGCACAGTCAGTGTAGTCAGCTCAGCTTTCCCCATTTTTAACCATGTGTATGTGACCAATACAATTTGATTTGATTTGAGACCATGTCTGTGCCTCGATCTAGGCAGGGCTAAATTAAACATTGCAGTGTTCGCCTTAGCAATCTCACTGGAATAAAGACATCCTCCATTCCTGTCATTATTGAAAGAGATTGTGATAATTTCTCACACCTCAAAATAGGACTACTTAATGTTAGTTCCCTCACTTCCAAGGCAGTCGTAGTCAATGAACTAAGCACTGGTCATAACCTTGATGTGATTGGTCTGTCTGAAACATGGCTCAAGCCTTATGAATTTACTGTTTTAAATAAGGCCTCTCCCCGCACATACCGCAAAGGTGCTGGTAACATTTACGACAGCAAATTTCAATATATATATACAGTTGAAGTCGGAAGTTTACATACACCTTATTAACCAAATACATTTAAACTCAGTTTTTCACAATTCCTGACATTTAATCCTAGCAAAAATTCCACAGACCCGCTCCAAAAGGCTTTTGGAGCCATCTTTGACTCAGTGGGTTTTGTCCATCATGTCTCCGGACCTACGCTTTGCCACATTCATACCCTGTGACTAGTTTTGTCCTGTGGAATAAATATTGTMGATCTAAATGTTTTTCCTCATTATCCTCAATTGCAACAAATAATCTGATCAGACTCCAACAAAGAATTATCAAAAGCCAAACTATAAATTCTTGGACAACCCAGATTCCTAGATGTCCTTCCAGACTCCCTCCACCTACCKAAGGACATCGGAGTACAAAAATCAGTTAACCACCTCCACTAAGGATCTAAATTTAACATTGAGAAATACTGTACCCTAGATGCAGTAGCCAAAAACATTTGTCKCAAGAAATTAGGTCCCTGGTACACAGAAAATACCAGAGCCCTGAAGCAAGCTTCCAGAAAATTGGAACGGAATTGGCGTCTTCCGACTATCTTGGAGAGACAGTACCGTACAATATCGAAGAGCCCTCACTGCTGCTCGAGGAAACCTACTTTTCCAACATAATTGAGGAGATTAAAATCAATCTAACATGTATTTTTGATACTGTCGCAAAGATAACTAATAAGCAAAGATAACTAATAAGCAAAGATAACTAATAAGCTTGACCGGTATTTTTTTTTTACAACTAATCAGTCTTTATCGAATCTCCTATTCCTCTCAATTTTTGGGGAAAAAGCTGTTGCACTTCAACTCACTGACTTCCTGAAGACAAATAATTGATACAGTCTGGTTTTAGACCCCATCATACTAATGAGACTGCGCTCGTGAAGGTGTTAAATGACCTTTTAATGGCATCAGTCCAAGGCTCTGCATCTGTCATCGTGCTCCTAGACCTTAGTGTTGCTTTTGACACTATCGATCACCACATTCTTTTGGAGAGATTAGAAACCCTATTTGGTCTACATGGACAAGTTCTTGGCTGGTTTAGGTCTTATCTGTTTGAAACATATCAGTTTGTCTCTGTGGATGGTTTATCAATGATAAGTTTCGGTGTTCCTCAAGGTTTCGTTTTAGAACCACAATTGTTTTCACTATATACTACCTCTTGGTGATGTCATTTGGAACATACAATGTCAACTTTCACTGCTATGCGGACAACACACAGCTGTACAATTCGATGAAACATGGTGAAGGCCCAAAATTGCCTACCCTGGAAGCCTGTATTTCAGACATAAGGAAGTGGATGGCAGCAAATGTTTTACTTTTAAACTCGGACAGAACAGAGATGCTAATTATATGTCCCAAGAAACAAAGAGATCTGCTGTTTGAGCTGACAATTAATCTAGGTGGTTGTACAGTCGTCTCAAATAAAACTGTGAAGGACCTCTGCGTTACTATGGAACCTGATCTCACTTTTGACGAACATATCAAGAATATTTCAAAGCCAGCTTTTTTCCATCTTCGTAACTTTTTGTCCCAAAATTATGCATAAAAGCTAATCCATGCTTTTGTCACTTCTAGATTAGACTACTGCAATGCTCTACTCTCTGGCTACCCGGATAAAGCACTAAATAAACTTCAGTTAGTGCTGAATACGGCTGCTGGAATCTTGACTAGAACGGGGGAAAAAATCATATTATGTGCTAGACTCTCTACAATGGCTTCCTGTTAAGTCTAGGGCTGATTTCAAGGCTTTACTGCTAACCTACAGGATTACATGGACTCTCCTGCCGTACATACCTACACGTATGCTACAGTCACAAGACTTCTTATTGTCCCTAGAATTTCTAAGCAAACAGCTGGAGGCAGGGCTTTCTCCCATAGTGCTCCATTTTTATGGAATGGTCTGTTTATCCATGTGAGAGATGCAGACTATGTCTCAACCTTTAAGTCTTTACTGAAGACTCATCTCTTCAGTAGATCCTATGATTGAGTGTAGTCTGACCCGGGGGTTCGAAGGTGAATGGCAAGGCACTAGAGTGACGAACCACCCTTGCTGTCTCTGCCTGGTCGGCTCTCTCCACTGGGGTTCTCTGCCTCTGACCCTATTACGGGGGCTGAGTCACTGGCTTACTAGTGCTCTTCCATGCCATCACGTCGTTCCAGGCGTTTTTTTCGCTATACTCGACTTGAGTGGGTTGAGTCACTGACGTGATCTTCCTGTCCAGTTTTGCGCCTCCCTCAGGCTCGTGCGGTGGAGGAAATCTTCGTGGGCTATACTCAGCCTTGTCTCAGGGTAGTAAGTTGGTGGTCTGTTGATATCCCTCTAGTGGTGTGGAGGCTGTGCTTTGGCAAAGTGGGTAGGGTTTAATTCTGCCTGGTTTGCTCTTTCCCGGGTGTATCGTCGGACAGGGCTACAGTGTCCCCCTATCACCCCTGTCTCAGCCTCTAGTAGCTAAACTTCAATAGTCGGGGTGCTAGGGTCAGTCTGACCTATCTGGTGAAATGATACTGTCTTATCTGATGTCCTGTGTGAACTTAAGTATGCTTCCTCTAATTCTCCCATCTCTCTGTCTCTCTTTCTCTCACCTGCTGTCTCGACCTCTGAATGCTCGGCAATGAAAAGCCAACTGACATTTACTGCTGAGGTCCTGCCTTTCTAGGGAGTTTTTCCTAGCCACATCTGCATTGCTTGCTATTTGGGGTTTTAGGCTGGGTTTCTGTATAAGCTCTTTGTGACATCTGCTGATTTAAAAAGGGCCTTATAGATACATTTGATTTGATGCTCAACCCCTACACCCCAACCCGAGCATTCTGTTCTGCCACCTCTGGTCTCTTGGCCCTTCCACCCCTAAGTGGTGGGAGAGTTCTTCTCTGACCTGGCACCCCAATGGTGGAACTAGGACAGCAGAGTCCCTGTCCATCTTCCCCAAAAATCTGAAACCCTACCTCTTCAAACTTAAACTCACACTTGACCCTTTCCCCCTTACTAGCTCTGGCTTTGCTATTTTATTGAGGAAGAATGTACTAACTATGACTGTCCCACCTATATATCTTAGGATGAATGCACTAACTGTAAGTCGCTAAAAGCTTTACACACCTGGATTTTACAATATTTGCACGTTGTTATAAAAACAAATCTTCAAGCTTTGTCACGTTCGTTGTTGATCATTGTTAGACAGCCATTTTCAAGTCTTGCCATTGATTTTCAAGCAGATTTAAGTCAATACTACAATTAGGCCACTCAGGAACATTCAATGTCATCTTGGTAAGCAACTCCAGTGTATATTTGGCCTTGTGCTTTAGGTTATTGTCCTGCTGAAAAGTGAATTTGTCTCCCAGTGTCTGGTGGAAAGCAGACTGAACCAGGTTTTACTGTAGGATTTTGCCTGTGCTTACCTKTATTCTGTTTATTTTTATCCTAATAAACTCAGATGACATGCATACCAATAACATTATTTAGCCACCATCATGCTAGAAATTATGGAGAGTGGTACTCAGTAATGTGTTGTGTAGGATTTTCCCCAAACATAACACTTTGTATTCAGGACATAAAGTGTATTTCTTTGCAACATTTTTTGCAGTTTTACTTTAGTACCTTATTGCAGAAAGGATGCATCATTTGGAATATTTTTGTTCTGTAAATGCTTTATTCATTTAGGTAAGTATTGTGTAGTAACTACAATGTTGTTGATCCATCCTCAGTTTTCTCCTATCACAGCCATTAAACTCTGTAACTGTTTTAAAGTCACCATTGGCTTCATGGTGAAATCCTTGAGTGGTTTCCTTCCTCTCCAGCAACTGAGTTAGGAAGGACACCTGCATCTTTGTAGTGACTGGGTGTATTGTCTGGGTGTATTGCCATAACAAAGAGGTTCTGAAATGACTCAAGACATTTCAGCTTTTGATTTGTAATGGTCTAAAAACACGATTCCCCTTTGACATGGTGGGGTATTGTGTGTAGGACAGTAACACAAATCTGCATTTAATCAATTTTAAGTTCTCTCTGTAACACAACAAAATGTGGAAAAGTCAAAGGCTGTGAATTCTTTCTGAAGGCACTGTATATGGCCATTTATCATAGATTGCATTTTTGTAAAGAAACTAAACACAGAGTGTTCCTGTACTATACTGTGCTGTGTGTTAAGTCTTTCTAGAGTATGTAGCCGATATGCACAACCAGGTACAAGTATCTGGAAACAGATGGAAAATGCGATGCATCAAGGCACACTTGTTCCTTGCTTGGAAATTCCTTGGTCCTCCTCCCGGCACTATGCTCACCTCTTTCTGTTCCCACTGGCTGCTCCAGGTAAATATCTTAAAGTGATTCACACTCTACTGACGGCCAGACCACACTCGCGCACTCCAGGTAGAAACAAAATGTTGGACCACAGTTCCAGAGTCAATGAATGCACTGCCGTCCTTGAGTCAACAACATTCACAAGTTTAACAACTTAAGATACAGCTAAGTTTGGTGAAATGAAAAAGACAGAACAATTGTGGTGTTACTAAGAGTGTAAGATTGCATCTGCACATTTGAATAGCTAGCTGTAAGATACGTATTGCTAATAGTGGGAAACAAACAAAAGTGAGATAGATTACAGACCAAAACACTGTGAATGGCTAAGGTCCAAAGCTGGTGGGAGACCTAGGCAACTTTTCAGTCACTGATAAGTACGGAACATTTCTAGGATTCTTTGGCACATTGTATCAGTCTGTGTCCAATGGCATAATATCAGTCAGACCAATATCCAGAGGAAATACAATAATTGGCAGCTGAACTGTAGATAAGGGTTATTAGAGGGAAACTATTGTAATGTTCAAAACATACAATTAAGTAAGTTTGAATATTCCTCCACTTTTTGGGGTTTTCTATTCTTTTAGATGGATAACATGCAAGGGGACCTGCTGACATTGACTCCAACAGCTGTAATATTCCCTTTAAGATACTGTCTTCTGAAAGCAAGACACGTCAAGCTGGTGTCTCTACTGATAAAAGTGGCTTCAGTGAGCACCTGACAAGTAAGGCCCGAGAGAGTGTGAGGAACCTTCAAAGACATTCCATGTCAGCAGTACAGTGTGCCTCATGTATGAATGTCCTAGAGCTGTGAGCCTAGATCTACAGAGCTGATGACAGTCATCTCTCTCTCTCTCTCTCTCTCTCTCTCTCTCTCTCTCTCTCTCTCTATCTCTCTCTCTCTGAGTGAGACAGTTGTACACAGACAAGCCTCGACAACGGCCTATTCCTCAGAAACACGCAGAAAACATCTGAAAAGCTGGCAGGAAACCTGCTATTTACATTGGCTAACAGCTCTCAAGGTAAGAGAGAGCAACGGTGTCTTTGGGAAAAGTTAACACTGTGTTGTAAGAGAAGTGAGGATTTGAAAAGAAACATTACCAAATCTTAAAATGTCTCGTTGATTTCTTACCACCACCATTTTTCATGATGCGCTGCTGTGTGCAGATGTTGGATCACATTTAAACCACCACCGCTAACATTACCACCACCAGTACTATTGTAAAACATCACCATTATTACAACCACCACCATTCATATCACCACCACCACCGCCACCAATCACCACACCCAGACCTTGCTGTCTTACCTGACGGCTGTATGCTTTGCAGTGTGGCTGTACTGTTCTCTGTGACTCTGGGACTGACTCCATTGGGGCACCCGGTGGAGGTGGCGTTTGTGGTGGCTGAGCCATTCACATGCTCCCCGCCGTTCCTCTTGACCGAGCTGGAGCGTGTGGGGACAGGCACGAACGTGGGGTCCAGGTCCATGATCAACTGGTTGAGCTGGTCGATGGAGTTATCAATGTCCACAGTCAAAGAGTTGAACTCTTCGTCTCGGCTGTTGTTGTTATTGTTGACGACTGCAGGAGGCTGCTCGTTGTGTGTCTGTGGTGCCACCACCGTTCTCAAGGCAGCAGTGTTCATACTCAGCACGGGTCCTTGTTGTGACACTGTAAGGGCTGGAGGTTTGGGTGGGCTTCCCCCTTGTGGTTTGTTGTCCCCTGGGTACCTCTCCCTCTCCTCACCCTCCTCGGCCTGCAGGTAGGCGTACTGATGGGCTGCTACCATCTGCTGTTGGCGCACCCAGGTGTGTGTGGAGTAGCTGCCCTGCCGGTAGACCTGCTGCTTGGGCATCGGCACGGCGGTGGCGGGGGTGGAGACCGAGACACTCCTCTGGCCAAAGCAGCTCCTCCGGGCCTCTGCGTAGGCTCTCTCGTACTCCTCCATTGTGGCCGGGGCTGGGTGGTGGTGCTGGGGTTGGTGGTGGTGGAGCTGGTGCTCCTCTCCCCCAGGGCTACCGAAGCCATCCGACAGCAAGGAGTTCTGGCTGCTCTTGTGGCAGGAGGACGACAGGGTCCCGAGGCTGTCCACGCTGCGCAGGTCGTGAACCGACAGGAGGACCTCATCATCCAGGATGTCCGTCTCCCTCTCCCTGGGGGGCCGCAGGTCCCCATTGCCATGCACCTGGGCTGGTACCCGCTTCTGTATGGTCATCACTCCTGGCCGTCCTCCTCCGCACTCAGACATCTCCTCCAGGCCGAACCCGCTCAGCAGGCGCTTCAGCTGGGCCTTCTCCTGACGGCTGGGGCCTTGCTGGGGCCTGGAGCTGGTGGTTGTGGTGATGGGGGCTGGGGGTTTGTCAGTCCACAGAGAGGTGCTGGACAGGCCTGAGTCGCTGCTGGCTGACAGGGCGTGGTCGCTGTGGTCGGGACTGCTGGTGGTAGAAGTGGCTTGGTGGGCTCCACGGCCCAGGGTCAGGGTGGTGGATCCTTCCCCGTTAGGGCTCCTTTTGGATGGGGAGGCTTTGTCCTGGGCCAGTCCCTGAGAGCGGGGCACTGGAACAACAAGAGATGCAGCGGCTTCAAGCGGTCAGCTGGTACAGAGACACACACAGACATCACCACTCACAAACACATGGACACACATATGTACAGGTAGATGATATAGATGACCACAAAAGACGATAATTTTTTCACATAGACAAATAAGTTCACTGAACAACAAGTACAGCTGTCTGATAAAAACAAACAGGGTTACACAAACGTACAATGACACAAACGAACACACACATGGAAATAAGTGAGACATTCTTCTCTCATGACACATTTCCAGAGCTGGTGGACAATGAGTAGACTACAGGTTGTAAGAATAGCAAAGCATGGGAACGATCAGCACTTCTCACTGCACATAACAAGAGTGTTCTCCCAGACAACTGTACACCACTGAATAGTTTCCCCATCCCCAAAACTAATCATGGAGTCTAACCATTCTAATTAAATAAAAGCATAAAACTAGCACTATAATTCTTATCAAGCACTATAACTCTCGTTCGTACATTGTGCTGCACGGTAGACAAAGGTGTTCCTCGTGTTCAGGTTATATAACCAACATTGTAATGAAAGCCAAGCAGCCATCTGACTGTCTGCCTGTGAGCTGATATACGGCAGTCAAGGTACTGTTGAGTCCGTGGCCAGTCAGCCACTATGTTTGATTTCCTCACCGTGGTATGATTTACCTACCGTTCCCCTCCGCCCTCTGACCCTGCAACATAATGTATGTTCGACCCTCAGCAGAAAAAGTGAACTACAGTCAGAGGTCAAATGGAAAGCAGCACAGTAAAATCCACCTCTCATGACTCAGATAAATTACTCTGGGAAAAACAAAAGACTTCTAGTTAGCTAACAAGACAAGGAGTCTGGTCAGTGCTTACCGAATGGAGTTCAATGTACATATTTCAAGTGCAACCAAAAGCTGTGGTAAAGTCGAGGTTAAAAGCACCATTCCATAATCAGTGTAACTCTCCTGTAGTTCAACAAAGGACAAGCCTTTGTCTCAATCTAGCAGTGTGAATTACTTACCTTTCCTCAAGCCAACAGGGCTGTAGTAGGATCCGAATACTAGACACGCATGATAAATTATACCCTCCCCCTCAACACACCACACACACCACCAACACACACACACACACACACACACACACCACACCACACACACACACCACACACAAGCACACACACACACACACACACACACACACACACACACACACACACACACACAGACACGGTTCTCTGGAACTCACATCTGGCTCTCTACAGCATGTCTCTGGCCTCCTCACCAAGCTACAGTCCAGGTCAGAACTCTGAGGAGTATTCCAACAGATCCCTCTACAACAATCCAACTGGCAAGGTGGTAACACTTCTGAAGACATATGTCATCCCTCCACTCTCTCCCTCGGTATGTCACCCTCCCACTTCTCTCTCCCCCTCCCCCCTCCTACTCTTCTTTCACGGTCCCCCTTCTCCTTCAAGAAAGTAATGCAGCCACAGCTCTAACCTTCTCCTTCACCAACTGCAGGTAAATAAGTGCACCAGACGACCACCATCTCCCGCATAACAATATGGAGAAACAGAGAGATGATATGGAGAGGAGGAGGGGAAATAAAGAGTAGGAAGTTTAGCTGACAGATAGTGACCATGATCAGAAACCCACAGGTCTTCCAACCACACACACTGGCTCTACTCTACCTCTCTCCTAGCAGTGAGAAGAAAGGTGAGGGTGTTTGCACTCCACACAATGGGGGACCTTGAGTTCTCCAAATATGGACAGAAGAATGTAAATAAGTTGGGAGGGGCAAGGGGGTGGGGGCGGGCCCTGGGGTGAGCTGTAATCCGACCTCATGCCCCGGCTACATCAGGGTACTACCCTGCCAGGAGGGAGGAAGAGGGACACAGAGAGAAAGAGAAAGAGGCAGAGAGGGTCTGAGAATGAAAACAACATTCCTTTCCATCTCTTCCATCCCTCTTTCTTTCACACTGTAAAGACAGACATTTTAATTAGAGCAAGCCTACCTTCTAGTTGGGCGCTCTCTGCCGGTTTATGAAACCCCTGGGATAGCCAGGTTGTTTTTCTCTCGCTATCGTGTATCATGAAATGACATGCCTGGCGTCCGTACAACACCAGCATGGAAACAGATGTGCCCTAACCTCAATTATGGGGTTCAACAATTGTTTTGACAGTTTTTTTCTATCAGAAGACACACATTGGCAAGACTGAGGTCCATAGATGGTTAACCAAGTATGGCCACATCCGGTGGTCTTCATCTTTGAACCATTTCATCTATCCTGAATCTACATTCATGTCGGAATTTATCAAACAACTTTTTGTTCGAAATTGTCAATTTTCTTAGGTTATTATGTTGTTAAAAAACACTTGACACTCTGTAAACATAAGGCAAATGGGCATGTAGCAGCAAAACTGTTGCTCCGACTCCCAACTATTCTTTACCCCCAGAGGATTTGTTGTTGCTACACCTCCGAAATTACCCTGCTGTTACTCCTGCTCCATTCACATCAGTGTTATTACCATCTACCATCCCTCCTCCTCCTCTCATACTGTATGCCAGGCCTGTGAGTCATAAAGCTTAATTACCATCATCATCACCATCCTCATTTTCATCACCCCTGGCCTGCGTGGCTTGGCCTAGCTTCCGTTTGGGCTTCCGTTTGGGGCCCAGCCAGACGGCCCTCAGCTAAAACATTCCTCATTAATCCAGCAGTCAAACCAGGGCCCTGTTACATGGCTGGTGTGACTCACTCTCTTACTGGGAGCTAGATGCAGGAACAGAGGGGAGAGAGAGAGGAGCCCTCGGTACAGGACAAGCCTATTGTGGCCTAGACTTTCTCTTTTAATTGGCTCAAATGAGGTTATGTCGATGTTGATACACACCTGGTATTGATTGCTTGGACATCCTCTGATGCATGTACACGTGTTTAAAAAAAAAAAAAAAACACACATTGGCTGGATTTGTTTCTATTGATGGGGAGGAAATCGACCCCGGAAAGAGTAGAGCAGTTTCCAGGATGTTGTGTGAGGTAAAGCATTATATCCCTCAATAAAGAACAACCCATACTCAAACACAATACTTAATTCACACTAGTGGATAAACCCACATTTTGAATGGGGGAAGGGGAATTTAAGAAGCCATTGAAGTAAATTATGTTGTCCTTCCACATACCTAACACTGAAGTGGTAAGCTGTCTTTAAGCCGATTGACAGGCAGTCAGAGGGACACTGGGAGCTGCCAAATCAAATGGACTGGTAAGTAGCTGCTGAATTCCAGTAGAGCTCCCAGTCTTTCGTCTCTAATCTAGAGTTTACATGAGAAAACAAGGCTGTAAATATTCCACAGGAATGCCTCATTGACTCAATGAAAAGGAGAAAGTGAAAAATAGTTTTTTAGGCTGTTGTTTGCCTTTAATTAATCTTTTCATATCCAATGTTTGCTCTTTCATTACATACCCAGAGACTCTTGATCTAGCACTTCAAACATAAAAGCTAACCTCACTTTAAGATTGTGTAGTAGAGTTTCTCAAATAAAGCAACTATTTGTCTTTATTATCAAATGGTTTATATTGGTATTGTATATAAAATGCTTATTGTATAACAGGCCTGGGTGGCTTCATGTTTTAATGTCACCATATTTGTCTATTATGGTAAGTTGTTGTGAATTCCACGGCTGAGAGGAAAGATTTGGCAGAGCAGCAAGGGATGCCCTACAGTGTGTACGTGGTGTGAGTGAAGGGAGTGTGTGCGTGGTGTGCGTGTGTGCGTGCGTGGGTCGGTGTGTGGTGCGTGTGCTGGCGTGCGTGCGTGGCTGTGCGTGGCGTGCGTGCGTGTGGTGCGTCGATGAGCGTGGAGAGAGAGAGAGAGAGAGAGAGAAGAGAGTAGAGAGAGAGAGAAGAGAGAGAGAAGAGAGGACGACGAGAGAGAGAGAGAGAGAGAGAGAGAGAGAGAGGGAGAGAGGAGAGAGAGAGAGAGAGAGAGAGAGAGAGAGAGAGAGAGAGAGAGAGAGAGAGAGAGAGAGAGAGAGCACGCCCGCGTCTGTGTAACTGGGTTGGTCGAAGCACGCCCATTCATTTGATAAAACAATTATAATAATCTCTAGGGAACTACTTTTCTCTCTCTGACCCCAGTGCTTCCATATTCCCTATGGTACTAAGACTGTAAAGAGCATCCAGAAACTACCAGCAAACAAGCACTAGATATTACCTAACCTTAACCCGAGCTGATTGACATGGCCAAACTTACCTATACTAACATGTTAATAACAGTGCCGGAAGGGAAGGCTGCCGTTTTATGGGCTCCTAACCAACTGTGCTATTTTGTTAGTTTGTCGTGTTGTTTCTAACTTGTTTTTTTTTACGTATTTTGTACATAATGTTGCTGCTACCGTCTCTTATGACGGAAAATAACTTCTGGAAATCAGAACAGCGATTACTCACCTCGAACTGGACAAAGATTTTTTCTTTAACGAGTCCGACGTGAAGGATATACTGCTTTCTCAGGAACAGGCCAAAATCCACGTCATTTGCGTGAAGAAAAAGATGGAGAAAAAGGGGGCAGAGGTCGGGCTGCCTTCTGAGAATTCGTAGTTAGATATTCCAGGACGTGTACTCAAAGCATCCGCGGACCAACTGGCAAGTGTCTTCACTGACATTTTCAACCTCTCCCTGACCGAGTTTGTAATACCTACATGTTTCAAGGAAGCGAAGGTAACCTGCCTAAATGACTATCGCCCCTTAGACCTCACGTTGGTAGCCATGAAGTGCTTTGAAAGGCTGGTCATGGCTCACATCAACAGGATCATCCTGTATACCCTTGACGCACTCCAATTCGCATACCGCCCCAAAAGATCCACAAATGACGCAATCTCAATCGCACTCCACACTGCCCTTTCCCACCTGGACAAAGGGAACACTTATGTGAGAATGCTGTTCATTGACTACAGCTCAGCATTCAACACCATAGGGCCCGCAAAGCTCATCACTAAGCTAAAGACCCTGGGACTAAACACCTCCCTCTGCAACTGGATCCTGGACTTCCTGACAGGCTGCCCCCAGGTGGTAACGTATGCCACGCTGATTCTCAACACGGGGGCCCCTCAGGGGTGCGTGCTTAGTCCCCTCCTGTACTCCTTGTTCACCCACGACTGCGTGGCCAAACACGACTGTGGTTGGCCTGATCACCGACAACGATGAGACAGCCTATAGGGAGGAGGTCAGAGACCTGGCAGTGTGGTGCCAGGACAACAACCTCTCCCTCAATATGAGCAAGACAAAGGAGCTGATCGTGGACTACAGGAAAAGGAGGCCGAACAGGCCCCCATTAACATCGAAGGGGCTGTAGTGGAGTGGGTCGAGAGTGTCAAGTTCCTTGGTATTGACATCACCAACAAACTATCATGGTCCAAACACACCAAGACAGTCGTGAAGAGGGCACGACAACACCTTTTCCCCTTCAGGAGACTGAAAAGATTTGGCATGGGTCCCCAAATCCTCAAAAAGTTCTACAGCTGCACCATCGAGAGCATCCTGTCTGGTTGAATCACCACCTGGTATGGCAACTGCTCGTCATCTGACCAGAAGGCGCTACAGTGGGTAGTGCGTACGGCCCAATACATCACTGGGGCCAAGCTTCCTGTCATCCAGGACCTATATACTAGGCGGTGTTAGAGGAAAGCCCCAAAAAATGTTAGACTCCAGTCACACAAGTCATAGACTGTTCTCTCTGCTACTGCACGGCAAGCGTTGTTGGAGCGCCAAGTCTAGGACCAAAAGGCTCCTTAACAGCTTCTACCCCCAAGCCATAAGACTGCTGAACAATTAATCAAATGGCCACCCAGACTATTTACATCCCGCACATTGACTCGGTATATAGCCTCGTTATTGTTATTTTATTGTGTTACTATTTTATAATTTTTTWTTTTATTTGGTAAATATTTTCTTAACTCTTTCTTGAACTGCACTGTAGGTTAAAGGCTTTTAATTAACCCTCCTGTTGTGTTCGTTGCATGTTGATTAATTATGTGTCCCGATCCAAAATGACCGCCCCATTATAGCTGATTATAAATCCATAATAATACATATATTATCACCTAATGTTGCGTTAGATCTTTTTATCAACTTAAGTTCTTGTGAACATTACAAGTTTTGAACTTCTATTTGCTTTATATGGCCTGAAGGCCTCATTGACCTGAGCTCATACATGTCGTTTTGAGTAAAAAAAAGCACAATGTATGGATTATTTTGACTATAACAAATACTCATATGAAACATATTGTGCTATTTATCACAGACTACTTTGTGTCAAAGTTTAACAAGGACTCTCCTCCTCACCACTGTCATGATCAAAGATATGATGGTCCCGTGTGGCTCAGTTGGTAGAGCATGGCGCTTGCAACGCCAGGGTTGTGGGTTCATTCCCCACGGGGGGACCAGGATGAATATGTATGAACTTTCCAATTTGTAAGTCGCTCTGGATAAGAGCGTCTGCTAAATGACTTAAATGTAAATGTAATATGATCAAGAGCCTCACATATGGTATATCGTTTGGTCATTGTGCTGCCACAGAATTAATTGTTAGCAAGGCCTCAAAAAAGCCTCAAAAAAGCTTGATATACCAGAGCTGTGAGAAAAGTTCTATATATTATTGAAACAATGTTGCGATTGTTTGTGAGAATGCCAACAGGTGTGGTTCCCGTGGGGGAAAGACACTATTGGAGAAAGGTTCCCGTGGGGGTTGCTATGGAAGCCAAGAAGCTGAGTGAGGTGTGTGTGTGTGCTCAAACACACATGCATGTGGGAGTCTGGGAGAAGAAGTGTGTCCYTTTGATGAATGGGCATGTGCCTGAACTCAATTTTATACACTAATGGTAGTGTCACCAATTCCTTTCTAATGGCCGGTCAATTTTGACCGGGAACACCACAGGTTAAATAAAACACCCAAAATGTTATGAAAATCATCAACATGTATCTTGTGTGTTCAGATGCCCTGTGTGGACAAAATCATGGAACCTTATGACAATCAGATTAAATTAACTATGTTTTGTAAATTGGTCCAATGCGACCGGAACACAGCAGGAGGGTTAAAAATTTCACGGTAAGGTCTACACCTGTTTTATTTGGCGAATGTGACAAATAAAGTTTGATTTGAATCTTCTGCATATGGTACACCAAGGGGAAGATACTATATTTCATTTCCTCTGTTTACCATTGTAAATAAAGAATGTTTCCATAGGAATTGCCCTCGTACAAGTAAAGCCACATAAACCAAGCTGGTGGAGACTGACTGTTTACGTTAATGGTTTTACGCTGTGGTCCCTATATGATACAGTACAGAGCGGGCCTTTAATGGTTTTACGCTGTGGTCCCTATATGATACAGTACAGAGCGGGCCTGGCTAACCAGAGCAGAGGACTCTAAGAGTGTGTTCGAAAATTCAATCTGGAGTGCCAGAGTACGCTCTGGGTGTTCGTAAATTCAGAGCATTGTCAGATTGTCCGTTTGTAAATTCAGAGAGCGCACACAGTTGAGTGCGCCCCCCCCCCAAATGTAATTTACGAAAACACCTCTGCCAACGGGCAGTCAAGCACCCAAGCTAACTGGCTAACGTTGGCAAGCTTGCTACCTACTTCCAGTCACAAATGAGATAACAGCTCACTCTGAACATTTTACTCGCCTTTGCAAATCTGGTTAGGCTGTTTTCAATTTATTCAGAGCATTGGTGACTGTAACTGTGCTGCTGGCAGCAATTTAATTAGGCTTTCTTGTCGATGTTTAGCGTCATCGGCCATATTCAATGGGTGTTGAGCGATAGTAAATTCATCAGTTATTCTGCACTCTTGCACACATAACGAGAGTGCTCTGAAATCGGAGTAGATGGCCAGAGGGAATTTACAAACGCATCCCTAAATCTGTCATGCTCTGCAGTACTGAGACTAGCATGAGGTTTACAGGGTTGCTGAGAGATATGTCACCTAGAAGCTCTGCATTGAAAAAAATACTGCAGTTGTCACTTGGCCCTCTAAGGAAGGATCTCCATTCATTTAGAAAGCAGACATTGACTGACCCAGATGTGGTTGGTTTTACTGGGTGTACGTGTACCTGTGTTGTTAAAAATGTAATTAGGATCAAGAGTTGTTCCTGACAGGGAAAGCCTAGATATGGCCCAGAGATTTTARTCATCAAGTAATGCGGTCAGATAAAAACTCCTGGCACTATTGGTCAATGTAAGTGCATGATCCACAGATATTGCTTGGTTTATCTTGATCAACTTGGTTGTTAGTTATGGTGGACAATATGATATTAATTCAGAGTGACTGGAAGCTTTATGTTTCACATTGTAATGAGGAGAAGTAAGTCCAAGTGAATGCTGTTACCTTCCGTGTCAATTATGTTCTGGTAAGAGTCCCATCGTGTCAGAGGGTCGGCTGTGTTGTAGTCCACACGTACGTCTGCCCCGTTCTGCCAGCGCTCTGCACCTACAGGAGACCATTTAAAAGCAAGGAATCATTGTGTGACGCTCTTATTTGGTCCAATCAACATCAAGGAATAAGTGGGACATTCTTGTAGGGTTCAATCAACAACAAGGGATCAGTGGGACATTCTTCTAGGTTTAAACTTTCCGTGGACAGAAGCCATTTTTGTTTATTTTCTGTAAGTCATTTGTGGCCAGAGTGTTTTCATCTTGCAACTAAGAGTTGAAGGAATGTTACATTTTATGAGTTGTTTAGAGCACATATATGCACGCAAAAACACACACAACACACACAACACACACGCTCCCRCCTGTGGGGCTGGGAGGAAGGGCATGCTGTGCTCCTTTACCTCTCTGTCAGCACACACTTCACACTACATTTCCCCTCTACGGATTTCCACATCCTCATCTCAGCAGGGGGTAGAGGGMAAAAGAGGGGAGATTGAGGGGGGAAGCTTGGTGGTGAAAGGACCATGTGTCTGGAGGTTTTCAAACCCTCCTGCTTTTCTAACTGAGTTATAGTTAAGGAGTTATAGGAGTTTAGAAAAATACCTGGGATTTTCTCCGGGCCCTCAGAAAACACCAGCTCCACTTTCCCGTAATCCAGAAATCTGCGATCTGCAGAGGAKACACAAAGGAATAGAGTGAGTGTGGCTGCATTGGAATGCCACGGAAAGATGAATGATTCTGCCTATGACTGAGATTCTCCCAGAAAGCCATAATAGATTACAGTCTATGGGAACACATGATTTATTAATGGATGAGCCAAACCCAAATGAAGTCCAGTAGTTTTTTATCCTGTGACGGCAATGTGTATGCAATGTGTGTAGACCTTTATTGGCAGTCTCCATGTCTTCTTTCTGGAACACCAGGTTGTAGCCCTGCACTGCTCCCGTGTGGAACTGGAGCCGGAAGATCGCCTCACGCTCCAAAGTGACATCACTCTTATGGTAACACTTCACCTGTAGGAACATGGAAAGACTGGCTGCTGTAACAGTGTGTGTATTCATGTGACCTTGTAAAAAACATTTTCATTATTTTATGTGTGTAAGTCTAATCGGTCATAACTTGTATCTTTCTTCTTGTATGGTATKCCCAGTACATTCTGTAGGATATGTTATGTGATGCTATGAGATGTTATTCTTACCATGATGTCTCCCTTTAACATCTGAGCAGGTTCCAGACTGATACATATCCTGTCTCTGTGTCCAGGCCCAATGTGACTGGGTAATAGAGACAAACAAACAATCAGAGAGAACATGCTATGATGGCCAGGTTGCCCTGGTGGCCAGATGGCCCGGGTGGACAGAGTTTGCACCATAGACATTAAAACCAGTAGATAGTGATAGCGCTGACGTTATCCWCGTATTCCAATGGAAAACTCCCAATGGCTCATGAAGGCGGAAGTATTTGAATTTGAAGCTTGCCATATTGTCGAATGAGGCTGAATGGCACCCAGAAATTGCTAAGAATCATGGTGAAAGTGGCCGTAACTAACAAAGGATCAACAATATAGTCATTTTCATCCTGCCTGAGAGAGTTAACCCAACACTGCTAGATGACGTCGGCATCAGTACCAGAAGACTTGGACATAAACAGTCAAGAAGCGTGTGCATGAGTGATTGGTCTATCTCAGCATGTGGTCCTGCGTGATGACAAATATAGTAGTCAGAAGGGATCACTATTTAATTAAATATATCTTGATTTGTAGCGAWCTTTTAAATCATTCACTGTGGGGATTGAACTTGATCATAATCAACACATTTTAGAGCCCAAAACGTCCGTTTACAGTTTTTGAGGTTGGCCGTTCTTGCGATCGTAATTTGCTACATACTGTAGTCTATCTAGGGCAGACCAGGGCTTTTGGCACCGCTAGGTTGCTACCAGTGGAGGCTGCTGAGGGGKGGACAGCTCATAATAATGGCTGGAATGGAGCGAATGGAATGGCATCAAACACATGGAAACCATATGTTTGATGTATTTGATACCATTCCACTGACTCCGCTCCAGTCATTACCACGAGCCCGTCCTCCCCAATTAAGGTGCKATGACCTCCTGTGGTTGCTACGTAGTAACCGATCAGCAGAGCTCGTGACGCCGCACTCCAGACCGGACACTGGGGGCCTGGTTTACACCAGGTGAAAAGTGATTGCATTCATTTTGAAACAGGGCTGCCTCCCGGCGTGAGCCGGGCGCCCCGTTCAAAGCCAAAGTCGGCTCAATCCAAACTGACMTATGTCAAGCACCTGGAGTAATGACTTCGGATTCTGAGTTTTCATACGCCAAAGTTGTGTTTAGTCTTGATAAAAACGCATATGTGCTTTATCTGCTGCATTCCAAAGGAAAACTATTATAAAAATGTGCGCACATCTTATGGAAAAGACGTGTATTTCTGAATGATGCACCATGCTGCCTTGTTGACATAGGTTGCCTTCCCCTGCTCAGACGTTGCATGCATAAACCAAAGGTTGCATGCCACGTCATCGACTGTGCCGTCAGGCACCAGATTGGTAGAACATATGATGTGGTTAGCTGATACTTATAATATCTATCCTGGCGTTGTAAAATCTGGAATGCGTCAGAAACGCCTGGGCAGAGGAACGCACCCAATATGACCGGGAGGCGTAGAGTACTGCTCAATTTATGTAGTCCACTCCTCCATCTCCACTTTAGCCCAGTCACAAATCATGGGCAAAAGTGACGGCCTATAGCCATAATCTAACTCCCTCAGTGACACTCACAGAGAGCGGCAAATTAGAACAACAAATTGTCATTAAAAGAAAATGTATCACTCATTGTCAAACAAAATTTGAAACTTAAATGAATGCTTACTAGACCCCTGAGGAGTAGACAGCTTGCATTCCCTGGTAGACTTTCAGGTATGGCCGACACACTGGGAAAAAATGATTGTATTATGAGAAGAGAAATATAATACTGWAATTCACGCGAGATCAATTCTGTTGTGGCAAAAGTGTGGAACAAAAACTCTTTGAATATTATTCATATCAATAAACTGCATCATAACATTTGTGTATTATCAAGCATTGATTCATGTTGGTATCAATTGACAAATGGCATAAAAACTTTCCCTCAAGCTTCTTGTGGGCTATTACAGATGAATGGTGAATGCTCCAATCTAGTTATTTTGGATCTCAGTGCTGCGTTTGATACTATTGATCACAACATCCTTGTTCAGGTCATATCTATGTGGCATACGTTTCTCAGTAAGCATTGGGGGTTCAGTACCTTCCCCAGCACCTATTCACTATGGCAGGTATCATCAACTAGATTCAGCCAAGTGACAATTTTTTCTTGAGCGTATGGTCGGGGGGCAGGAACATAATTAAAAAATAATTTATAGACTGCAAATTGACTGCAAGAAGCCCAAACAGATATAACATTCAGTRTCACTGCMTTGCGGATGACACACAGCTTTATTTACCAATCAGACCCGGTGGCAAAGCTAGCGTAGCTGCCCTTCACAAATTTCTCCAGCTCAATGACAAGAGGTTGATTTATTTGATTGTTTTATTTGCCACCTTGCAAAAAACCACCCACTGGGCACAGAAGTCATTTCAACGTCTAGTTTTTATTTACATTTGGTTGAATTGTCAACTAACGTAAATTCAACGTGAAATCAACAACAAAAAATCTCCATGTTATTGGCAGGCAAAATTCTTTAGTTATTCTGTGGTGCGTGTTCATGTATGTGCATGTGCGTGCATACACGTGTGTCAGTCCAAGGGAAAGGACAGGTTCATTTAGCATGCAAGCTTTCCAAAATGCCAATTTCTTTCTAGATAAGCACATAGGGATTTTATTGGTAGTTATTTGTCAGACTTCTAGCTTCTCAATGAGTGGAATGTTTTTTTGCTATCCTAGTGGGCCGATGTGTGAACAAAAGCAGGTAGTAAGTTACCTCCTGCAGTGTCAAAGTTTGGTATCCCATGTAGAATGATGCAATGCAGGAACAGTGGAGAGGCGTTGATTTTCATCGACCCACTCAGGAGACTGTTCAGGATCCAAACGTACCTGGCATGGCAGAATAGTAGAGATACGGTAATCCACACAATAGCTAGCAAGAGGATCCTCACTAGCTAAACCCCTCTGCATATACTGTAGATTAAAGTAGACAACAACAGATCAATTACATCAATGGCTGGGTCCAACCATGACAAGTATAACAGAGATACTGTAGCACACATGGGAATATTACTTTTCCGAAGATCCATTGAGGTTGTGTGTTTGTGATGGGGACATTCTTACTAAGGCGCCCACGGTATGACTGAGTCACAGTGATTCAGTGTGATGCAGTAGGATAAGATTACACCAGGTCACCACGGGATCCCATTCTGTTTCAATTACTCACAATGGCATGACTATCACGGGCCCTTTTCTATGGGAATGAATTAACAAGACCAAGACACGCAAAAGGCTTTCTATTGGCTCAGGTGGGACAGGGACCTGAACATGCCCTAAGGTGGGCGGAGAGGGATATGTGTGTGGGTGTGGGAAAACACCTTTGCCTCACCATCCTTATCACACAATGGGCATTCTCTCAACATTAAAAGAGTAGGTTCATATTATACCTGAGAAGAGGTCTTACCTTTTCTGAGAGGGTGTCATTAATGCTGAGACCTTGTCGTCGTAGTACTTCCTCATTGCAAAGCGGTCCAGGGCCTGATCAGCGCTATGCAAGACAGACACAGATATGATTTAGGCTTAAACACTGAGTTACCCTCCTGTTTGGGCTTAAACACTGACAGGGTAAGCATGACAATCATGGTAAGTAAGCTGCAGATAAGAGCTTTAGTTTTAAATAAGAGTGACTTAAACTGAACTGAGTGTAAGTCATCTGACTATTACCAGAAACGCTCCTGGCTGACTGAGTGGAGTGACACACTGTAAACAAACATTTGCAAATATTCAACACATTGAGAGGGATCTTAGACCGTTCCTCCATACTGAATCTTTCCAGATTCTTGATATCCTTCGTCTACCCCTATGGACTGCCCTCTTCAATTCAAACCACAGGTTTCTAATCAGGGCATCATGCACCCCAAAAATCTGAGGGGGCACAAAGTACGTGAGGATGGCTGGGGGTTGGTCCATAGGGGGGCTAGGCCCCCGTCCATAAATTGGAGAATTTATACTTTTTCAAACACCTGATACAGCTTTTTCCTACAATCTAGAGCCATAATCATTGTGCTTAACTCTATGTAAAACAATGTATATTTTTCTGCATCTCTAATAATACCTATTTTTTTAATAACCTCAAGGCACAGATCTGGGGAAGGATACAACAACAAAAATCTGCAGCATTGAAGGTCCCCAAGAACACAGTGACCTCCATCATTCTCAAATGGAAGAAGTTTGAAACCACCAAGACTCTTCCTAGAGCTGGCCGCCCGGCCAAACTAAGCGATCGGAGGAGAAGGGCCTTGGTCAGAGAGGTGACCAAAAACCCGATGGTCACTCTGACAGAGCTCCAGGGTTCCTCTGTGGAGATGGGAGAACCTTCCAGAAGGACAACCATCTCTGCAGCACTCCACCAATCAGGTCTTTATGGTAGAGTGGAAAGAAAGTAGCCACTCCTCAGTAAAAGGCACAAGACAACTGCTTGGAGTTTGCCAAATGGCAAAGATTCTCTGGTCTGACGAAACCAAGATTGAACTCTTTGGCCTGAATGCCAAGCATCACGTCTGGAGGAAACCAGGCACCGCTCATCACCTGGCCAATACCATCCATATGGTGAGGCATGGTGGTGGCAGCATCATGCTGTGGGGATTTCTTTTAGCAGCAGGGACAGGGAGACTAGCCAGAATTGAGGGAAAGATGAACGGAGCAAAGTACAGAGAGATCCTTGATGAAAACTTGCTCCAGAACGCTCAAGACGTCAGACAGGGGGCGAAGGTTCACCTTCCAACAGGGCAACGACCCTTAGAACACAGCCAAGTCAATGCAGGAGTGGCTTCGAGACAAGTCTCTGAATGTCCTTGAGTGGCCCAGCCAGAGCCCGGACTTGAACCCGATCGAACATCTCTGGAGAGACCTGAAAATAGCTGTGTAGTGATGCTCCCCATCCAACCTGACAGAGCTTGAGAGGATCTGCGGAGCAGGCCCCACAGTTGGGAGAAGGAGGGGCAACAGGGAAAACCATTTAGAAAATGACATACCCTACTAAAACTGGTTATAACTCCAGTTCTATTAGTGGTATTAATATTCTAACAACGACAGTGTCTTATATAGACTTATTTAGGAAAAGTCAAGGACGGAGGGTGGCATGACTTTAAAAAATGGGAGTGATAAAAATGACTTCTTTAGCAGTTATAGTGTTAAACGGAACAAATCTGAGTGACATGTGCCTCTGTGCCCCCTATGGGCATGACACTTCTGTTTCCAATCAGGTGCCAATGCCATTTAGCAAACTGTAGGCGGTGCTATGGTCTGATGACATGAAAATATAGCTCTTTGGCCACGCACACCAGTGGTGTCAAAAATGGAAGCATGTGTAGAAAAGTACCTCATTCTTACTCTTAAATATAGTGGTGGATCTTTGAAGTTATAGGGCTATTTTGCTTCCACTGGTTCTGGGGCCCTTGTTAAGGTCATGAACTTTACCTAATTACCAGGACATTTTAGCCAAAAACCTGGTTGCCTCTGCCAGGAGGCTGAAACTTGACCACAAGTGGATCTTCCAGCAAGACAATAACSCCAAGCACACATCAAATCCACAAAGAAATGGTTTATTGACCACAAKARTTTAAAAATTCAATGGCCATCTCAGTCTCCGGGCTTGAACCCCATTGAAAACCTATGGTTTGAATTGAAGAGGGCAGTCCATAAGCACAGAATCTGGAAGGATTCTGTGTGGAGGAATGGTCTAAGATCCCTCCCAATATGTTCTCTCATAAAACATCATTGTCATTATCCTCACATTGGGAGGGTGCTCAAGTATTGAAAACAGGGGTGCCAATTATTTTTTACCCCTATCCTTTTTTAGATTTTTTATGACTTGTTGAACCCAATGTCTTTCTCTGATCAATTGTATTAGTATAACATAATATAATTTTTTAGCAATCAATATAGTATTTGTATTATTTAATTTATACTGTCTCTTTTGCTTCCTACTTTATAAAGAATGTTCAGTAATTTTGGTCCTGAATGTATATTCTGTTTCTCTCTGACACGTACCAACACACACACACACACACACACACACACACACACACACACACACACACACCACACACACACACACACACACACCACACACACACACACACACACACACACCACACACACACACACACACACACACACACAACACACACAACACACACACACACACACACTACACACACAACACACGCTGCTCTCCCTTTTCCCTCTTCTTCATCATTCTCTTTTACTCTCACTCTACCCGCTTTCTCTCTCTGACCCTGTCACTATGTCTCTCCCAGTGGGAGCAGAACAGCAGGGGGAACGTTGATTGGCAAAACCCAACCCGGCCTCGACCAATGTGTACCCTATATCACACAGGGTTTGTGTGCAGAATGGATCGCCATAAGCGCATAAGACAAGACACACACAYACACACACAAACACACACAAAACTTCCCTTGACCTTATAACCCGCATTCTGCCTTAATGTGTGCTGTCAGTTGATGACTTTAGGGATTACCCTAGCTGCAGCTGCTCTGAATAGACTTTCAGACTGGAAATGACCATGTGTTAATATCGTTCATCTCTGTTTCTGTAGCTTCATCCAATTTGAGGAACTGCATGTCCTTGAGGGGAAATTATTTTGAACTCAAGTGCCTTACTGAAACTCACATTTCATTACTAAATTAATTTACAGGTCCATTCAGGAAAAATTACATTGACCTTTGTGCTAAATGACAAATGCTGTTACACTCTGTTATCATTAATGTCTAGTATGTTTATGTTGATTTAGAATGTGCAATACTGTAAGCGTTACTCATGACTTATGGCTTTCKTTTGACCCCATATCCATAACTATTGTTTGACTCACGCTCTGACACAGTGAAAGGGCTGAGTAGGCCAGTAGTGGTCAGGCACTGTGAAAGATTATACTTATTTATCTGAGACGTGGTTGTAGTTGATGTAGGGGTTTGTACACAAACACTCAAGAAGTGCTACTCATGCTTTACCTGAACTTCTGGTTTGAGCAAAGTCACATTTCACAACGATAAATTAATTGAAGGAAAAGCCATGGGAGCTGCCATTGGTTGCAGCAGTTAGCCTACCTGGCAGATATGTCGGTGAAATGCACAAATGATGAGATGACCACTCCAATTCGGCCTTTCCCACCCTGAAATACAAGACAAAGAGAGGAGAAAGAAAGATAGAGAGAGCATTAGCCTACATTACTTTGAGAATGTAACAAGATACGTCATCTTCATCTTGTTACTTGTTCCACTACGTAATCATTTTAAAAAGCATTACTTTCTGAATAAGCAGCTAATGTTTATTCAGCAAACAAATAGCAATAGTTTTTGAACTCCCCGGAACCATTACCCATGAACCCCATCGCAAAACGGAAGTAGCTCCCGCTAAAACTTAAACAAATTTGCGCWACCGCGGTGGAAAGTCCTTCGAACCCTAGACACATTTCACAATGTTCGGTTAAACAATGTTCAGTTAAACAAGGTACTTCAATAAACATGTGAAACAATGGTAAAACATTAGCAGGGAAAGCTAACCTGTTGGCTAAGTTGCTAACCTCTTAGGGCTAGGGGGCACTGTTCGGAAGTTCYGATGAATGACACGCCCAAAGTAAACTGCCTGTTAATCAGGCCCAGAAGCTAGGATATGCATATAATTGGTAGCATTGGATAGAGAACACGCTGAAGTTTCTAAAACTGTTAAAATAATGTATGTGAGTATAACATAACTGATACGGCAGGCAAAAAAAAATGAGGAAAATCCATCCGGAAAATGTTTTTTTTGAGGTCACAGTCCATTTCAATTATTGTCTATGGGATATTCAAAGGAATTCCTCCCAGATTGCAGTTCCTATGGCTTCCACTAGATGTCAACAGTCTTTAGAAAGGGTTTCAGGCTTGTTTTTTGAAAAATGATTGAGTAATTGTAGTTTTTCCAAGGTGTCTCTCATTAAAAATGTAGTCTTGTTAAGCGCGTGAATGAGGTGCACGCTCTTCGTTATTTATCTTCCCTATTGAACATACTATTCTCCGTCTTAAATTGTATCGTTTATTAAGATATTAGAGTACCTGAGGATTAATTAGAAACATCATTTGACTTGTTTGGACAAACTTTACTGGTAACTTTTTGGATTCGTTCGTATGCATGTTGAAAGAGCGGATTACTGAATCAAGCACGCCAACTAAGGAGATATTTTTGGGATATAAAGAAGGACTTTACCGAACAAAACGACAATTTGTTGTGTAGCTGGGACCCTTGGGATAGCAATCAGAGGAAGATCTTCAAAGGTAAGTGATTTATTTTATCACTATTTGTTACTTTTGTGACGCCTGTGCTGGTTTGGAAAAGTATTTTGGTGTGGGGGCGCTGTCCTCAGATAATCGCCYTGAAGCCTTTTTGGAATCTGACAAAGCGGCTGGATTAACAAGAAGTTAAGCTTTAAATGATGTAGGACACTTGTATGTTCATGAATGTTTAATATTACAATTTTGTCATTTGAATTTGGCGCGCTCCAGTTTCACCGGATGTTGTCGATTTTGTGCGCTAAAATGACTTCCCGCAAAGATGTTCTATTACAGTTGAAGTCGGAAGTTTACATACACTTAGGTTGGAGTCATTAAAACTAGTTTTTCAACCACTCCACAAATTTCTTGTTAACAAACTATAGTTTTGGKAAGTCGGTTAGGACATCTACTTTGTGCATGACACAAGTCATTTTTCCAAAAATTGTTTACAGACAGATTATTTCTCTTATAATTCACTGTTTCACAATTCCAGTGAGTCAGAAGTTTCCATACAATAAGTTGACTGAGCCTTTAAACAGCTTGGAAAATTCCAGAAAATGATGTCATGTCTTTAGAAACTTCTGATGGGCTAATTGACATCATTTGAGTCAATTGGAGGTGTACCTGTGGATGTATTTCAAGGCCTACCTTCAAACTCAGTGCCTCTTTGCTTGACATCATGGGAAAATCAAAAGAATTCAGCCAAGACCACAGAAAAAACATTTTGGGAGCAATTTCCAAATGCCTGGAGGTACCACGTACATCTGTACAAACAATTGTATATAAGCATAAATACCATGGGACCACGCAGCCGTCATACCGCTCAGGAAGGAGACGCGTTCTGTCTCCTAGAGATGAACGTACTTTGYTGCGAAAAGTGCAAATCAATCCCAGAACAACAGCAAAGGACCTTGTGAAAATGATGGATGAAACAGGTACCATTGTATCTATTTCCACAGTAAAACAAGTCCTATATTGACATAACCTGAAAGGGCGCTCAGCAAGGAAGAAGCCACTGCTCCAATACCACCATAAAAAAGCCAGACTACGGTTTGCAACTGCACATAGGGTCAAGGATTGTTGGAGAAATGTCCTCTGGTCTGATGAAACAAAAATACAACTGTTTGGCCATAATGACCATCATTATGTTTGGAGGAAAAAGGGGGATGCTTGCAAGCCCGAAGAACATCATCCCAACCGTGAAGCACAGGGGTGGCAGCATCATGTTGTGGGGTGCTTTTCTGCAGGAGGGACTGGTGCACTTCACGAAATAGATGGCATCATGAGGAAGGGAAATTATGTGGATATATTGAAGCAACATCTCAAGACATCAGTCAGGAAGTTAAAGCTTGATTGTAAATGGGTCTTCCGAATGGACAATGACCCCAAGCATATTTCCAATGTTGTGGAAAAATGGCTTAAGGACAACAAAGTCAAGGTATTGGAGTGGCCATCACAAAGCCCTGACCTCAATCCTATAGAAAATTTGTTGGCAGAACTGAAAAAGCGTGCGCGAGCGCGGAGACCTACAAACCTGACTCAGTTACACCAGCTCTGTCAGGAGGAATGGGCCAAAATTCACCCAACTTATTGTGGGAAGCTTGTGAAAGGCTACCCGAAACATTTGACCCAAGTTAAATAATTTAAAGGCAATGCTACCAAATACTAATTGAGTGTATGCAAACTTCTGACCCACTGGGAATGTGATAAAATACATAAAAGCTGAAATAAATCATTCTCTCTACTATTGTTCTGACATTTCACATTCTTAAAATAAAGTGGTGATCCTAACTGATCTAAGACAGTGAATTTTTACTAGGATTAAATGTCAGGAATTGTGAAAACTGAGTTTAAATGTATTTGGCTYAGGTGTATGTAAACGTCCGACTTCAACTGTATGTTGACAAGATAGTCGAGTGTCCGCTCTAACATTGGAAACACATGTCCGCAAAGATGGAAGTCAGGTGGGAAGAGGCGAGATCAGGTTATAAGTGGGCAGATACACATGTGAACAACTCCGATATAAAGTCAATTTTTTCAAAAGTTGCTGAAATGCCACATGCGTCCACTTATATCAGTGCATCCGTAGCAACCTAACCATTAGGAAACTTTTATTAGATCAAATAATCCCCACGTAGCAAATTAGCATTATTTTTCAATCAAATTTGACACCCTCTTGTTGACCTCCATACAGAAATTATTTTCTTGGGCAGAGTAAACACTCTAGCTTCACCTCGCTACTTCCCGTCTAATCTCGTTCCGAGATACTTCCACCCGAATGTGCTGAGCGCAATAGCATGGGGACGAGGTTTCTTCAGGGGAGAATGACTGCCCCCTCTCATGGAAATCATGGAAGTTTAAGGCCGACCGTGGTACTGCAGGCATTGTTAGCAGAAAACAGGATCCCCCGTTATAGTGAATGGAAAAATGGTAATCATTGTGTAAAAAGTTCATAAATCAAAGACAGTCATGGTACCAATAATTGCTTTAATACACCAGATGTATGTCCTTTAACTGATTAATTTCAAATTGCACARACAATAAGTAGTTATAAGGACAATTCAGTTTCTAATYGCAGCCTGCAGTATCCCGGTTGGCCTTCAACTTCAGTTACTAAATGAGAGGGGGCAGCACTGAGCTAGCATGCAAAGTCACTTTCTGGAGTAGCTCAAACTGCGCATGTTATGTCTCCATGAGACGCCATCTTAAACGACTTCATTTGGCTTCAATGTGCTGTTGAGTCTTCACATAGGAATGAATAGTGTCAATAGATCGATTGTTTTGTCCATTCATATATACAGTCATTGGGTTACTTCCCGGCTAGCTGCTAGCAGAAAGGAAGAGGCAACCATCTTTGCTGCTAGCCAGCTATCCCCATGCGATCATCTTCGCRACAGTGCTCCCTCCGGCACTGTCTTGACGGATGTGTTCCAAAAATCAGCTTTGAATAGATAAGTCAATGTAAAGTGAAACAAATGAGGCCAGAAGAAGAATGAGAGATAATGAAATGGTGCCGATGACAGYGTGATGAGGAT
The DNA here is from genome assembly GCF_002910315.2 of Salvelinus sp. IW2-2015. Lineage (NCBI taxonomy): Eukaryota > Metazoa > Chordata > Actinopteri > Salmoniformes > Salmonidae > Salvelinus > Salvelinus sp. IW2-2015. The sequence continues at coordinate 16,009,351 of NC_036859.1, forward strand.
GCTGCTCACCCTGCAGTGTATGACCACCACGTGTAGAGGGTCAGCATTGAGCCAGTTTTCCATGGCCTTACAAATGGTACAGATCTTATCCAGAGGAGGAGCATGCAGGTCAGGCCAGCCCGTGTCCAGAGTCTGCAAACACACACAAGGTAAGTCACACATACACATACGCACTTTGTAACAGATAATGCTAATCTATTCAACCTCTATACAATGTATATGTTCATCTAATTAGCATGTGCAGAGTCTCCAGAAATCCTAGAGATAGCCTTTCTGAATTAAAGGGTTATCTAGTGATATATTTGTTCAAACGGATGGGTCATCCACGYAATGAGTGCCTTTGGCGTCCCTTTGATATTTTAGGTAGAAATTGTGCARCAACATTACATTTTAAAAMCCTGTTATTCAATGTAATTCCCTTTAATACACAGTACCAGTCAAAAGTTTGGCCACACCTACTCGTTCATGGGTTTTTCTTTATTTTTACTATTTTCTACATTGTAGAATAATAGTGCAGACATCAAAACTGTGAAATAACACATGGAATCATGTAGTAACCAAAAAAGTGTTCAACAAATCAAAATATATTTTAGATTTTAGATTATTCAATGTAGCCACCCTTTGCCTTGATGACAGCTTTGCACACTCTTGGCAATCTCTCAACCGGCTTCACGAGGTAGTCACCTGGAATGATTTCAATTAACAGGTTTGCCTTGTTATTAAAAGTTAATTTGTGGAAAGAAATTCCATTTAACACTTTTTTGGTTACTACACGATTCCATATCTGTTATTTCATCATTTTGATGTCTTCACTATTATTCTACAATGTAGAAAATGGTAAAAATAACAAAAAACCCGGTAATGAGTAGGTGTGTCCAAACGTATTATATTTTGAATATCTGCATTTTGACATCCCTCTGTGACTTCCAGGAAGATTTGGTGGTGTAAAACTGAGCGTGTTCAGCATAACACATCAACCCTGTTACCCATAGATAGACAGCCAAAAAACTTCTTTTTTTTGTCGCATTTAATTGCCACTCACTGTCGCATACAACAAGCTTCCATTTCCCCTGTCAAAAGAGAATTTATGCGMCTTGTTGATACGTGTATGTCTTCGTGTCCTGCCCTATGATTTGTTTATGCTCTACATTCGGAAAAATACAGTATGGTTGCTTTACCTTAGGGTTCATTTTAGAGAGATCATGTCTCTTCTCCGACAGGTTGATAATCTAGAAAGAAAAAGTATACAGGTATGTATGCATGAATACATTCATTTATTTCGCTATTTCATTCTATGCCTTTATATTACTATCTTATTAAAATGTAACCATTTCAACCGTTTTCACTCTTTCCAATATGAACTAAAAAAGGCTTCTGTGCTTCACACTACACCACACMAAAAGATGGTTGTGCTGAGGTTAAAGTAGGCTATTTTCCTGTTATCATCACTTCTCTAAAACCTCCCAAATGTATCAATTATACAGGGTCACTTGGTCAATAACAGTCCCAATTGAAACTTTTTCAAATCAAGAAAACAAACTAGGCTTTTAAGTTTGAAATTACTAGGTATCAGTGAGATGAAGGATGGTGTGAGACACATGGACGCGACTAGTGCTAACTGACCAGGTAGTTATCAGCGTGCTTGGACTTGAGCATCCGTGTGACATCCTTCAGGTTGTGAAAGTAGATCTCCTCTGAGCATGCCCGGGGGAAGGACACAGCGATAATGCGCTCCGTCACGTAAGTCAGGTCAAGTTCGTATCCCTCCTCCATCTTCACATCTGGGTCTTCTTCCTTTTGGGGAGAGAGAAAGAGAGATGCCTCAGGCCCTGTGATGCAATTTCCTCTGCCCATTGGCAGTATGCATGTTTTTTTTTACTGTAGTCAGTGTTTGATGAGCAAAGTCCTTGGTGTCAGCAATTGTGACCGGCCACCCCGCTGATACCTTTAGAATAGGAACACAGGCCTACTGTAGGTTGTATGATAAAGAAGGACGCCTGTTTACATTCAACTGTCTGTCTGCACAGGTGCCACACTGACTTCCATTATGCCTCATGGAGATGTTGATGAAACAATATTTCCACTATTATGTTTACTTTTAAGTGTATTCCTAATTTCTATTAACTCCATGTAAAAAGTAACTGCTGTTGAATAGGAAAACAAGGAAATAGTCACCAAACTGATCATGCTCAAGTTGACACAGTAAAAACAAGACAGACCGCAACAATGAAGCAAAAAAAACTTCTGAAGACTAAGAATTCCGGATGAAACCAGTCGTGTGCAGTGTGCTGTGTAGCCCTGAAACATGGCGTGTTCCTGTGACCTCATGGGCATGAACTTCCTGTGTAGCTGCTAGAGAGAGAGAGAGAGAGAGAGAGAGGGAGGCTTCCCCCACACATCTCTTATCTAGCCTATCCATTGTAATCTGTGTTCTAGGCTTCTGGCCTAGCGCTCTGTCTTGCCTGTCAGCTGGGAAGTGATTCTTTAAACAACAGGCAAGCTGTTAGCTGGCATCCCTACAAAGATAATCCATCAAAAATACCACAATACAAATCTCAGTGGGAATATTTATTGGAATCATTTTTTACATCAGAATCATATTCTATTTCTATGCGATTCTATCAGTTTCCCAATCTCACTGACAACAACAAGAACTTAGTAAAGTTTGATAAGTTCTCAAACAGTATTGATTCAAATTAGTTCCCCAACAGGGCATGGCTCTGTAAAAATAAAATAACAAAACAACAAAACTCTGAACATGTACATGTACATCTATTTCGTGCCTGTTCTCCTTCTAATCTAGACCAACACGATGGCGACAAATAGTCAGCTTGGAATTTTGTGTTCACAGCCCAACACCACACACACATGTAGGCCTAATAAAAAGCTAATGAATCAAAATGTAGTGGTCCAGTCGAGTCACCTGCTTGTTTGTTGTGATTAACAGTGAAAAGGCCTTGGTCTGTCCCATTGGGGAATGTGCCTGTTAATTAAGTCTGAAGTGACTGCAGGCTAAAGTCAAACACTTTGAAGGACTCTGGAAAGAGGGGCCAGGGTTGTAAACCAGGGAGCTGCGGCCTACTGCACCCAGGGGACTTAAACCACCCCTCAGAGTGGAATAAAAGGGGGCTGTGTGTGTGTTTGTGTGCGTGTGTGTGTGGTGTGTGTGGTGTGTGTGTGTGTGTGTGTGTGTGTGTGTGTGTGTGTGTGTGTGGTGTGTGTGTGTGTGGTGTGTGTGTGTGTGTGTGTGTGTGTGTGGTGTGTGTGGTGTGTGTGTGTGAGAGGGTCATTGCTAGGGGAAACGGACTGGGGGTAGTGGAGGGTGTGTGTGTAGGGTTTGTGTGCATGTGTGTGTTGTGTGTGTGTGGTGTGTGCGCGCGGTGTGTGTGTTAGTGTGTAAGGGGTGGTCACATAGTGTCTGCAGTTGGTGTTAATAGTGGGGTTAGTCTATTTCCCTCAGGAGCTGCAGGAAAAACTGTTGACTAATGAGAAATGAATGAACAGGTCGACCGGTCAACACTTGAGAGCTGTGTTTTCAGTGGTGAAGGGGACTGTGTGAGAGGAAGGCTGGACTGGACTGTGTTTTAGAAAGTGTCTGAGCAGGGTGACAGAGAGAGGAGAGGGGTTCTGGAAACCACCACTACTTAACCTCTGAATGACTCTAAGGTGTTATGGAATGTTGTTTCAATAAAGTTATTCAAACGCTGAAGTCAAAGATCTGTTTGTGTTTAATAGTCTACCCTCYCAGAGGTATTTGAAAGAATCAATGTGCGCAAAGTCTTCCCTTATCCCATGAAGTTCTATGGAGGGTAGGCCTAAATTATAGTATAGTTGAATTACTTTATTAACAGACTATCCTACTTTCATTCAATTGAGACATTTTAATTTCCAAAACATAGGTCTATTCGATACCTTCAAAACATATGTCAGTCTACTTGATGACAAATGTACATTTRAATGTGAGCACAGACATGTGAAAGAAGTCAGGGTAACCCACTCCTGTGTTACATTTCATCCTGAAACTCCTTAATTTTATACTCAATTACATATCAATATAAATCATCCAGACATACYCTATGCTGCGGTAGTTCTTTTCAAGTAGGCCCCTCTCTCCTATAGTCCCATTCTGCCTCTCATCACTCAAGTCAGGCAAACAGCAGCGACTTGCCCCAGCACGCACTACAGATAATTGCTCTTTAATTTACACGGAGTGCTTTTGTTCCTGGTTCGGGGCATGGTGCTCGGCCACAACAGCAAAACACAACAACCGACCAAGGCAGCCGTGCCAAGGATCGCAAAGTTCAGCCCACAGCCCACCCATGGCACAATGACTGGGAGTAGACAGTTGAGCAACTGCAGAAGAAAAAGGGTAGTAGAGCTAAGCTATGTGTTGTTTGAAAAAGTAGGTTGCCAGCAGACTCCATAGAGAACAAGCTGAAACAAGTCTGCTCGGTTAGGATGCTAGGGATTTAGGTGTTACTCTGGATTCCCTGGCTGACACAGCCCCTGGAGGTATGGGTAAAAGCTGGGCTGGGCTGTGGTGCGTGGGCGCTGTCAACAGGACTGAGATGAGCATAGAGCACTCAGCACTGAGACCTGGGACTGCATCTCAATAGTCTCCAATGGCTTCATTTCTTTCAGCCATCCTGAAGGAGAGGATTGAGGTAAAGAGAGGTGCCAACTCAGAGTATTGACACACAGCCCTGATCTCTCCTGGGAACCACACCCCTCACCTGGTTGTAGCTGACACAGCATGGAATCTCCCATCATAAACTGCAGGGGAGGCAACAGAAGAAACACTGAGCACTGTTGACAAGCTGGGGATGAAATCCACCCACTAGTAATCAATGTTGGTCAGCCTCTGAGAATTGAAGCATGGTCCAAACATGTGAACATTGATATAATGGTTGTTTACATTTTTGATCACATTGTGGTGACAACATTTGCCAAAAACCCAGCATTCTGGACAGTCACAAATAATAAAGTAATCTAAGGGACTGTTCAAAAATTACTTGGGGGGTGTGGTGGGGTCCAAGCAAGTCTCTTCTTATTATTGGTGTCCTTTAGTAGTGGTTTCTTTGCAGCAAAATGTCATATATCCTGACTTACCAAGCAAGCACCATTTCAACAGCACTGTCTGGCCAGAAACCATTACAATAACTGCCATAATAGTCCATGTCAT
>NC_036859.1:16016352-16176444 GCF_002910315.2 Salvelinus sp. IW2-2015
GCTGTTTCTCTCAATATAAGTTGCTTAATTTTGGCACTATAACTGCGTGAAAGATCAAACGAATATGGATTTGTAGATGTTGTTAACTCAGACCTCAAGAAAAAAAATTGTAGACCTCCACAAGTCTGTGTTTCTATCCTTGGGAGCACATCTTCACATGCAGGAATATTGCCTGAAGAAGGAGAATAAACAAGAGCGGTTCAAAAGCTCGTTCCTCATAACCTATCAGCTATCGGACGTATATAATGGAAGGGTAGGACTCAACCATGGGAATTACATACGGCTATACCGTCGATTGTAATTACTTTCACTCTGAGACCAGAAGCTAGAAGGCAGCACTGCGAGAATGTCTTCCATAGAGTATACAATATGAGACGATTAATTTTAGGATTTCAGCAAAACATAAGGATATGTGATTGACAATAGCCCTTACTCACAACGAATACAATGTCAAAGTCGCATACTCATTGCTGAATGAACAAATGTACAATTTTAGAATATGTCTGGAGACACAGGACGCAAGCGATTTAGCTATGAAGTTATGAAAAGTTCTCAACAGTAAAGGTACACCAAGCTACTCTTCTACTATAAGTTCGTACAAATATCCTGATACTAGGACACCGCTCTAGTCAAGGATATATGTACTCAACCAGCTCTCACATCAAGCCCGAGCCATAAAATAAAAATCATGCCACAGGACCACTAATACCGCGGCTATTTCTTGCGGTAGTTCTTTCAGTAGGTGCAACTGCCCCCTCATCTCGCGCGGAACATAGTAAAGAACTTCTTCATTCTGCCTCTCTAGATGACTAGACAATAATCAGGCAAACTACGCAAGCGATCTGTGCCACTCCAGATACGACAACTCAAACTAAGATAAATCAATGATGCTCTTATCTCAGTTTGGTGTACACGGAGTGCTTTTTGCGAGTTTCCATATGGATTTGACGGGCATACCGGTCTTGTTTGGAGGACAAGGAAGGGGGACCAGGACTTACAGCAACAGAAACACACAGACACCGGAACCCAAAATGGCACCGCCGAACCGCAAGGATGCGCAAAGTATACGAGCCACACCAGCGCGCACGGCCAGTGGCATACGCGACATGCAGGATTCAGTGTGGATGAGTAGTAGCGGGGTGGCATTGTCGCATAGCACGTGAGGACCGTGAGAACGTATAACACAAGGATAAGGAATGTGGCAAGCTTTAAGTGATATGTGTGGGAAGTGAAATAGAGATATAGGAAAGGATTGGACTCGAAGCAGACTACCATCATACTCAGAACAAGTCAGGCCAAACGCGAAAGGCTGACTACAGGGCTTAGTCGCAAATTGCAGGAGCTTGCTAGGTCCAATGGACAGATATTAGGATCCGTCAAATGCATCCTTCCAACATTGTGGCTATGGGTTAAAGGACAACAAAGTCCACACGTGGATTTTCGGACTGGCGTTGCAATCCACACAAAGGCCCCCCTGTGACGACGTCGAATCCTATTAATGGAAAAGGTGTATAGTAGAGACGCATGGGGTAGACTTGTGACGTAAGGGTGCGTGCGTGGTCGCAGACACACAGGAGGCAGGCTACAAACGGAGCATTCGAGTGAACACACCAGATCTGGTGAGACCGAGCGAATCGCGGACGAAATTCAAAACTCAACGTATGTAGGGCGAGAGTCGGGTTGCTTGAAAGGTTATGCGTCATCAACTGTAGTTTGTACCCACGCAATATTGTCACTAATTCTGAATAGTGCTCATATCTGGCTACACTCCACAATTAACGTAGAACTGTGAAGTAGATTTGGTAAGCGTCTATGAAGAGAGGTGCCACCAAACTCTCGAAGATATAGGATTGAGGAAACAATAATCACAAGCTCGAGGACACAATTAGATAACTCTTCTCTACTGGGAACCAACTAATTATTCGCTCGACCTGGTTGTAGCTGACAGCAGCAGGGAATCTCCCATCATAAACTGGCAGTTGCGACAGGTCTCACCTAAAGAATAAGAGATAACGGCTTGGTAGCTACAACTCTGACCGTGAGAACGCAGTGGAGTGGTATATGAGAATTAGCGAATCACTGTGTAAACGCTGTAATATTCTATAATAAGAGTTGGTATCTATTGTGGCCTGAAATTGACAAAGGTGCATGGTATGTCCAAAAAACTCAATGTGCGACACTATCTGAATTTAGTAAGTATTCAACCCATTGGCGTATGTATGAGTCTTTACATTTTTGAGAACTAAGTATTCGATGGCGCTGTGATCAATCCATCTAGTTAGACCCATAACATCCCAGTATTTGCATGGGACAGTCACAAAAATGTTATTAATCTACACGCTAATCTATGGGAGCTTGCCATTCAACATAGTTGGTATTCCCATATTCTATATTGACTGGGCAGTGGGAGTGTGGAAAGGCACAGCACCTGGGTGTCCTCATAAGTCAAAGGATGCCGTTCTCTCTATTATTAATTATTGGTGTTGACAAGTCTCAGTAGGTCAGGGTTTCTATTGCGCACAGCAAAATGTCATATACTCCAAGCTCGCACTGAGGTCGAACCAGGCAATGTCACTCATTTCCAACCACCAGTGATGCATGGCCAGACTATCAGAGACCACGATTGTAGTCCAAGTAAACTGACCGGCAACATGAAATAGTCCCATGTCATGGCTTGCGGCAGATATGCAATGCGAACGAGTAAGATCTGTAATAGATATGGAGAGGGATGTGGGGGGGGGGGCAGGGGGGGGGGGCAGGAGGGGGGCGGAGGGGCGGGGGGGGGGGGGACGGGGGGGGGGGAGGGTGATACTGGGAAGGAATGTAGTGACAAAGTACAGATGATCAAAGATCACTGGAAGTAGTGGACTCAAATAGGCCCCATTCTACTGAATCATTTGACTGCACCGGGGTCGCCCAACATTCATTTATTAGGTTATATTGGCTACATGCAGGGGCGGATTGACTATCTGCCAATTCTGGCAAATGCCAGATGGGCTGGACCATTTTTTTGTTGGGTGGGTTGGTCGAAATTGACACACACATTTTTGTGTCAATTAGCCTTTTCAATGATAAACTTGGATTAGCTAACACAACGTGCCATCGGAACACAGGAGTGATGGTTGCTGATAATGGGCCTCTGTACGCCTATGTAGAAATTCCATAAAAAATCTGAATTTCCAGCAACAATATTCATTTACAACATTAACAATGTCTACACACTGTATTTCTGATCCATTTGATTGTTATTTGAATGGACAAAAAAAATTGCTTTTCTTTCAAAAAGTGACCCCAAACTTTTGAACGGTAGTGTAATATTAATTTGTTGTTTGGTTGTCAAAATTAAATGTGATGTATCTACTGCTTGGGTAGTTTATCTGTGCCACTGACTTAGTCTGGCTTTAATTCCAGGTTGTCTACAAATTAATAATTGATATGTTGGATTCACATCTCCATCGCACCCAAAATCAATTATTAAAAAAAATTATAATAATAAGTTTGAATTAGTCCTATTCTTTAACTTAGATGTTTGGGTCGCTACAGTTTATTGTTATTTTGGTCGTAAATCATTTTGAGTTAATTTAATGAGTGGGGAGGGTGTGCATTTTACAGTACAAGGGGACGGTCATGTGAGAAAAAAAATGTATGTTGTGGAGGGGGGGTGTATTTTTTTTATGACACTCCCAGTGCTTTCAAAGGTTCCTAATCATATTGGAGGGTTGGACCACAGCAGCTGAGTCCAAATACGACATCCACATTTTTATATTATTTGGTTGCATTTTCCATAAAAAACACATTGTGGTGATCGTGATGGAGATGTGTTGTTAGTGCGTATTTTTTGACTGTAAGAGACATACATTTAAAAACAAGATATATATGGATGGAAAATAGACGAGAGCTGAGATGTGGATAAAAAAAAGTGAAAGCAAACAAGAAATATGAATGGTAAAGGGAAGGGAAAAAGGAGGGAGTCCTGTGTTTAGAGGGAAAATGAACAGCACATGAAACAGCTTAAGGTGAGAGAAGCAGTATAATCCTTTAAAGCCAGTGTCTAAAACCACACAGATGGGATTTAACTCACTATGCAGCCATAAAGTCCTCAGTCCTTACTTCCACAGATGACCATCTTTAGAAGTTCTAAATAATATTTGTATTGGTTTAATGTCATATATCCTGACTTACCAAGCAAGCACCATTTCAACAGCACTGTCTGGCCAGAAACCATTACAATAACTGCCATAATAGTCCATGTCATGCATTGAGGCAGATTTCAATGGACCAGTAGATCTGTCAATAGATAGGGGAGGGTTTGATACTGGGAAGGAATGTAGTGAACAAAGTACATGATTCAAAGATCACTGGGAAAGTAGTTGGCATCAAATAGGCCCCATTCTACTGAATCATTTGACTGCACCGGGGTCGCCCAACATTCATTTATTAGGTTATATTGGCTACATGCAGGGGCGGATTGACTATCTGCCAATTCTGGCAAATGCCAGATGGGCTGGACCATTTTTTTGTTGGGTGGGTTGGTCGAAATTGACACACACATTTTTGTGAGCACACTCTACATTGTCACCTCACTTCAAAGCATTCCATTAGACGGCTAAAACCATGATTTGGTCAAATAGTAATGTGCAGTATGATCATGATTCCTATATGAAGGTGTCAGCCCTGTCCCTGTGCCCTCACTGGAGCCTGCCACTGTGATGAGTGAGCTACTCTCTTCTCCCCCATGCACTCGAGAGAGAAAAATGCATTGTGATCATATAACATTTCAAAATGCAATTGCGGGAAAAACACAGCTTTGGAAGCTTTGTCCTCTTGTCCCGGTCGAAGAGAGGATATTCGATGCACACCTGCCATTGTGAGGAAATAGGCCTATAGGTCTCATGGGTAGTAGCCTACAACTGTAACGTTTTTCTAGGACATTACATTTACTGTTGGATGAATACATGGCTGCTAGCAGTAGGTATTATATTTAGAGTTAGCGATCTGCTTTAAGTTTCCACTTCCTCAGGTGTTGAACCCCAAATTAGTGTGCGTAAAGATGAACTGTATGTAATTCATCTCTATTGAACAGAAACAATCTGGAAATTCTGGAGTTCTATTTTGACAGTAAAATATAGCAACTACTGTATAGTCTTATTGTCAACCCACAATTCCTGATAATCACTGGATTAGGTTGCACATCAAAATATATTGAATCATGCATTCCTGCTTGGACATGTTAGAGGAAAATCATGGGCTGGTGTAAGTGACACCAGTGACACCTGGGGAAAATGTTCATCTGGAGCTATGTAGAATTAATAGCTCTTAAGTTAGCTGTTGATGCAGGGGAACACATATGCAATATAGCCTACGTCATTAGCTTGACTTTTATAATGACAGGCAGACAGACAGACAGACAGACAGAGAAAAAGAAGAAGCACAGAGTGACAGCAGAGAAGATGCTAAGACAGATAGACAGCACAACAGGGAGGGAAACATAATGGCTAGAGCAGATGAACAGTTCTAGTGGTGAGTTGTATCTCCAGACAGAGGAACAGTTCTTATGTGGTGAGTTTATCTCCAGAGGAACAGTTATAGTGGTGAGTTGTATCTCCAGACAGAGGAACAGTTTAGTGGTGAGTTGTATCTCCAGACAGAGGAACAGTTCTAGTGTGAGTTTATCTCCAGAGGAACAGTTTTGTGGTGAGTTGTATCTCCAGACAGAGGAACAGTTTAGTGGTGAGTTTATCTCCAGAGGAACAGTTTAGTTGTGAGTGTTATCTCCAGACAGAGGAACAGTTATAGTGGTGAGTTGTATCTCCAGAGGAACAGTTTTATGGTGAGTTGTATCTCCAGAGGAACAGTTTAGTGGTGAGTTGTATCTCCAGACAGAGAACAGTTATAGTGGTTGATGTTGTATCTCCAGACAGAGGAACAGTTATAGTGGTGAGTTGTATCTCCAGACAGAGGAACAGTTATAGTGGTGAGTTGTATCTCCAGACAGAGGGACAGTTATAGTGGTGAGTTGTATCTCCAGACAGAGGAACAGTTCTAGTTGTGAGTTGTATCTCCAGACAGAGGAACAGTTATAGTGGTGAGTTGTATCTCCAGACAGAGGGACAGTTATAGTGGTGAGTTGTGTCTCCATGGGTGTTTTTATTCTTTGTTTTAGTTTTAAATATCAGCTGGTTAAAAGAATGAGGAGGACCATGACTCACCAGTCACTGGTACAGAAATGGTTCAGAAATGGTGTACTGTACTGCCAATGTTATGTGTCAGTGCTACTGCCTGTGTAGGGTGTATTGGGTGTGTGTGAGTTTGCGGCACGCTGRGATGTGGGCTGGTGTGGATAAAATGCCAGGGCTAAATTCTTGTCCCAGTTCGCCCCTGGCGACCTGATGGCCAACAACCTCCCCCCTTTCCTTGACTCAAAACATCAAACTTAGAACTGTTCTTATTGGCTGGTCTTGGTTCATGATTGACACCCTTACAAAAAAATATTGCCGTTTTGAAACTGCAGTAAAAGTGCAGTAGCTGCAGTCGACTGTGATATTTTGGATGCAGTAATTGCAGAATAACTGCAGTGTACTGCACTTGAACTGCAGTTACACTGCACTCTAACTGCAGTTACACTGCAAAATTACTGCAGTAAAAAAACGGTGTTATTTTGGATGCAATATTTGCAGTTATACMGCAATATTTTTTGTAAGGGTAGTTTGTGGCAGTGTCGTCCATTTTGGCGTTAGTTAGAYTTCACCATGGTCACATTAAACCAAAAATATGTTCCAGCGGTGAAAAGGAGCGCAGGCAATGTAAGCAACACTCCAAAAAAGAAACCTCCCAGTTCTCTCTTAACCAAACATTGACAAAACCCAAATCTATAGTCAATAAAGTACAAAGTCAGCCTTTCCACCATGGCCTAAGGTTAGTATGTCATGAATGAGTCAAACATGCCATACTTCTATTTAAAAAAGAAATAGGGAAACTAATGTGATATTTCTGCAGGGGGGATATGGCTCAGTACAGCTCAGCATGGGAGGACTTGGCCTTGCTGTGGACCAATGTATAAACCAGCCACACAGAGCCTACTGTCTCTCTGGGAATCAGTGTGTTTGGGGGGGGGGTTGAGCTATAGTTGTGAATGGATAAAGTTCAGCTTTTCAACTCAGCACTGCATGTTCTTTGCTTGTGGTGCAGTATATCAATTATCCTTCCTACGGCTAGTTTGCAGAGACTGTGGGCTCCTGAAGGTATTTAGCATTCAATCTGGACGCCATCTAATAACCCGCCCTGAATCCCATCAGTCACTCAGACAACTTGGCATATATAGAAGCAGCACGCTTCAAACAGTAGAAGGGATAACATCTCCCACCATGACATGACAGGCTGGGTGGATGAAGTAGCTTTGGGGAGAAGAGAATAGGCCACAGTTTGTTCTGCCCGTTTCCTGTCTCGCTCGATAGGTTTACACTGTGGCTTTGATGCCCATTCAACAACGAAGAACCGAAATAAACAAAACCGAGGAATCTGTTGCAAAAAAAAGCTGCACTGTGGCTTTGACCCTCATTCAACACAGAAGAGCCAGAGAAGAAAAGATAGAACAAATATTACAACGAATGTTATGGTTAAACTCAAATATATTGATCAATAAAAAAACATTCTTTATGGAAAAAACGTTGAAAAATTATATTTACTAATGATATTATGAATAGAAACGGAGCAGTTATGTCACATATGCAGCTATCGAAAATATATGGGAATATCTGCTCAATCCAAATTTACAACCAACTGATTACAGCATTAGCACAAAAATGGAGGAGGCACGTGGAAAAGGGAGAAGGTAGGGAACTTGTTTGCCTGCCATATATTAAAGATACAAATTGGCTGAAAGGAACTGGCATGAATAGAAAAATATACCAGTTTCATCTGAGGACAGAAATGTTGACAGCTACGCCATACAGGTTGCAAAGTAAATGGGAAGAGATTTTCGATGTACCAATTCCATGGCACATGGTTTATGAACTGATACAAAAAACAACACTTGACTCAACAATTAGAGTTTTTCAATATAAATTATTATATACAATTCTTGCCACCAACAGAATGCTATATATATATATGGGGCATACAACAATCTCAAGTTCGTAGATTTTGTTGCGAAGAGACAGAATCAATAGATAATTTATTCTGGTATAAATATGTAGCTTGTTTCTGGTCACAGGTTTAGGAATACCATAGCCAGTCAATAAATAATATAATAATACTCGTAGGAAAGGTTTTCTTCTTTAGCTCACAATCTGTGGATAATATACGATTAGAAAGATGTTGTAAATAATCACAGCACAATTGAAAAATATATGGCACATGGAAACCAAACAAGGGCGGTCTATGGTGATAGGTGGGGTGGGCTGAGAGTGGCTGAGGGTTGGGGATTAAAGATTTTGTTTGGTAATGTATTATTGTTATATATAAAAGTACCATGTATGTAAAATGTATATGTTAAAAGAGTATGTAAAATGTATAGGTAAAATGTATGTATATGTAGCAAAAAAGCAACAAAAAAAATAAGAAGATATTTGTCCTCTGAAGAGGGAGGGGTTAACTAACATAACAATAAATAAATAAAAGATATTAAAAAAACACAGAAGAAGCTAAATAAATAATTCTGTAGAATCTGTTGGGGAAAAAGCTGTGGGAGGGGGAACCGGAGAAGAGGGGATATTTTTAGACGGTTTCTTCTGTGACTCTGGAATTACACATATACTGTAGTTGTCTCTCAACTTCACAGGATTTTTTGAAGGGAAATAAAAGCGAGCTGCTTCCCTGCATCTGGGTGAATCTGTGTGTGACAGCAGCACCCACCAGGCTCCTAAAGCACCACCTAATTACCGCCTTCGTTCCCAAGGTCATAGAGGAATGTGTTCCAAAATGAATTACACTCCCACTTTATCTCTCCTCCTTCTCTCTCTCTCTATCCCTCTCTTTCACTTACTTTCTCTCTTTCCTTCTCTTCACTCTAGCTAATGGCTTACATATGTGTGCTGTGTGGCTACAAAAGAGATAACTTTCATTTCTGTGACACACTATACTGCCCCAGCAGCCCTCAGACCTACAGTCAGTCTGTGCCATGTGAAGAACAGAATGCCCTGTTCTGCTCAGCTTGCTGTACACACACACCAGCCATTTGCCAACCCACCTGTCCAAACCACGTGGTCCTATTGATGCGTTTTTGTAATTGCCGCCTTTTTATCAAAGGAGAGAGAGAGACAGAGAAGATAAGAGAACTCATGTGTTTTCTAACTTCTTTCTACACTCGTTTCACATTTCACACCTGATAGTTGAAAAACATCTTGATGTGTGTGTTCTAATGTGTGTCCATGATGCATTAGAGCTTTTCTTCTGATTGTTTTATAGATACGAAGGTGTAAATGCAGGTGTGTGTGTCTGGATCCAGCATTTAAGGTGATAAAGGGGAGGGATCTAGACACCGGTAAGGAGGGAGGGTGTAGCCTATGTGAGGTAAGAGGGACTCTTGTACATGTCATCAACAATGGGCCTGAGGCCTCGAATACCACATAGCAGCTGTGGCTTGAAGAGTTTAACTTGTTTTTTTCTCTCTTTCACTCTCTCTCTCTGTCGCTCACCATATTTTTCTTTCCCCAGCAGACCAGCCATTCAACAAAAGAGGTAAAAAAAAGGTGTTTTTAAATGCAAGACTCATAGAGCTATGTGAGGACTATGKTACCTCTGGAATGGACCCTTATGTTTCACATTATAAAGGTCTCCAGCACAGCAAAGCCCCAAAAAGCATGGAGACCCTAACCAATGCAAAAGACGGCTCAACAAATAGGACATTTACAGTTGCGCAATTCTCTCACTGTGTGAAAAGCTGCAGCCAAAGCTTGATGAGGAGATCATGGTTCTTAATGAACTACACTCACTGTCGAATTCAAACAAATCACAACCACACTGCTTGTAGTTTGAATGACACCGGTAATGACCCACTTCTCTCTCTGTTCTGAATTCCGCCTGGTATTTTGAATCAATTCCCCTCTACGAAATGTGCCTTAACCACAGGTTAAAACTTCCCCAGACTCCATGAAACTACTCCAGAACTACTTTGATGTACTAGCACAACACTAAAACCAGCTCCCCTGCAAGTATAGCACTACAAACAACTTCATAACACCAAACCTTACCGTTTTAAATCCAAAGAAAGTTACTTTTATTTTCCTTCTTTCTTTAAAATCCTTCGTCAGTCAGACACTGCTAGGGAGAGGTGGGTAAAGTCCAGTCCAGGTGAAGACGAGTAAAATAGCTCTCAGCCCGTCACACAGGCTTAGAGGAAGTTGACTGGCTCTCCTCTGCTGGAATGCGGTGATTAGAGGCACTTCTTCTGTGAGCTCACTTTGTTCCGGCTCTGCTGCCCCCACTGCTGCTCCCTCCCAGGCTGTTGCTGCTGGCTCCTACTACTGGCTGTTGGCTGCTGCTGGCCGTGTTAAAATGGAAGCTCTGCTCTGTGCCTGAACTGCTGCTCTGCTCCCATCAACCCTCAACACACTTCCTCCAGTCAGTCGAGGCTGCTAGCCGCTGCAGCCGCCACAAGTTCTGGCATGGGATAGTCCTCCCACTGTGTTGCTGCCTCCCTCCCTGATCCCTCCCTCCTCCACTTTCCCTCCCCCCTCCCTTTCCACACACACACACACACACACACACAACACACACCACAACACACACACCACACACAACACACACACACACACACACACACACACACACACACACACACACACACACACACACACACACACACAACACACAAACACACACCACACACCACCACAACACCCACCACACACGTACGCGAAAAGTACTAAATAGTCATACTTTAGTCAAAGTAAAGATACCTTAATAGAAAATGACTGAAGTAAAAGTGAAAGTCACCCAGTAAAATACTACTTGAGTAAAAGTCTAAAAGTARTTGTTTTAATCAACAACAACAAAAAACATACTACCTACTCATTCAAGGGTTTTTCTTTATTTTTACTAGTTTCTACATTGTAAAATATATTGAAGACATCAAAACTGTGAAATAACACATATGGAATCAAATGTTCAACAATCAAAACACATTTTATATTTAAGATTCTTCAAATAGCCACCCTTGCCTTCATGACAGGTTTGCACACTCTTGGCATTCTCTCAATCAGCTTCATAAGATAGTCACCTGGAATACATTTCAATTAACAGGTGTAGCTTCTTAAAAGTTAATTTGTGGAATTTCTTTCCTTCTTAATGCGTTTGAGCCAATCAGTTGTGTTGTGACAAGGTAGGGGGGTAAACAGAAGATAGCCCTATTTGGTAAAAGTCCATTTCACCAAGTCCATAATATAGTAAGAACAGCTCAAATAAGCAAAGAGAAATGGCAGTCCATCATTACTTTAAGACATTCCAATCTCCGCCCTCGTCAACATGGGATGTCCATTTACGCATGAGGAGATTYCCATCAATGAAGTAAGCCACGTTCTTCTTCTTTACCTCTTCCAATGAGACAACACTAAATAAACATTTAGCAAGCCTGTGGTCAACCTTTTGGTTAGCAATCAGCTGCTCACGAGTGACTGGTAACTGTATTGCATCAGCAATACGTTCAATATCCTTCGATTCTTCCCTGGGCTGTTTGTCAGAGGTGATCAGCTTCCCAGAGGTAGCACACAACCCATCCTCTTGATCAAACTCTTTGAACAGAACAGTGTTRGACAAATCTATCACGTCACCCACTTGTCGTGCCTGAGCACGAGTGACAGCACAAGTGGGGAACACGTGTGGATAACTCTGTGCCAGCTCATTAGAGAGAGAGTGGTCACTTTTATCCAATACTTCTAATACGGGTACTACCTTTCCTCCGGCAATATCGTTACCCATTATAAAGGTCACACCTTTTACTGGCAACATAGGACGTACCCCCACTCTGAATATTGATTAACTCAGAGTGTACACTCACAAAGTGCAATGGCACTGGGACAAAACCCATTTCAATCCCTGAACTAACACACTGGAACCACAGTAGGTATTGTCAGATAAGGGCAACACATCAGACAATATAAACGACTGCGCAGCACCAGTATCTCTAAGGAATTTAACCGGACGCTGAGATGCTTCATCATTCGTTAGGGACACAAACCCTTCGAAAATGAATGGTTCTTAACTGCGGTCGTGGACTGTGACTTTCAAACTACATTTACCCTGAGGCACCTGTTTCGTTTCAGACCTCACAACCGTACGAATTAGCCCAACACCTGTTGGCGGCGTGCCACGAAGAGGCATCCCTTGTTTGCGTTTTAGCAGGAAGCAATAATTTATCATATGTCCCACCTTATGACAATAGAAACAGGGACGCTCATTTTTCTGGCGTGCTTGATATACTACTGCTGGCCGACTAGGACTAAAAGTAGGCAATTCAGTGGCAATTCAGTATGAGCCGAAAATACGCTCTTCTGCGTCAACACAGACGCTTCTGACAGGGAGGATACTTTCTGTCCATTTAGGTAAACTACAATGCGTTCGGGTAAGCAATTTTTAAACTCTTCCAACAAGATTAACTCCCGGAGAGAGTTGAAATCAGTTACCTTGCTAGCAGCATGCCATTTATCAAACAGATTTCCCTTGTCTATAGCAAATTCCACATAAGTCTTACTAGAAGACTTTCTATGAGACCTAAATCTCAGTCGGTATGCCTCAGGCACAAGCTCATAGGCGGCGAAGAACAGTAGCTTTGACCACTTCATAATTTAAACTGTCTTCAAGAGGTAGCGCTGACAAAACCTCTTGGGCTTTACCAGTTAATTTACACTGAAGCAATAGGCACCATACCTCTTCAGGTCATTTTAATGCTACGGCTATACGTTCAAAAACACAAAAATTTGAGTCAACCTCTGACTCTCTGAACAAAGGTACCAAGGCAATCTGCCTACTAATGTCAAAAGTGTTGGAAGCTACAGCTGGTGAGGACGCCTCACTAGCAGGCACAGCAGGAACGGAGGCTAGCCTCGCTGTCTCTGCCTCCAGATCCATCTGGCGCATTTTGAACTCCAACTGCCGCTGTTCTCTTTCTGCCTCAAGTTTACACATCTCCAACTGGAGATTKTCTCGTTTGGGCTCTCTTCCGCCTCCAGTTGGAACTGTATTGAACGGACATCCCTCCTGGCATCACCGGTTGACAGTGGGGAGAGTGGATCAAAACGGGACAATGTGGCTGGAGCTTTAGCCTCGCCCTCGTTCTCAGACACCAACGGGCTTACTGGAGCAGCAACATGTCACATAATAAATTGCATGGCCTGAGATTAATGGCTGTGATTGAAGAACATTGAGGACGGAACAACACCATTGTAGTTACTCCACAATACTAACCTAAATGACAGAGTGAAAAAAGGAAGCCTGTGTACAATAAAAAATATTCAAAAGGCTGTAGCACAACAAAATGTAGAATAAGTCAAGGGGTATGAATACTTTAAGGCACTGTATATATGGGAATTGGATCACTCGGTCTTCTTGACCTGACAAAATGTGTGTTGAATCYAAACATTGTCAATAAAGGTGMTAAATTGGGAGCATATTCAGTGTGCTYGCCTTTCTGTCTTTTTCAAGCTTTAAACCTGCAATTTTTTTTAAGGAAAGTGAAATGATTATTATGGATTTGATATGAAATTGGACAGCTGGCATATGCTTTGTATCTATAGCAGTCTTAATAACATTAAACCAGTGCTGGCTAACCTAAAAGCCTTCATATTTATTTTGCTAACTTAAGTGTCTGGCGCCCTCAAGCAATATTTATTTGTATTTGTTTTATAATTAAAAAAAAAAACATTTTAAGTGAAATATTTAGCTTTGTTTGAAGCAGAAAAGACAGGAAATTCAAAAGATAATTTGACCTATGCAATAACAAGTTGTGAAGCTGCGTATACTGAAAAACCTAGGTCAAATTAACTTTGGAATTTCTTGTCTTTTTCGGCTTCAGACATAAACTAAATCTTTCACTTAAAATGTAGTTTAAAATTATTTATCAGGGGGGGTTCACAGAAGCTGTGATAACAGGGACAACAGTGTAATTGTGGCACCCATTTTACTGTGATAGAATATAAACTGACAACTGTGTACAGTGCTATGTATGTTCTTTACGTACAGTATGTCGGCGTGAGACAGACTTTCCACAGATAACAGCCCACAATAAGAGCAATCAGCAAAGAGCAATGAGGACCCTGGGTGTATTTCCCTTTTATCTGTTGTGTAATGTTGTAGCTACCTTGACTAGATATATGTAGCGGACACTGTACCATTAGTAAGCTAGCTAGCTAGTTAGCTGGCTAGCTAGCTACACATCCTTGTGACCTTCGGCAAAGATGGTGGTGACGTATCGGTCAACATAACACCACCCTCAGAGCCATCGGCAAAAAGCTG
Organism: Salvelinus sp. IW2-2015; assembly: GCF_002910315.2. Classification (NCBI taxonomy): domain Eukaryota; kingdom Metazoa; phylum Chordata; class Actinopteri; order Salmoniformes; family Salmonidae; genus Salvelinus; species Salvelinus sp. IW2-2015. Next base: position 16,030,801 of record NC_036859.1, read on the forward strand.
GTTTTCAGGGGAAAAGGAAGAGACCCTGTYAACGACCTCTGCTTTTGGACGTGAGCCTCGCTGTTTACAGTGAAACATATTGCAGTTAGCTAAGGCACATTTGCTAGCTTGCTGTCTGAAGTTTACATCCGGAATATTAACAAGGCGGCCCTCCATTTTAACTCCTCCTTCACATTTACTGAAGTGGTTGAATAGTGCAGAAGGGGACCCCTGACAGTTTTTTTTTCTCTTGTCATGACCAGAATGTGGTTCAGGTAGTTTCAGGCATTTATTCTATGCCTGCTATGTTAGCTTGACCTAACATGGACATCATTAACAACTGTAGGCTTGCTAGTTAGCCTCACTTCTTCCTGCTAGCATGTCAGCGAACGTTAACMAACTGAACATTAGCTAGCATTAAGGGTTGAAACATTAGCTAGCTAGCCAGTTATTTAGCAATTTTTTTGACGTACCTAGCTATATATTGCATTGACTTACTTAGCCAACGTTATCAACCAGAGAGACATTCAGCTCGTAAGAATCCTAGCTTGTTGTCTTACGTTAACGTTAGCTGTAACCAGACACCTGAGTTGACTTACTATTTCTACAGAAAGGGGTGAGGCCAGGGTGCTGTAACCCTGGATAAAGCGTCAATAAAGGTTGGCGAACCCCAGGAAGCATTGCAGCTGCTCCCTGGATGTAGGCTGAGGCCAATCCACCACCGCTCTCACCTTCTCGGGATCCATCTGGACACTCCCAGCAGAGATGATGTAGCCCAGAAAGGGAATGATGGAGCGATGGAACTCGCACTTTTCCACCTTAACAAACAACTGGTTCACCAGAAGGCGCTGAAGAACCTGTTGGACGTGGTGCATGTGTTCTTGTGGGGGAGCGGGAGAAGATGAGGATGTCATCAATGTAGACGAAGACAAACCGGTTCACCATGTCACGGAGAACATCATTCACCAGAGCCTGGAACACGGCAGGGGCGTTGGTGAGACCAAAGGGCTATTCGTAGTGGCTGCTGGCCGTGTTGAAGGCGGTCATCCACTCGTCRCCCTCTCGTAACCGCACCAGGTGGTAGGCGTGTCGTAGATCCAGCTTGGAGAAAACAGTGGGCCCCTAGAGCAGCTCGAGGAAATGAGTGGTAGCGGATAACGGTTCTTCACAGTAACGTCATTGAGTCCCCGTTAGTCAATGCACGGACGCAGGGTCTTGTCCTTTTTCTCCACGAAGAAGAAACCTGCGCCAGCGGGAGAGGAAGAGGGATGGATAAATCCTGTAGCTAGGGAGTCCCCAATGTAGGTCTCCATAGCCTTGGTCTCTGGTCTCGGCAGAGAGTACAGACATCCCCGGGGTGGAATGTAAATCCCGCCGTCATAGGGGCAGTGCGGCGGAAGGGAAGTGGCCCGGGAATTTCTGAACACCTCCCGGAGGTCCTGGTACTCCACGGGAATGGCGGAGAGGTCCGGYGCATCTTCCGAGCCCCCAGGAAGACGTCCTGGGGTTGCGCCGACTTCTGACAATGGGCAATTGCAGAACGGACTCCAGCCCATGATAGCACCCGTAGACCAGTTGATGAGGGGATTGTGTTGCTGCAGCCAGGAGAATCCCAAAACCATTGGAATCTGGGAGGACTTAATGAGCAGGCATTGAATGGCCTCGCTGTTATTCCTAGACACACATAGGTTGATGGGAGTGGTGTTATGGGTGACCTTATCAATAGAGCTCCCGTCCAGTGCTCTAACATCCATGGGAATGGAAAGGGGCTGAATGGGGATGTTCAGCTCGGAAGCCAGTGTGTCGTCCAAAAAGCTCTCATCGGCACCAGAGTCAATGAGGACCTGGAGAGATTTGGACTGATTTCCCCACAGCAGAATGACATGAAAAGGGGTGRGAGTCAGGGAAGCAGAAAAGTTCTCCATATGGCCCACCAGAGTACTCGCTTCTACCGGTGAGCCTGGTCTTTTACCGGGCAAGATGACACAAAATMACCAAAAGTCCCACAATACAGACAGCTCCTTGTGTTGATCCTGTGTTGCCGTTCCGTTGGCGACAGCCCAGCTCTGCCTAGTTGCATAAGCTTAGGAAACAGTGCCTCGACCATCTTCGGTGACTCTCGAGGAAGGTCGGGAAACCTCAGGTGCTCTCGGCAACGGGACAGTTGGGGACTTCCGGGTTGACTTGAAGCGAGGTGGAATCCCTGGACGTGCGAGCGAAATCATTCCTCTCCATCCGTCGTTCCCGCAATCGCTCATCGATGCGGATGGTCAAAGCGATGAGGGAGTCAAGATCCGTGGGTACCTCCCGAGCATCAAGCTCGTCCTTAATCCCCACCGAGACGCCGTGCAGGAACATGTCGAACAGTGCTTTCTATTTCCAAGTACTCTCCACTCTCCGCTCTCCGCTGCCAGAAGGTTAGTAATGCATTATTTGCCTCGACAAGCACTCCATTTCCAGCCGGAACACCTGTATTGATACTGGTATACCTTACTGATAAAATCATATACATTTTCACTCTTTCCCATCTATCCCCTTTGCCTTCCCCTCTTTCTCCATCCCGCTCTCCCCCAATCTCTCACACTCAGTGTTTCTCTGAAGCGGAGCCTCCGGATGACTTCCGGCAGCGGGAATTGTTTGAAGTCTGTCTGGCCAATGAGAAGTGGTTGCAGTCTGTTTGACCAATGAGACCAAGGGCAGCTCCCCAGTATCACCACCTCGTCTCACTGGAGAACAATGAAGTGCTGGGTCTAAGGGAGAGAGGTGACATGAACGAGATGGGAAGTACACTTCCAGAGATGGGTAGATGGGTCATGAGAGAAATCACAGACCTACACCAATACATGAATGCAGAAGCACATTTGGCAAAACTGCATCTGTGTGAGGTTGTGTTTTCGCAGAGATCATAATTCTTTAGTTTATACCCATGTACAATGACACAAAACCTGCGGGCTCTCCTCACTGCAGCCGAGGTGAGTAAAACATTAAACCGTGTTAACCCTCGCAAGGCTGCAGCCCAGACGGCATCCAGCCGCGTCCTCAAGAGCATCGCAGACCAGCTGGCTGGTGTGTTTACGGACATAATTCAATCAATCCTTATCCAGTCTGCTGTTCCCACATGCTTCAAGAGGGCCACCATTGTTCCTGTTCCCAAGAAAGCTAAGGTAACGTGAGCTAAACGACTACCGCCCGTAGCACTCACTTCCGTCATCATGAAGTGCTTTGAGAGACTAGTCAAGGACCATATCACCTCCACCCTACCGGACACCCTAGACCCACTCCAATTTGCTTACCGACCCAATAGGTCCAAGACGACGCAATCGCAACCACACTGCACACTGCCCTAACCCATCTGGACAAGAGGAATACCCATGTGAGAATGCTGTTCATCGATTACAGCTCAGCATTAAACACCATAGTACCTCCAAACTCGTCATAAAGCTCGGACCTGGGTCTCGACCCGCCCTGTGCAACTGGGTCCTGGCCTTCCTGACGGGCCGCCCCAGGTGGTGAGGGTAGGTAAACAACATCTCCACCCCACTGATCCTCACACTGGGCCCCACAAGGGTGCGTTCTGAGCCTCTCCTGTACTCCCTGTTCACCCACGACTGCGTGGCCATGCACGCCTCCAACTCAATCATCAAGTTGGCGGATGACACTACAGTGGTAAGGCTTGATTACCAACAACGACGAGACGGCCTACAGGGAGGAGGTGAGGGCCTCGGAGTGTGGTGTCAGGAAAATAACGTCACACTCAACGTCAACAAAACAAAGATATGATTGTGGACTTCAGGAAACAGCAGAGGGAGCACCCCCTATCCACATCGACGGGTCAGTAGTGGAGAAGGTGGAAAGTTTTAAGTTCCTCGGTGTACCACATCACGGACAAACTGAATTGGTCCACCCACACAGACAGCGTTGTGAAGAAGGCGCAGCAGCGCCTCTTCAACCTCAGGAGGCTGAAGAAATTCGGCTTGTCACCAAAAGCACTCACAAACTTCTACAGATGCACAATCGAGAGCATCCTGTCGGGCTGTATCACCGCCTGGTACGGCAACTGCTCCGCCCACAACCGTAAGGCTCTCCAGAGGGAGTGAGGTCTGCAGAACGCATCACCAGGGGCAACTACCTGCCCTCCAGGACACCTACACCACCCGATGTCACAGCGAAGGCCATAAAGATCATCAAGGACAACAACCACCCAAGCCACTGCCTGTTCACCCCGCTATCACCAGAAGGCGAGGTCAGTACAGGTGCATCAAAGCAGGGACCGAGAGACGTAAAAACAGCTTCTATCTCAAGGCCATCAGACTGTTAAACAGCCACCACTAACATTTAGCGCCGCTGCCAACATACTGACTCAACTCCAGCCACTTTAAAAATGGGAATTGATGGAAATTATGTAAAAATGTACCACTAGCCACTTTAAGCAATGCACTTAATACAATGTTTACACCCTACATTACCCATCTCATATGTATATACTGTACTCTATATCATCTACTGCATCTTGCCATCTTTATGCAATACATGTACCACTAGCCACTTTAAACTATGCACTTTATGTTTACATACCCTACAAGTACTCATCTCATACGTATATACCGTACCCTATACCATCTACTGCATCTGCCATGCCGTTCTGTACCACACTCATTCATATATCTTTATGTACATATTCTTTATCCCTTTACACTTGTGTGTGTGTGTAGGTAGTAGTGTGGAATTGTTAGGTTAGATTACTGTTGGTTATTACTGCATTGTCGGAACTAGAAGCACAAGCATTTCGCTACACTCGCATTAACATCTGCTAACCATGTGTATGTGACTAATAAAATTAAGATTTGATTGATTTGATTTGACATAACTCTAACATATCTCCCCCTTTCTCTCTTTCCCCCTCTCCAGGGAGGGTAAAGACATCCCAGCAAACCGGGAACATTCCCCGAGCAGTAGCTAAGATTCCCATTAAGTTATAGTTAGGGTTTTATCTAACATTAGGATGATAACATCTCTACATTCAGAAATGTGTTTTAAATTAAATATCCTTGAAATGTTATCCTACCATTCACTACAATGTTGTGCACAATTTTTTAAATTTTTATTTCACCTTTATTTAACCAGGTAGGCCAGTTGAGAGCAAGTTGTCATTTACAACTGCGACCCGGCCAAGATAAAGCAAAGCAGTGGGACAAAAACAACAACACAGTTACACATAAACAAACGTACAGTCAATAACACAAAATAAAGAAAAAAGAATAAGAATAAAGTAGAGATACTGGAGTGCAGAAGAGCAAGAGGGTAAGTAATAATACGGGGATGAGGTAGTCAGTTGTTCTATTTACAGATTGGCTGTGTACAGGTACAGTGATCAGTAAACTGCTCAGACAGCTGATGCTTAAAGTTAGAGGGAGATATAAGACTCCAGCTTCAGAGATTTGTTTGTATAAAATATTCACCTGATGTTACAAGAACATTCCTAGAACACATTTCGTCTGTTCTTTAAAGGTTCCCAGAATGTTTAATTAGGTTYTGGGAACAGTCTGGTCTGYACATTGTGGGGACATCACAAAAGATACAGTATGTTCCCAAAACACAAAAAATGTCCAGTTGGCCTGATTATTACAATGTTTCTATTAGGTTGTAAGAAACATTCACCTGATGTTGCAAGAACATTCCCAGAACACATTGTTATGTTCTTTAAAAGTTCCTAAAACATTTCTTTAGGTTGTGGGAACTTTGTGGAGATATGACAAGGTAGGTTCCAAAAACACTAAAACTGTCCTGACATTCAGATAATGTTTGAATGTTGCAAGAATGTAGACAGAACAGCCTTTCTGAATTCTTTAAAGGTTCCTAGAACATTTAATTAAGTTATGGGAGTTGTCTGGGATGTTGAACAAATAATTTTGTGATATTAACGAAAGTTGCACAGAACATTCCCACAATGTTGCACAATGTTCCACAATTTCCAAATAAGTAAGTTTTTATGACGATAATAGCATAATTGTTTTAGGTTGAACATAATATTCCATTGATGTTCATGCATAACACATTTTACCTTGTCTTGGAGGTCCTCAGAACATTTAAAGAACGTCATATTTAAGTTTTTACCTAATATTACCACATTCTCAGCAGGCACATGTCTAGCTCCTTAAAGCAGATTTAAATACATCCCCATTATGTTTCTCTCCAGATTTAATGGAAATGTACAGACTGTGTTGTAGGCCCACTACAGCGTGGTACAGACACCCATGGCATTTTTATTCATTTCATAGGACATTTGACCTGCTTTTAATCATATAAAAACAACAATAAAACTTTTTGAAATCACGTGGAAACAACGTTGATTCAGCCAGTTTTTGCCGAGTGAAATTTGACTCCAATAATCAACATGATCTTCAGTTTGGAATGGAAATAATTTCATCAGGTGTGTTAGCATTCGGGCTGAAGAAAAGGTTTGACACCAATCACGCCCTTGAGGGCTGGAGATCCAGATGCAATCAACAGACTCATGCTATGTAGAACAAACATGCATCTCTGACATGCAGAATCATGTCAGCTCTATTTGTGGTATTTCTATCTGAAACTTTCAGAATGTTTTTGTACTGAATATTGTACTCTCCAACCCTGTTCCTGGAGAGCTTGTAGTTTTTTTGTTTCTTTTGCTCCAACCCTATCATCGCGACTAATGTATCTAATTAACTATAAATCCGTCAAAACTACACGCAGTATTATCATTGTAATGTTTACCCAACTGAGCTGCTTATTTTTCTATTCATAGTTGGCATATTATCCATCATGAAGCAAATCAAGACCTACATGAAGAACGGAAGTGGTTTACAGAAATACCAATCACATGACTACACTAAATACAAATAAGAGCAAACTGCAGTACATACAGTACAGTAACTGTCGGCAACAACAGCTTTCCCAACCCCCTAAGCCAGTGTTTCCCAACTCCATCTCTCAAAGTACCCCCAACATCACACATTTGTGTTGTAGCCCCGGACAAAGCCACCTGATTCAACTCATTGAGGGCCTGATGATTAGTTGACAAGTTGAATCAGGTGTGCTTGTCTGGGGCTACTAGAAAAATGTTTGCTGTTGGCAGAGAGGAAGAGGCAAAGCGAGAGGGATAACTGGGCCCAAAATCAGTCTTCTCTAGCAGGTGGCTTTTTTTGTTTCACTCACCAGGCAAGGAGTTTTTGTATGGAAGTAAATGAGTGTCGAATTTGGTTAACAAAAAATGTAATGGCTTATTTGATCGAATAGAAGTTTTGTAATGCTTAGGTTGTTACGGGTGTACAGGGAATAATCCCGGCAACTTTGAGAAAAAAACACTTTATCGGAGTGCCTGTTATTCACACYTATATCTGCCATTTTATTGGCTAGAATGGTCCCACTTGATAAATTGTACCGCCTTTTCTCCCCAATTTTCGTGGTATCCAATCGCTAGTAATTACTATCTTGTCTCATCGCTACAACTCCCGTACAAGCTCGGGAGAGACGAAGGTCGAAAGTCATGCGTCCTCCGAAGCACAACCCAACCAAGCCGCACTGCTTCTTAACACATCGCGCCTCCAACCCGGAAGCCAGCCGCACCAATGTGTCGGAGGAAACACCGTGCACCCGCCCCCCTTGGTTAGCGCGCACTGCGCCCGGCGCGCCACAGGAGTCGCTGGAGCGCGATGAGACAAGGATATCCCTACCGGCCAAACCCTCCCTAACCCGGACGACGCTAGGGCAATTGTGCGTCGCCCCACGGACCCCCCGGTCGCGGCCGGCTGAGACAGAGCCTGGGCGCGAACCCAGAGACTCTGGTGGCACAGCTAGCGCTGCGATGCAGTGCCCTAGACCACTGCGCCACCCGGGAGGCCCTTGCCTTAATTTTTAAGACATTTATTGTAATTGTAAGAGCGGCCWCTTGAGTATCTGGTCAATKTAATGGACAATCTGTGCTGTTGGGGGTAAACTTGAATTGGAAAACACTGCTCTAGGCCACGTGACATGTGGACATGGTATGGCAGAAAGCAAASAAAGTGCATGAGTTGAAACTTGGGAGTGATATGTACATGTAATATGAGTCGTGACAATAAGTTGTAAGGACAGGTCATTTCTATAGAGTAAGTTAGTCACTTTCAGTCACCATAGGGTTTCAGAAGCACACATTTCAACACCATTGGAGGACAGTGACTGTACCTCGTATTGTGTAGTAGTACAAAGGTACATGATGATTCAATTGTTTGGCACCTGACCTAAGGACAGTGGAATCTGGCTTACATAACAGCACTTTGTGAGTGGTGGACCTTGGTTACTGAAGGAGTGACCTGCTTAATGATTGACTCTGTCCAAACTAAAGCCAGGCATTAGCGCACACACACACTGATATTCCTGTGTTGCTGTCCTCTAAGACAACTTTCTGTTACTATATCATCTCATGAAATGACTGTGTTAATTTTCATTATATTGCTAATTTGCAGTTGTACCTTTATGTTAGTTATGATTGTGTGTGGTAAATGTACACAGTAAAAATGCTTTAGAACAGTGTGAATGGTATGGGACATGGTCTTCAACAACCCCATTGAGTTTGTGAGAGCGCAAGCTTCGACAAACCGTCAGTGAGTGAACCCACTATTGCATTATCATCATAGTTGAGAGCATGTTCTCCCTATTTTCATGCTTCTTAAAGCTCCATAGACTAATGATGGACTTTAAACAATCTCTACATGATACTTACAAAAGACAGTGTTGGGAAATTAACTTTTATTTTTCAATTGTTTGGAATACAAAATATATCATTACATAAAATCTATTCAACGGGTAAATTCATAATGGTTTATTACTTGTTTTGTAATTCAGTACCATTGGACATTGTGTTGTAAGGCGTAAGTCATTGTCAAGTACATTCATTGTTACTTCAAAGGATTGCTTGAAAACCAAAATCAGATCAGCAAATGTTTGCCAGTGATTGAGTGATATTAAAGCAAAATAAAAGTCAGATAAATTAATATTGTAGACATTGTAGAATAGATGATGTGAGTCAAGGACATTGAAGCAGTAAGATATTCCCTTTACATAACAACAAAACATTTGGTAAAACGTTATATATTTCAATACTACATTTATTTTCAAGTWAAAAAAAATCTAAACATTTACATGGATTTTAGATTTCATTTTAACAAACTGTTATCCATGAAATAGTTGAATATGTTCAACCTTTATACCCCCAAACCAGATTTAGCTAACAGCACAAAACATAAACTAAACACAATCAATCAATGAAAGATATACCACATCACAAATTCTACCCCATCTAACCCACTTTCCCTCTCAACCATAACAAATGTGCCACATCACATCTACCCCACACTAGAGTTGTCATTTTCAGCCCAAACCCGACCGCCGGACATGAAGTTCTGAGAATTTATTCAGGCCGGACGGGGTTCGGACTTGCCGCACCGTGTAAAAAAGTTTTTGGGACCGTGCGTGTCTTCGTGACTACTCGCGCACCTTGGCTTCTCCTACTGCTCTCTCTCTAAAAATCTCTCTCCCCCTCCCTCTACTAAGCTTACGTTTTATAATGATGAAGAACTAGGAGGGTAGGACCGAGCGCTGCATGCGTATGTGTGCCAAACAGGTGTTAGATTAAAAATGGTTTAATTTCTAGATTTATTTTTTAATTATTCAAGGCTCCCATTGTTACTTCATTTTCAAAATAAAATACCTGATTGTATTTAAGGCCATGAATGACTTGTATGCTGTGTAATGACATGAATGAATGACTGAGATTATATATTGATGTAAATTGCGCTAAAGCAGCTAAAACAGGACGTGCTCTCATCTCTATAGTGAATAGACTATATACGTTTACTATAGCCTACCAGGCCTGATAAGGATGATAATAATAATAATAACACTTTATTCATCATGATACCAATAGAAAATAATAGCAATCAATATTTTCAAAAGCATGTGAGTCTCGTGTTCATATTTCATAACCTCTGCAGGCTTTTGGAGTTGCCTATACAAGAGTCAAGTGCAAAATATGAACTTGATTTAGGCTACATTATTGCATGCAAAATGTTGCTGATCAGTGACAGATGAGCAAACAAATAAATGAGCTACCACCTCCACTTATTTGCCCAGCCAGAGATCAACCAATTATACAGATTCAGTGAAACAAAAAAACATTGATTGATTATCAGACAAGTCACAGGGTTTAGGTTACTACGGGAGTGAAGAGCAAAATCCACTTGTTAAGCTATATAACATGCATGAGCACTCACCTCAATTTAGCTAACATTTTCCCAGCCTAATTGTAAACAAATATCCAAACGGAGATTCAGTGAAAACAAATCCCTACGCTTGTCTCAAAGCAACGCGAAGGCACTGTCCCAATCCAAACGGTGCTGAAAATATCATCAAGTTGACCACCCATGGCTATTGCTTTAAATGTATTATAGGCTAACGGTTGGATATGACTTTTGGAGTTTCCATAAGCAAAAATGTGATACAAGCCTTCAATTGCATTAGCCTATAGCCTACTTAATTCCAATATTTTTGGAATTCAGTTGATCATAACTAGGCCAAAGGTGAGTTTTCCTCTCTCCTCGCTTTTCTAAGACAAGGGCTGTTTCCTCGTCTCCTCACTCCGCTGCCTACCGTTTCCGCCGCATCGTTCTCAACACCAGTTTAAATCAATATGATGTCTTCTAGAAATCTAGCTTTTTTGGGGGGTTTGGGTTCATATCATTTCTATGATGTCGGACCGGGCCTGAGCTCGTGCTTCAGCTCATTGGGCTTGGGTAAGACCAGGCTTTAATTTTCAGACCCAAAAACAACTCTACTCCACACCCTCTTTCCCTATATGTGTGTTTTAATATTAGAACTTTGAGTTGACGCTTAAGGTGTTGGAGGCAGAAGTGGTGAAGGTGCTGTAGCTGGAGGAGTAATCCACACTGCCCCTGCGGGAGCCACTCCTGGACCCGGTACGAGAGGTGGCCAGTGAGCCCGCCCTGGAGCCCGAACGGGAGCCTGGGTTGGACACGTTGTAAGGGCTGCTAATGCCCTTGCTGGACATGGAGGAAGCCTGGAGCATCTTCATGCCATTGCCTTCCTCCACCATGCAGCTGTCCATGGCCTCCTTGTAGGAGATCTTCAGCTTGGTTTTGGGGCAGGTCAGGTTCTTGGTATGGCTCCTTGTGTCCTGAAGCTTCTGTGCTCCTCTCCCATCCAGCCAGCCCCTCCGGATGGCCGCCTCAATGCTGGTTTTCTGTCCCTTGCCGGGTTCTAAAAGCCCTCCTGTCAGATACTGGAACTCCATGAACCTCGTGCCAGCCTCGTAGGGCAGCCATTTCTCCTTCATGGCCTCGACCACAGACATCTTCCTCTTAGTCTTCACATCCTCGAAGCCCATGAAGGCTTTCTGGGCTGGCTTCAGCTTGGTGGCCATGTCATCATCGATGAGACCTTGGTGGACGGCATCCTGCAGGTTAAGCCGCTGGCCATTGGTGGGGTTGATGATGCCTCCAGTACAGGCCTGGGCCTCCAAAAGCTTCTGAGCTGTAATGGCATCAACWATGCCTCTCCGTAGAGCCTCCGGGATGGTGATCTTCTCCATTGTCTCCATGTCAAAGATGGCCGCTATGGGGCTCCCTTCATCAAACTCATCTGTTGGGGAGAAGGTGATGGATATGCTGTTGAAGCGCTTGCGTACGGTGGGGGAAGAAGGGCAGGCCTGGGTGGGACTGCTGCAGGTGGCCACATCCTCCATGTTGCTGGCGGTGATTGACAGCTCGCTCAGGCTGCTCTTGCTGGTGATGAGGTCTGCGAACTGGGTCAGAGTCAGGGTTCCTAAACGATACTGATCTAGGGAGGTCTGGTCGATGATGCCGCGGTCCAGGGAGTCCTGGATGTCATACTGTGTGCCTGTCTTCCTGTCCACCACCACCATACGGGCTGAACCATCAGAAGCTCTGATGGTGATCTCCTCCCACTCACACTCCTGCTCTGAGAGATCCAGAAAGGTGTCGTAGTCGATGAGCTCCTTATGGTAGGCTTCCCTCACGGTCATCTCTTTTCCAGTGTCAGGGTCTACGATCACTACCCTCCTCTTACGGATGATGTTCTGGCTGCTCTGCTGAACAATCTGCTGAGGATTGGTCTTGTCCCTCAAAGGCAGAAGAACCAGACCAGTCTTGGGGTCYGTGATACACCTCTCCTTCAGCTGCAGATAGGTCAGGTTCTCCTGGGTGTTGGGGTCAAAGAAGCCCTTGGTGTCGTCTCCTTCGTAGGTCAGGATCTCATTCATTTCCTCGTCAAAGTAGCCCCTCTTGTAGGCAATGTCTACATCGATACGGTGGCTCTCCTTGGGGTCGATGATGCCACCACTGGCGATCTGAGCCTCTAGAAGCCTGATCCCATGGCCCTTCTCAATCAGTTCCTTCTCGATGGCTTGGAAGAGGGAGATGGTGTTGCCAGTGTGGGGGTCTTTGTATCCAGTGACTGCTTTCTCTGCAGACATCAGCTTGTCCTTGAACTCTTTGCCCACAAGGCCTCTCTTCCAGGCCTCCTCCACATTCATGCAGACATTGTTGATAGGGTCGATCACAAAGCCGGAGGCAGCCTGGGCTTCCAGAAGTTCCAGGGTGGTTCCTCGTCTGAGCAGACCTTCCTTCATGGCCTGGTAGATGGTCATAATCCTGTTGTTTGCCTCATCATAGATCCCCGCAATACAGGTAGAACCATGCAGGTAGTTCTTGAGCTTGTCCTCAATTTCCTTGCTGCTGAGCTTTCCCTGGTTCAGCTTCTGCACATCGGTCTCAGACAGCAGGTTGGAGTTGATCAGCTCTGTGACGGACACCTCTCCCCTGAGACCCTGCACGGTCATGGGCTTCTCTGGAACTGGAAGGAGCAGCAGGCCAGAGGCGGGCTCCATCCTACACTTCAGCCTCAGATCACTGTAGCTGATCTCCTCCTCAGTGATTGGGTCCAGATAGCAGGCAGGTTTCTTGTTCAGAGCCCTGTAGAGGTCTTCGTCGATCAGGTTGCGATCAAGCGCAAGGTCTTTGGGCAGGAACACACTCAGAACAGGGTCCAGGATGCCGCCAACGGACTCCTGAGCCTGCAGCAAACGGAGGGCTGTCTTCTTGTCCAGACGGTTTTGCTTTAGAGCCTGTCCGATGGACAGCAGCTTTCCAGTGTATGGGTCTTTGAAGCCTGTGCCGGCTGCTTCAGCTGTCATCAGGGTGTCTCTATCGTCTGTGTCCACCACCCCTCTGGAGCAGGCAGCATCAACTGACATCTTCTCGTTGAATTTGGGGTCCATGATGTGGCCGGTGGCAGCTTGGGCCTCCAGTAGCATGATGGCGCTCTCTTGGCTGAGCAGGTTCTTGGTCTTGGCTTCAGTGATGGACATCCTGCCCTGGGGGCCTCTGACCATCCCTGCAATGACACCTGTTCCCTTGAGGCTGAGCTGGATGTCCAATGCRACATCCTCCACGGTCCTCTTTCCCTTCAGCAGCTGCTCCAGGGTGGCCTTGCTGATGATGCCGCAATCACACAGCTGGTGGGCGGTGACCTTTCGGCGAACCCCATCAAACACGAGTTTGGACGGATCCACAGTGACCACTTTCTCGTCCGTTTGGGTCTGGATGCTCATGGAGTCAGGCCTCTGCTGCAGCCTCCTCAGCTCCCTTTCCAGGGAATCTCTCTTCAGGGCCAGATCCGACACTTCCCTCTGTGAGCTTTGCAGCCTGCCCTTATACCTCTCCTCCACAGTCCTCAGCTCCACCATCATTCGCTCCAAATCGCTCTTCAGGGAGAGCCTCTCCCTCTCCATCTTGTCCTTGTCGGAGTCACATTGCCTCATCTGCCCCTCCTTCAGTTCATACTGGCTCTTCCAGTATGTAAAGTCCTTGTGGATCTTGTCTCTTTCTTCCTGGAGACGCTGTTTGTTGCGGAGCTCAGTCTCAAGGGAGACCTTGACGCGGTTCAGTTCCTCTTCGTAGCGACCCTGGCGGGTCTTGTCCTGTTCCAGCTGCTTCAACTTGATCAGAAGGGTGTCCCTCTCAGACAGGATCTCAGTGTAGTGGTTCTGAGACTGCTGCACCATCATGGAGGTCTGGAAGGGAAAGAGAAAATAAGACATATTGGTCAACACACTCCCATGTTTAAAAAAAACTGTATGGATAAAGACTGTATAAATCATTACACATTAAAAAAGTTACCCTCTCCCCTTCTGGTAAAAATATRGAGGGAAGAAAGATGAACACTATTGTTAGCAGATTGTTAGCAAATTTCCAGCAACCAGCGAATGTATAGCCTTAATTTACTATAGATTTCGTGAGTGAGTGCAGTGCAAACCATGGAAGCAGTCAGGTGGTGAACATTGGTCCTCTGAGAAAACAATTAAATTATTGATTAAATACTTATAGAATTTAGCCAGTTAATTTAGGAATTATTAATAATTAATGAATATTTCATAGTTGAGTAATAGTTATTAATTGTTAACAACAATGAAATTGTTATTTGAGTGAACAAAAGCAAAGAAATTCTCATGCAAAAGTTTGAAGAAAAAAAAAAGAATAAGAGAAAACATTAATTAATCATGTAAATAATTTGAACTTGATCCTCCTAGTGCCAGTCATTCATGCAGAGTTGTTGGAATTAGTTGGAATTATTTGGAATGGACCCCTCAGATCAATCAAAATACCTCAAATGATTGCTTTTGGACTTTGTCTAAATCCGATTTGAGTTTTTCCCTCTCCTTGGTCATGTCCTTGATGAGCGCTTGAAGTTCCAGTGTCATCCTGCTGCTGCTCTGGAGCTGGACATGCAGGGAAGAGATCTGGGATGTGCTCTCTCCATCCACACTATCTCTGTCAAGTTTCAGTTGCTCTTTCTCCTGCTTTACTCCTCTCATTTCCTCCTCCAGCCTCAGCCTCTCCTTGGTCAGCTTCTGGGTCAGGCACTGGAGTTTCTCGATTTCTGTGGTGGCATCATTGAGCAGCCGGCTCTTCTCCTCAATGGTTTTGTAGAGGCTCTCGTTGCGGAGATTGACCTCACGGACCTTTGCATGCTCCTGTAGGAGCTGCTGTTGGAGTGCCTTTAGCTCTGCGGATACCTGACCCAGGCGATCCGTGGTAGCTGTGTGCACCCGCAGGCTCTTGTCCAGAGCCTCCTGGAGAGGTCGGAGCTCCTGCTCATACTTCCTTTCTGAGGTGGACACCTCTTCCTGCCTGGCCCGGAGGGTGTTGATGGTGGTGGTGTGTTCTCTGCAGCTCTGCGTCATCTTCTTCAGCTCAGACTCTATCCTCTTCCTGTGGGTGAACTCATCCTGGGTGGTTCTCTTCTGCTTCTCCACCTCCGCTTCCAGACTGTTCACCATGACCTGCATGTCCCGGATGCGGCTCTGAAGACTGGCGGACATCATCTCAGCCTTGGTCCTCTCATTGGTCTGCTTTTCGAGRTCCACTCGGACCAGGTGTATCTCCTGTTCTGAGCCTTTGAGCTTGTTGATGACCTCCCGCGAGGTGGTCTTACTGGTCTGCAGTTCAGTGTAGGACTGCCTCAGCTTGGTGACCTCTATCTCTAGGGCACTCCTACTCTTGCCCTCCTCATCTAGGTTGTATGTGAGCAGGCTGATCTGCCTGCTCTTTTCCTGGCTGCTCCTGGTGGCCTCGGCCAATGCTTCTTTCTGCCTTAGCTCCTCTTCTCCTCTCTGGGTGACCAGGGTCTGGAACTGTATCTCCAGCTCTCTCCTCCTCCTCGACTCCTCCGTCCCCTTAGACCTCTGCTGGTGGGCCTCCTCCTCTGCCTTCCTCCTCATATCCTCAGTCTGAGTCACAGATAGTCTCAAACTCCTCAGCTCCTCTTCAAGATCACTCTTATCAGCTTCTAGTCTTTCACACTGCAGTTTGAGCTCGGCCATGTCCTCTTGTTTCTGCTGAGAAGCCTTGAGGATGGTGGTCTTGGTGACATGTATCTCCGACTCATAGTTTTGCTTAAGGTTACTAATCTCCTGGTTGCACTGCGTTCTTACCTTAGATATATCCTGCTCCGCCCCGCGCCTCCTCGTGGCCTCCTCTTCCAGCTGCATCCTGAGCCTCTCCAGCTCACGCTCCTTGTCCTTCACCGCTTTCTCCAGGTCAATCTTGGACCAGTTGACCTCGTCCAGCTCCTTCTGGCGCCGGCGCACGGCTGCCTCGTACTCTTCCTGCTGGCTCGTATAGCGCTCCTCGGCCAGCCTCCTCTTCCTCTTCTCCTCATCCAGCTGGTAGGTGAGGCGGGCCAGCTTGTCACTGAGCTCAGTCAGCTGGCTGCTGGTGGTGTCCAMGCTCTCCCTGGCCACGCTGGCCTGCATGGCTGTGGTCCTCTTCACCTCCTCCATGGAGATGAGCTGTTCTTTAGACTGTGAGAGCTCTAGTTTATAGCTGGACAGGGCATCCTCTAAGGAACGGTTCTTCTCGCTGCGGTCCTGGATGTTATCCTTCAGACGCCTCAGCTCCTCCTGCAGAAGCTCGATCTTGGTGTTCCTTATCTGAGGGGGGAAAATAGAAGAGTCACAATGAGATAATAGTTGCAATGAAAAAAAGTTGCCCTTAAAAACTAGGATCAGATTAACCTAACTCTATCATAACCAAGGAAAGTCATATCACTTCCGGAAATTAATCATTTGGAGGAAACTCATATGCTACATATGGCAAACACATTATTTTTATGATTCTGCCATTACGCCCTTACCTTCAGTTCCTCCATGTTTTTCAACATCTCCCCCAGGAACTTGTAATAGTCACTGGAGCGGGTCAGGAGCTCTATGTAGCGAGACTGGAGGCCAGTTGCCTAGTGGGGTACAGTTAGATTTAATAGATAAACAAGCAGTTATAGACTTAAATTAGTGTAAAAAATGATAATAGAGTAACTACTATGTACACTTAGAAAAAAGGGTTCTATGGCTGTCCCCATAGGAGCACCCTTTTTAGTTCCAGGTAGAACCCTTTTGGGTTCCATGTAGAACCCTCTGTGGAAAGGGTTTTACATTGAAGGCAAAAAATTATACCTGGAACCAAAAGGGTTCTAGCTGGAACCAAAAAGGGTTCTTCAAAGGGTTCTCCTATGGGGACAGCCGAAGAACCCTTTAAGGTTCCAGATAGCACCTTTGTTAATAGAGCCAAATAGCAAATCAATGCAAAAAACAAGGATTACCACACTGGGATTAACATCACTTTAATAGCCCCCTTTAGTAGGGTATTAATACCCCCCTTTAGTAGGGTATTATGACTGGCATTATGCCACCTCAGGCTCATGAACTCCTTTATCCACATTACCAGGGTGATTACCAGGGTGATGAAGAATGTGTTTTCTATGATGATAGTGTTTTGTATTCCTGCTTTGCATTTCATATGTGTACTTGATGTGCATCTTTGTAATTACAGGGCTCATTTGAAAAAGAAAAAAGACCAGGCCCGCAATAAAACATTAACACCCCCCCCCCTCCACACACACACACACACACACACACACACACACCAGCACACACACACACACACACACACACACACACACACACACACACACACACACACACACACACACACACACATTGCTCTAAACAGCAAAACTGATCCTACTCTGAGACGCGTTATATATACGGGCCCTGAAATCTTTATAACACTGTATACTGCCCCCTGTTGGGCAGGCTGGTTCATTACCTCTTCTCTGACCACAGTGGCAGGGGACTGGAGCATGGTTCTCTTAATGGGGATGTTCAGCAGAGTCTCCAGTCCAGCACTGTAGGAGGCCAGCTGCAGCTCATAATTCTGGAATGATGTAGAAGCACATATGAACACAAGCAGTTCGTTTTTATTTTATTCTACATGCTACATACAGTATGATACGGTTTTAGTTGGCGATGTGATATGCAAACTGGTAAGATACTGTTAGTGACAACCAAATTCAAGGTGTTGAGAGAGGTTGTGAAAAGTTGACATTCACCTTGATGGAGGCAGCGCAGGTGTCCGCATCCTTCTGTACATCCTCCACCTTCTCCTTCTTTCCTTTGATCTCACTGTGCAGCACCTGTCCATCAAACATACACGGCTTGTCATGAGTGTGTRCAAATCTATCAATCATACCTGAAACAACCAGTTAGTCTCTGTACTGTACAGAATTGTACGACACCATTTTGGAGAAAAGAAATTGGGGGCGATGGCTGTGCAGTGACCTACCTTCTGTTGGTTGAGGTGCTCCATGAGGGCCTGGATGTCGCTGAACTTGGCTGCCTGCAGGGTGTCCTGGCGCTGTTTAGCATTGTCTATCCACTGGTCTACCACTCCACTGCTCTGCTGGAAATGTCTTAGCTGTTTCTCCTGCTTCTCCAGGTCCCACACTCTGATTAGAGAGGGATGGAGAAAAGGAGGGAGGGAGAGAGAGAGAAGAAAAAGGAGAGTCAGTCCCATGGTCAATTGAGTTGCTGACTACCAGCAAAAAGAAGACTATGGAATGCAAGGAGGCTGAGTGTGATGGATCCCCTACTAGTGCATAGAAGCAATTATTATGAAACATCAGAACTGGATATGAGAGTGATTTCACGGCACAGCAAATTGGCCAGTCTTTACCTAGCGAGATCTTTCAGTCTAACATTTCTAGTGTTGATTCAGAAGTTAAATGAACACTCAGTGGTGTAAAAGTACCCCAGTGTTGGTGTTAATAACCAGTGTTGAGTGTGATTGAGACAGTTTTACTCTGTGGAGAATAAAACACTCCCATCAAAACCACGGCCATCTTTATTTTCCAGCATGCTCTGCTGCAGCTCCATTTTTTGGGATTGTTTTTAATACGTGTTTTTGCATATACATTGATTGATTAATCTTATGGTACACAAAGATAAATAACATACATTTTAGTTAGTTAGATTTATTGCACCTGTAACTGAATTAGTTGTTCCAGTTGAAATGGTTTAGGTTGTCTCCTTTATCAAAGTTCCCAAGACTGACAGTCGTTCTGAATGCAGGTCGCGGGTGAATACAAATTCAAACTGTTGGTTGTCCTAACTCTGTCCAGATTCCAATAGGAAATACATATCATTTTGCAAGCCAGCATAATGTGACTTGGAGGCCTGATGTGGTTAGTGACGGGGAAATAAAGCTTCCTGAAGCATTTAGCATTTCTGGCCAATTGTGTTGAAAATAGGTTCATTACGCGAAGCTATGATCAACACGTTGTACACTAGTGGCACTTGCTGGACACTTACTTGTCTTCTACCGAAACCAATACCAAACCAATCAGGTGGTTGTTTGACAAAACAAAGCCTTGGACGTCATTGATCACATGCTTCTGATAAAGTGATACAAGCATCGGCACACTGTATCAAACATTACATCACTAAATGTGGCCTGTAAACCAGTAGATTCCTAACACCACTGTGTTAGGGTAAAACATGGCCTTCAAAGTAAGACCTTATGATATGTCATGTATTGTCATAAACAGTTACATTTTTATGATAACATACAGTAGAAACTCAATTGGTAAAGTCCACAGAACAAAGAATGTTCTAATTTAACAACCATGTCTCTGTCACTAACAAATATAGTCATGTGTGGTAACTCTACAAATCACTCAAAGTCAAGGCACACTGGGAAATTATAGTCCAGGCATGGCTTAGTGGCAACATGGCTTCCAATTCGTAATTTTTTGCCACCAGTGAGTGGAAGTGCCGTTCTAGGGAGTTTTTCCTAGACACCATGCTTCTATAGCTGCATTGCTTGCTGTTTAGGGTTTTAGTTTAGTTTTCTGCTTGTGTAAAAAGGGCTTTATAAACACATTCAATTGATTGATTGAAGTATTGTACCGTTTGTGGTCTATGGTTATGTTAATTTAAGTTGGAGAATGTCTACTGCCAGTTTTGAAGTCTATAAATGCTCACAAGAGCATGTTGCAGTAAAAACTAGTAAATATTATATTATTTCCTTAACCCAACACTGAATGACCTAGTCAAGAGATACAGATCTCTTGCTGTGATGGTTAAAAATAGTATGAGGTGTTATTGCATAACACCATTGGTACAAACTATATACACTTCCTAGTGTTAAAAATACTATATATGGTGTTATTGCATAACACTGCAAGTGTTAATTACCTAACATCAGCACTAAGCTTATCAGCACATCAGCACTAAGCACTGTGTTCATTTAACACTCTAAAGTGTGGACCCGTATAGACACTGGGCCAGTGCTAAATTGAACACTGTTAGTGTTGATTTAACACTGGAGAATTTGCTGTGTGTGTTTAGAAGAGTTTGTAAGAGTGTATGTGAGAAGTGTATGTTAGAGATCTAAGTGCCCTCACCTGCTGTCAATCTGGGTCTGGATGCGTCGCCAGCGGTCAGACATCTGACCCACCAGGTCAGCGTACTTGGACAGGTCCACATCACACTTGTGGAAAGAGGCTGAGATCTGACTGTTCACGTGCACTGCATTGACCAGGTCACTCTCCATGGCCTTCAGCAAGTCTCTCTTATGTTCCAGTTCAGACTTCATTTGCTGTAGGGGCAGACAACAGAAAAAACAGACATCAGGAAAAACACTGACACTCTTCTAGTTGAAATACACTCCCCTTTGCAATGCCATCACCGACATGGCCATTGTGCAGCAGACCACACAACAACCCAGAAGCATCATATATTTGTTTATATTAGGCCGTTCAGAGTCTAACGGTCAGCACTCCATAATGTACACACTAAACATGGATTGAAAGGTATGAATTGACAGCAGTTGTAACTGATGATTTATCTGACCTTGAGGGTGGATCTGTAGTGCTCCACCTCGTTGAGATCCAGGGAGGTGGTCTCCTTCTCAGTCAGACGGGCCTCGTGGACCTTGATGACATCCTCAGCCTGGAMGAGGCTCTGGAGCAAGTTCCGCAGATATGACAGTCTACACAGGGAAAGCAGACCCACGCACCACGTTACAACACCATCTCAACAAACGACATTTCAACAGTGAAACATGAAACACCACAACAAACTATAACCATTTCACACAGGTGACACATACCCCCAACAATCCTTTGCTAACCAGTATGTTTCCGCAACCATTTGTTAACATAGGAAGAAGACTAGAAGGTAGGAGCTCCTGTGAGAGCCGTACCTCTGGAGGTAGGCAGAGGATAGTCCCTGCAGATCTCCCAGTTTCTGGTTGAGCAGGTCCAGCTCTTTCCTGAGGAACTTGGCCTGCTCTGAGTCTGCTGCTGTCCCTTCCAGCTGCCTGAGGACCCTCTCCCTTAGCCTCAGGTACTCATCACGCACCCCGTCCAGATCATGGTGTAGGCCCTGAGAACCAGGATCAAGGGTTAGTCCATCATGTACAATAGGTTGCGTTTAGGATTATCAAGATTATTCAAAGAGAAATACACAATTGGATATGATTGACKACACAGGTTCCCTTCATTGCTATCGCCTATCCAGTCATGTTATCTCAGATACTACATTAAAGACAGGAGGAAGAAATGCTAAGATTGTAAAAATTTTCACAGGCCCATTTTCTCTATTGAATGTCTCTGTTGTTGATGTAGTTGCATACCTCCAGCTTTAGGAGACGCTGTGAGCACTCCTGCACACTGTTCTCCCCCAGGGGCACATGGAGGTGGTGGCTAAGGCCGGACTCGGCCAGCTCCAGCCTGCGTCTGAGGGCGTGGAGGTCACTAAGCAGGGTCAGGCTGAGGGTAGAGCCCTGCAAGGTATTGGTCGTCTCCGCCTTGATGGGCGGCTCATGCTGGACCACCTGCTTGACCACCTCCCGCTTGACCACCTCCACTTTGGATTGATCTGTGAAATGGAACCAATTTGAATTTAGTGGCATCAAATCCAGTAGCATAACATATTAATGTAGTAACCTATATCCAAGATAATCTGAGTGATTTCTTGGCAAACATCTGTAGCAATTGGGGTCACAGTGTCCTATTTCAATGATTAAATTCATTCTCTTAAGCTCCCTGACTCTACGATTTCTATTGAACTGATGTAGTTTTCAGTGTAGACAGGGAAGGCGTTTAGCCATCTAAGAAGCTCCACTGGGTAGACAAGGTGCCCTAGGACTCACTGTATGTAGGCAGCCCTATGACCAGTGTGTCGTAGTGGGTCTGGGCTCCAGCATACTGGCCCTCCATCTTCTTCTTCTCATCCTCTCCAAACATCTCGGAGCCYTGGCTGTTGCGGAGGAACTCCTGGTAGTGAGTCTCCAGACTCTTTATGATGTTCCGGTACTCCTCAGGACGCAACTGGGACAGCTAGGAGAGAGCGTGACAGAGAGGAAGGAAGAGTGAGATGTACAACTACTGTGGGATAAGAAGACTACTCTTAAAGACCACCAAGGGGAGAGAGAACGCTTATTAAACATATACAGTTGAAGTCGGAAGTTTAAATACACTTATGTTGGAGTCATTAAAACTTGTTTTTCAACCACTCCACAAATTTCTTGTTAACAAACAACAGTTTTGGCAAGTTGGTTAGGACATCTACTTTGTGCATGACACAAGTCATTTTTCCAACAATTGTTTACGGACAGATTATTTCACTTATAATTCACTGTATCACAATTCCAGTGGGTCAGAAGTTTACATACACTAAGTTGACTGTGCCTTTAAACAGCTTGGAAAATTCCAGAAATTGACCTCATGGCTTTAGTAGCTTCTGATAGGCTAATTGACATCATTTAAGTCAATTGGAGGTGTACCTGTGGATATATTTCAAGGCCTACCTTCAAACTCAGTGCCTCTTTGCGTGACATCATGGGAAAATCTAAATAAATCAGCCAAGACCTCCGAAAAAAATTGTAGACCTCCACAAAACTGGTTCATCCTTGGGAGCAATTTCCAAATGCCTGAAGGTACCACGTTCATCTGTARAAACAATAGTACGCAAGTATAAACACCATGGGACCACGCAGCCGTCATACTCAGGAAGGAGACGCGTTCTGTTTCCTAGAGATGAACGTACTTTGGTGTGAAAAGTGCAAATCAATCCCAGAACAACAGCACCTTGTGAAGATGCTGGTGGAAACGGGTACAAAAGTATCTATATCCACAGTAAAACAAGTCTTATATCGACATAACCTGAAAGGCCACTCAGCAAGGAAGAAGCCACAGCTCCAAAACCGCCATAAAAAAGCCAGACTACGGTTTGCAACTGCACATGMGGACAAAGATCTAACTTTTTGGAGAAATGTCCTCTGMTCTGATTGAARAAAAATATAACTTTTTGGTCATAATGACCATCGTTAAACTTGGTGCACTTCACAAAATAGATGGCATCATGAGSAAGGGATATTATGTGGATATATTAAAGCAACATCTCAAGACATCAGTCAGGAAGTTAAAGCTTGGCCGTAAATGGGTCTTCCAAATGGACAATGACCCRAAGCATACTTCCAAAGTTGTGGAAAAATGACTTAAGGACAACAAAGTCAATGTATTGGAGTGGCCATCACAAAGCCCTGACCTCAATCCTATCGAACATTTGTGGGCAGAACTGAAAAAGTGTGTGCGAGCTAGGAGGCCTACTAACCTGACTCAGTTACATCAGCTATGTCAGGAGGAATGGGCCAAAATTCACCCAACTTATTGTGGGAAGCTTGTGGAAGGCTACCCGAAACGTTTGACCCAAGTTAAACAATTTAAAGGCAATGCTACCAAAAACTGAGTGTATGTAAACTTCAGACCCACTGGGAATGTGATGAAAGAAAGAAAAGCTGAAATAAATCATTTTCTCTACTACTATTCTGACATTTCACATTCTTAAAATAAAGTGGTGATCCTAACTGACATAAGACAGGGGATTTTTACTAGGATTAAATGTCAGTAATTGTGAGTAACTGAGTTTAAATGTATTTGGCTAAGGTGTATGTAAACTTCCAACTTCAACTGTACTTACTTCTTGTTGTGGATGAAAAATATTGAGATGTTAGAGTTAAACAATAACATATAAATAAGACCAACACTTGACAAGTTAATAGATCTTATCTCCAAATGGTAACATAGGATATTTGCTTCCTAAAACCTTTGTTCCCTGTTCATATTGTGAGTACAGTACTATTGTATTATGTGACAGATGCTGTATAGTACATATAGCAGATGCGGGCCGCTGTGTAAGTGGTAGTCTTGTGTAAGGCCTTACCATGGTCAGGGTGAGAGAGTTAATGTGGTTGATGTCTTTAACACAGTACTGCCAGGAGATGAGGCTCTTGATGTTGATGTAGAGCTGATTCCAGATGCCCATGATGGCCTCGTAGTACTGCTCATTCCTGCAATACACAACATAGGATCAGTTACTAATCAATGATCTGTTTGTGTCATAATAGTAGGAAGTCAGTTGATGTAGTCTGACACCAGCTGTTACGGATACAGGTATCCTGTGTGTGTGTATCCTGTGTGTGTGTGTATCCTGTGTGTGTATTTCTTTTCTCTCCTTCTCCCCTCACAGGTGGCAATCATCATACCCCAATCAGTCACCAATCAGTCGCTAATCAGAAGACACACCTCCTCCTGTTTCCATTACCCAATCACATCCCCTTTCCCTTGGTTTAAAAACCCTGTCAGTTGTTCTCTCTGGAGCTCGATCTCTCTGTCATGCAATCTCTCTCTAGATCGCTTGTGTTATGCAACTACATGTCACTTTGTCTGTTATCCTGTGAGAATTGTTTTGTTATGGTGTTTGACTGTTTGTTTGATGGTGGGAAAAGGGGGTACCAAGACAAGTCGCTCATGGGCATACACTACCCGTAGGAATACTTTGTCTAAGAACACTAGTTAGAACTGGGCGGACCACCCACTGTATTTTTGGTTAGTTAGGTAGCTGTTGTTGAAGTAGGCTGGTCTAGCTTAGGGGTGTTTTTAGATATTTGTTTCTTTCCTTGGGTCCAGCTCAGCCCCTTTTCCTGCCCCCCCCCCTTTACCGTGTGTTTACCAAATAAACCATGAGTGTTTGACGGTAATTTAGTTGTCTGTGTTTTTTTCATTCTCACTGTTACGTTTTCACTATTATACTTTTAGAGTTATGTTACGGGTCTCGTTACCATCCCCCCTAGACTGTCGTGCCAAAGGGATTCGTAACACCAGCTTTAATGAGCTTTTAATATGTATTGTAATGTCATTTTTATGGCAGAGTTATTGAAATGGCAGTAATGGCAGAGAGCCAGACAGCGTGGACGTTGAGGGAGTCTTACTTGTTGGCCAGTCCGATGCTGAGGGGGTTGGGAGGGGGGATGAGGAGGCACACAGATGGGATCAGCATGTCCAGACCTCCAGGACCCGTCACGTGCCACTTACTGCGCTGGGTGTTGTCCGTCAGGATGCCCTCGTCCCCCTTGAAGATCCCTTTCTGATGGACACAAAGAACACATGCAAACAGTGTAAACACACTATTGCGCCAGTTCTTCTCTGCAAATATTGTACGTGTGTGTTGGTGGTGGTAGTATACAAGCACTGTAGTATACAAGCATATACACAAGAATGTGCATGTGCTACATAAGATCATGGGTTAACAATTTAGAATGAGTGTTTTTTCTTATCTGTGTGTGTGTCTGTCTGACCTGGTCTTGCTTGAAGTCACACAGGGCCTGTACTATAACAGGACTAGGACTACTACTCTTCTCCTCAGGGTTACGTGGTCTCAGCCTCACGATGCTCTTGGACTTGTTGACCAGGTTTTTGACCTGCCTCTTATTCTCCATGATCGTCTCCTTCTCTCTCTGGGGAAAAAAACACATGCCATTTAAAGGTCACGGAAACAGGTCCTATAGTTATCCCTAAAGCTACTAGTTCTCACACTGAAATAATTCCCAATTAGTTTTATATCTGCAACTTTCTCACCAACAATAATTCAGTTACATATCAATCATGTCTTGGGATACATGAACCACCCTAAACAATTGCAATATACCTGTATGTCATATGCATTCTGTTGCGCACATTTTTTTTTAAACAAGCCAGAGCGGTTTGCCTTGCTAACATATGAGGGAAGGAGTTACCCTCAACAACACACAGATATCGGATCTTCATTTGAGCCAGTTTGCAACAGCAGGAAAATTGTCCTTCAGCAACAGGAAATGTGGATTATAATTAATGGACATTTTTGTAGGGTTTGACACATTTTTCGTTTGGAAAAATCAAGTCTGAAATTTCTAAGTGAAAATTACAAACTTCAGAAGCCTTTTTAAACCTCAAATACACTGAACGTTTTACATTTACTGGATTGCAAGTAAATTTACCTGCAACAGGGGGATCAACTTAAGATCCTGCATCTGTATGAGTAGTAAGGAGGGTTGTCTAATATATATAGCAAAAATGCTCACTTCATGTCCATCATACTCATGTCAACTATTTGTTGATATTATGATAGTTGTGGGAGATCCTATAGAAACATTCCCAGGTGTCAGTCAATTTTAGGTACCTCAAGGGTCTTGAGGAGCTCAGTGAGGTTCTCCAGAGATGTTCCTTTATCACAGGTGAACTTCTTACGGATGTTCTCATGTTCCTTCTGCAGCTTGCTGTAGGTCTCATTGGCCTCCTTGAAGAACTGAAGTGGAGCGGGAAGTTTAGTAAAAATTACCTATGGTAGCTTTTAAGCAGCATCCCTTGTGTGTGTGTGTGTGTCTGTGCATGCATGTCTGTGCACACGTCTGTGTTTATGGAAGTATGCACTTGTGTGTTCACCTGACTGTAGGCAGCGTTCTCCTTCAGGTGGACATGAATACACTTGGTGATCTGGAGGAGCCAACTCCACTGGGTCTGCAGAGTGTCCATGTAGGCCTAGGGATCAAACACCGCCTTTTAGCTAGCAGCACCTCCATAAATAGTGTAGAACAAACTGATATTTCCACTTCACTACTTATGGGAGGCTAAGGGTAGGGTTGCATAATGCCGGTAACTTTCCCCAAATTCCCAGGTTTTCCTGTGTTTACACGTCTGATTCCAGGAATCTTCCAACCTGAATTTCTAGAAAACCTGTGGATTTTGGGAACGTTGGGGAAATGTTCAACCCTAGCTAAGGGTAAAGTGACTCTCACCTCGATCTTGTCTGAGGCTGGGTGATTGTTCTTCAGGAGGCCATCGACTTTTTGCTTCAGTTTGTTTAGCTCCTTCTCCTTTACCTCCAGGGCACTCATCAGTTTCTGGAAAGAGACAGTGCGAGGACCTTCAAAAAGGCTACTACTGTATAGGAATCTAGGCGTGTCTACTCATGGTTACCAGTGCAAGGACTTTGATATCCGTTGTTCCCATGTTAGTTTGTAAATAGATAGCAAAGTGAAAACGAAACTAGGAAGTGTAACATGAGACTAATGAGTGTTCAGAATAGATATCATGTCAGTGTAAAGCCTTACGGAGTAGCTTTCCTGTTTCTTGGGGATGTAGACATCAATGTTATTGTCTCCCCAGTTGAACACCAGCTCCTCCTCCTCTCTCTCGTTGACCCACATGATGGCCCTGGAGATCTCGTCGATGATGTTCTGCAGCTCTCTCAGCTGGCCCGTACGAGCAAATGACATTTTCTGACAGAGGAGAAGAGTTCAATGTTAATACACTAATCATAACTCTGAAGAAATTAATGATAAAATAATTGTATTTTGTTCAATTGATTGTTAATATGGACTCATACCTGAAGACTGTCCCATTCTTGCTGCAGGGAATGGAGGCCACCCTTGTCATCATTTTGGGCCTGAGTAAAGACACATGCGATCAGTAGGGTCTATGTGAACCATGTGACCTGACCAGGGGGAACTCTGGGCCCTAGTTAGTCAACTCAACAGTACGTACCAGCTCATCTCTGGCGCGTTCCACCTCTTGGCTCCTCTGTATAGAGCTGTGGAACTTGTTCTGGCTCAGAATCTGTTGATCGATGGTGGCTGCGTCCTCACCCCACGGAGACGTCTCGACCAGACGCTGCATACAGACAGACACACAGGAGAGATACAGCTTACTTTACCACAACGACACTGCGAAACAGCATGCCACCAAAAGCTTCATTACATTATTATTACTGAATAACAACTTCTAAGCTTCAGGATTCATTAAAAAAAGTACAATTTGGTGTCATTTAGTTAGCAATTCTATTGAATATTTCCATAAGCTGTAGGACAGTGACAACTGAAACCACATCTGTTTGTATGGAAGCCTAAATAAATGTGTTTCTTAACTCTATCCTCTAGATGGTAGTAAATAATAAGTAACTGTTCCCACTGTCAGTGTGTCTGGCATAGGCAGGAAACTATTCCACCTATTCCCCCTGTAGAGTTCACTTCACTCCACTCATCTTTGATAAGAAAAAGGGTGAGTGCTGTGCTCAGTAGAAACTAACCACCCCACCACCCCCAGACAGTTTCTACAGAACTGCACTCTCCCTTTTTCTTCTCTCTCTTCTTCCTTTTGTTTTCTTTCCCCACCCTTTTTTATGCATTTATGTTTGTAAGTTGGTATGCACAAATGTCTATTTGGTGAGCTACACTGTCGCAGTGAATAAAGAGGTAGGAGAGGGATATGTGGGTGGGGTGAGAGGGTATGTGACGGCTCAAATACGGTCACGACAGAGAAACGTTTTATTGTTGCCGTTTCACTGTTGCCAATACTTTTATCAACTTGACTTGCTAAAGAGAAGGAGAGAATGTACACAACACAACACGCAGAGACAAAGTCAGAAGGACAAACATCTGGGAAAGAAGAACATCTGAGAAGAAGGGATGAGATAATGATAGGTAAAGGGTGAGACGGGGA
Organism: Salvelinus sp. IW2-2015; assembly: GCF_002910315.2. Taxonomy (NCBI): domain Eukaryota; kingdom Metazoa; phylum Chordata; class Actinopteri; order Salmoniformes; family Salmonidae; genus Salvelinus; species Salvelinus sp. IW2-2015. The sequence continues at coordinate 16,059,544 of NC_036859.1, forward strand.
TGGATTCTTTTATTGAACCTTTATTTAACTAGGCAAATTCTTATTTACAACGACGGTAGGAACAGTGGGTTAACTGCCTTGTTCACGGGCAGCCTAAATAAATGTGTTTCTTAACTCTATCCTCTAGATGGTAGTAAATAATAATTAACTGTTGTCAGCTCGGGGATTTGATCCACCAACCTTTCAGTTAGTGGCCCAACACTCTAACCACTAGCCTACCTACTGCCCCAAATAGGGAGTGGTGTGTGTGTGTGACTGAGCAGATTAGTTGGAAGCAAGGCGTGCAGGGTGTGTTCGCATAGGCATGTAAGTCATCAGTCTAACAGTTATGTTCCACAACACTGTGTGTCAGTAGTGAGTGTTAGATTTCACATTCCTTTCCTTCTTTTGCCCTTTTTTCACTCTCTACTGCTCAATCTCTCTCTCTCTCTCTCTGGTATGTGTTCTCTCCCCCTTGTTTGTTGTTTCTCTTTCATCACTCCCTCTCTCTCTCTGAACCCTCCCCCCTTCACTCTCTGTCTGTCCCCACCCTCTCTCTCTCTCTCTTTCTGAGCAGCTTATGTTTTTGCATCGTGGTGGTTTGAGTTTCAGCAGGCCAGAATCTGCGATAAGATTGGTGTCATGCTCCAACCTCCCTGCACGCACACACACACACACACACACGCACACACACTCAAACTATCTATCCTACTGCTCTAAACCGGTTTGGAGCTTCGAGAGAAGGATGGCATATTGTCTAGGGGGTGAGTTCCAGAGTGATGCAGTCATCTATTTCACCCTTTGCAATCACCTTGAGGGGAATCGGTAGATAAATTATGCAGGTTTAATTGCAGGTTTTCTAGCTTTAATACCTTCTGTTGGCCGATCCAAGACATGGCATCAGTGTAGGTCCTCCCCCTCTCCTCCCAGCCAATGCTGCCCCTGCTCTTCCTCTGGGTCGAGCCACTGATGGAGGAGGTGATCCCACTCTGCATGTTCTGGAGATGCTGTATGCTGTAGGGAGGGTGAGACAGCAAATGTCAGACATGAAAGATAAGAGTGGATTCGTCACATCTGTATTTGAGCACAAATGTAAATGCAAACACATATGCAAATTTTATGTATCAAACACACACAAACACTCTCTCTCTCTCTCTCTCTCTCTCTCTCTCTCTCTCTCTCTCTCTCTCTCTCTCTCTCTCACACACACACAAACTCTCTCTCTCTCTCTCTCTCTTTCACACACACAAACACATGAGCACACTCGCTAGCTTTCTCTTTCTCTGTCTCGCCATCTCTTTCTCTGTCCTTACGTCTTGATGATGTTGTCTTTGGGTTGTTTCATGTGCTGCAGCTCCATGGCACATCCCTTCAGCTGGTCTATAGTCTCAGAAGACATACTCATCAGCTTGTCCACCTCCCCCGCTGGACCACCCTGGGGGAGGACAATCATATGTTCAGTACAACAATACACACGCAGTCAACACAGTACTGTCAACACACCCACACTGTCCACAAGACTGCCCAGTAAGCTACTATGTCAACATGGTAAACACACCAAAACAGCCATTAAGACAACCGCCTAACACCTGAACACGGCAATACAGTACACACCAGTGGAGGCTTCTGAGGGGAGGACGGCTCATAATAATGGCTGGAACGAAACTACATCAAACACATGGAAACCATCCCACTTAATCCGCTCCAGCCATTACCACGAGCCCATCCTCCCTAATTAAGGTGCCACCAACCTGCTGTGGTACACACTACACCAGCGTTCCCCAAACTCTGCCCACCGGACCCCAAATGGAGCACCTTTTTTTCTCTTCTTCCCTAGCACTACACAGCTGATCCAAATAATCAACTAATCATCAAGCTTTGATCATCTGAATCAGCTGTGTAGTTTAAAAAAAAAWWAAATAATCGAACCTTTATTTAACTAGACAAGTCAGTTAAGAACAAATTCTTATTTACAATGACGACCTACAGAGGAACAMTGGGTTAACTGCCTTGTTCAGGGGCAAAAAGACAGAATTTTACCTTGTCAGCTCAGGGATTTGATCCAGCAACCTTTTGGTTACTGGCCCAACGCTCTAACCACTAGGTTGCCTGCCACCCCAGTGCTAGGGCAAAAAACGAAACACACACCCCTTGGGGTCATGAGGACCGAGTTTGGGAAACGCTGCACTAAACTGTCAAAAAGACAACCAGGAAGACCAACAAGGTCAAAAAGACCACACCATTATGACCCATAATGGTTGAAAACACTTCAGGAAGGAGAGATAATAGTGGACCATTCATGGAAAAAAAGGCAAACAGCACTTTTCAGGACAGTAATTCTAGATGAGTGCAATATTATCAGTACAGCTGAAGACAGCTGCTACCAATGTTGCATCAACACAGAAAATACAGTATTTCAAAATCCTCCTGTTTACATAGAAACATCCAAGATAATTAAAAAAATCTGACTTTATATTTGTAAGTGAAAGATAAATTATTATGCTAAAGCTAAACCCATTTTAATGCTGCTATTCCACAACCAAACATGTTTGTGTGTGGGCATGTGCATCAATACGGGTATGTGTGTTTCTATCCATAATTGACCTGTGTAGGGTACTTACTGCCTGGAGAATCTGCTGTACTCTCTGCAGGTACTCCTGACACTGGCTTTGCAGGAAGAAAGCTTTGTGTTGGATGCTAAACAGGACAAAACAAAGAACACACCATCAACGTTTGCAATATTGTGACACAAAACATCCATTATATTGGCATTATACTAATATTAACGATAACAACAAGGTACGTGACATCATGAGGTGACATCACGTTCTGAGGGAGAATCAAGGTGTGTGTATGTTGTGTGTCGAAAGTTTCCAACACATTTCAGTCTTGAACACAGTCAAATATAGATCTCAGATCTCAATGTATCGGCTTTGACCCAGAATATGTGTTGAGTTGAGTAATCTGTGATTGTATTCTGGATAATGTAGCCTAGGCTATTGAAGCCCTGTATAGAATCAGGGCAATGAACACTATTGTGAGTGTAGATTTGTCATATAATACATAATGTAAAATAGAGGTCGACCGATTAATCGGAATGGCCGATTTAATTAGGGCCGATTTCAAGTTTTCATAACAATCCCCCCCATATATTTTTTTACACCTTTATTTWACTAGGCAAGTCAGTTAAGAACACATTCTTATTTTCAATGACGGCCTAGGAACGGTGGGTTAACTGCCTTGTTCAGGGGTAGAACGACAGATTTTTACCTTGTCAGCTCAGGGATTCAATCTTGCAACCTTACGGTTAACTAGTCCAACGCTCTAACCACCTGCCTCATGAGGAGCCTGCCTGTTACACGAATGCAGTAAGAAGCCAAGGTAAGTTCCTAGCTAGCATTAAACTTATCTTATAAAAAACAATCAATCAATCAATCAATCATAATCACTAGTTATAACTACACATGGTTGATGATATTACTCATGATATTACTCATTACTCATGTTAAAAGGAACCACCAGCTTTCATATGTTCTCATGTTCTGAGCAAGGAACTTAAACATTAGCTTTCTTACATGGCACATATTGCACTTTTACTTTCTTCTCCAACACTTTGTTTTTGCATTATTTAAACCAAATTGAACATGTTTCATTATTTATTTGAGGCTAAATTGATTTTATTGATGTATTATATTAAGTTAAAATAAGTGTTCATTCAGTATTGTTGTAATTGTCATTATTACAAATAAAAAAATCGGCCGATTAATCGGTATCGGCTTTTTTGGTTCTCCAATAATCGGTATCGGCGTTGAAAAATCATAATCGGTCGACCTCTAATGTAAAACAGTACTTTGTGTAATGCTAATCATAATGTAATAATGTGATTCCTAATATGAAAGATAGGCCTAATTTCAATGTAATCTGATTTATCTTAATTAAGTCTAAACAGTGTATTTCATTAGTATTTAATATTCCAAAATACCATAAAGATCAATGTATCAAAATAAACTACAAAATACTTGTATTTTGTCATTTATTTAATTAAAATACATGTATTTTGTATTTTAGAATACAAAAATACATGTTCAAATAGCCAGCCTAACAACAACAACGATCTCAGTAACAGATTACATAAATGTTGACAGTGACTGTGATATGTTGTTGTTTATCTATCTTAGTTGAATACTCTGGCTGTAAGTCACGCTGGATAAGTGTCTGCTAAATGATCAAAATGTAAATATATATGTGAAAATAAACATTCCTAAATGAACTGCAAAGCACACTGGGTATTATTATTGGCCTTGTTTCAGGGCGAAGTTTATTAGAATAATACTACGCATGCTTTGCAATCATATACTTTTTATTTTGTTAATTTAGCAGACGCTCTTATCACACCATAGTGCCTTCAGAACTCTGATACCAATGCAGAGTGAAAGTACAAATCACAGCTCTCGAAAGTATCTTGTTACAAAATACACTAGAGTGTAGTTCAGCCTAATGTATTTCAAATGACAAGATACTCAGAAGTAATTGAAATACATATTTCAAATACTTGCAACAGAAATACTGCCCATCTCTGCTCAAGGGGCAACCACAACCGGTACGCGAACCCTGGTCCAGCTACTGTCAAACCAACACCTAGCCACCTAAATGCGTGATTCGGACCTCTTGGCCTAACAACTAAGGTGTTGGCTAGACAGTTGCTGGAACAAGGTTCGATTTCTGGTCGGGGATAATCCCCGAATTCACTATTATTAAAAATGCTGATCCAATGTTGGATTTATGTATTTGACAAAACAAAGTTTGATTTTTTTTCACTGTCTATATACAATGAATTTATTCATCAGATTCACAGTAAACTAGTGATGAACTATTGGTCCAATTTTTATCCTCTCCTTAATCAACCTTTAGCCTAATTCTGAATGCAAGGTGCACATACCTTGCTCCCCCTCCGAGTCCCCCTCCGTAGCCCCCACCACCTCCACCACCTCCCCCCATGGACGTTTTGGAGAAAGTTTGTGAATAGGTGATTCCGTCTGCATATTCCTGTTGATAGCCGTTTCCACCAACGACGAACTGAGTGCCGCTTGTCAGGTCTGGTCGAGAATTAGTCCTCCGACTCATTGTCGGAAGTCTATTTTGAGAGCCGTACATACTAATTTCAAGTACAGTTTCTGATTTACAATTTTGTTTAAAAAGGTAAATGGTCTTGAAAGAAGTGTAGTCCTAAACATCGGAGGAGTTCGTCCCTACGCCCACCCTCTCCGACGGCTCCTGTCGCGCAGATATTGTAGTTCCTACTGTGAGAACACCGAGGAGTGTCGTTTTTGGACAGACCACTCCTAGCGCCACAGTGTCTCAAATGAAGACAGACAGTAGGCTGATGTAACGCCCCTTTGTTCATTATATTTGGGGGTAACTTTTTCTGCTGGGAATAGGACGGAGAGCTGTGCAAAGAATTTGTCACGCTTTTCACAAGCAAGATTCTTGAGGTCGGTAAGGTCGAATGAGTATAATAATATTGTCTCTTTTTTGAAAACTAAATGCTCAAATGGACAAGTGATTATCATACAATGAATTCGTTGGTACAATTATATTTTCTGTCTGCAACATTAAAAAAACAAAATACTATAATATGGGAATTGGTTTTATTAGGTTGAATAAATTAGATTTAGACCACACATAGCGTACAGGTGCGTCTGAGCAGCAGGCTTTAAGAGGAGAGCGTAATGGAGGAGGGAGGGGAGTACACACCCACTATGAGGCAGAGGTTAAGCTCTCAGTATGGGAGAATTGAACACCTACGTGTATGTGCTTGCAGCAGACAATACGTGAGCGTTAGGCTATATCAGTGGTATTCAAACTTCTTCAGCGGGGACCCCATTTTTCCCGCCATAATTTCTGGGGACCAATTTCTTTCCACAATAATTTCTCTTGACCCCACCCCACCCCAAATATAATGACACAACCTTAAATTCGAAAATTTTTACATCAACAAATAACCCTCAATTCATTACATTTTCATCTCTTATTAAAATGAAAAGAAACCAATACATACGTTTACACAATAAAATTGGATTTTTCAAATGATCTTTCTCAAAAACATGTGTATATTGTCCCATACAATAATCTGTAATCTTAATATTTTGTTCCTTTTTGGTGACCCCATTGCAGTCCCTCCGTGACCCCGACTAGAATACCATTGGGCTAATCATAGCGTTAGCATAAGACCGCAACGTCACACAAGTGAATAGCTGATTGCTGGAACAAGTGATGCTGATGTGAAGTGCTTTCCAATACCTTCAACAATATGACACTCACATGTTCAATGTTATCAACCACTCCATCTAAACTCATAGTGGCCAGACAGTATGCTTATTTTGGCCAGAAGATAAAACAACTGAGTCATGTGTCTCTTTTTAACAATGTGTCTGAGAGTAGATTTTTCAGAATGACATATTCTGCCCTCTGGTGTTTAAATCCTGTCTGTGTCGATCCCTAATAGATTGAGTGCACTCTCTCTGGTGTGTGTGTGTGTGTGTGTGGTCATAACCACTACTTCCAGTGGCTATGTCCACACCTCTCTAGTAATTACTATAGTAAATATTCAGACATTCATATTTGCTTCTCATCAATTAAATTAGGCTACTGTAATTACAAGAAAAATAAACATCAATGCACCCACATATAACTGCATGGTGAATAATACATAACATGTGGTCCTATCCAGTGATGCAGTGGTAAAAATAATCGGTGGGTAAACTTTGATAGCTGGTCACGGTGAAAAAATTAACGCTACATATACTCCCTGCTAAAATAGTGGTACATGTTTTTTATGAAATACAATCCCCCAAAAGGGTTGTCTGTCATGCAAAAAWAGGTGATTAAACGGTGTTTACCCTCCACTACACCACTGGTCCTATCTCTGTATCATGAGATACCTCTTTGATATGTATGGAGCAGCAGAATCCATGATTCGTGTCTCTTATTGAACGGACAATGTTTAGAATGAAGAGTGTTTTTTATGTGCATATACAGCTGACAAAACACCAACATAAAGTGTCTTAATAGGGTGTTGGGCCACCACAAGCTGCCAGAACAGCTTCAATGCACCTTGGCATAGATTCTAAAAGTGTAGGAACTCCATTGGAGTGATGCAACACTATTCTCCTATTAGAAATTCCATCATTTGGTGTTTTGTTGATGGTGCTGGAAAACGCTGTCTCAGGCATGCTCCAGAATCTCCCAGATATTTTTTTTATTTTTTACATTTAACATTTATTTAACTATGCAAGTCAGTTAAGAACTCATTCTTATTTAGTGTTAAATTGGGTTGAGATCTGGTGACTGACACACACGGACACACACACACATTTAAACCCGCTATGCTCTTTTATACATTACCCATGATAGGATGTCGATTGCTTAATTAACTAAGGAACAACACTGTGTGGAAGCACCTGCTTTCATTATACTTTGTATCCCTAATTTACACAAGTGTTTATTTTGGCCAGTTACCTGTATCCTTCAGAGGTGTTAATGAGTATCCTCCTAGGGCTAGGCTATTGATATAAGGTAATTCAATGTTTATAACCAATACTGAAATGTTTATAACCAATCTCTGCTATGGGTATGGAGGTGTGTAGACACTTCGCAGTGTATTTTTGGGTGAAAACAACAACGACAGTAACATTTCTATTTTGCAATGTACCAAACAGTTCTACCCCATTTCTTCTCTACCGTATGCATAATCAGAACCAGGCCATTGTTCGCGACTTGAAGGCCAAACACACCCCACACCCAAGGGACACACCCTGTTTTTTTCAGCAGAGATCGAGCGATGATGTTCGCTTTTCTCCTTTCTTTCCCTCCTTAGATCTAATAATCCTTACTGTACCAACAAACCCCAGAGCGAGACTGAACGCGCCTGTGTTTTCAAATGTCATGTGTACAGTGGGGAGCCACCCTGACATAGCTGGACTGAACACTGCCTAATATCCCCCAACAAAGACTTCAACAGACATGATGTGTCACTCTGACTCCCTCCAGCAGAATGGGAATGGGATCATTAGATAGTTAACAGAAAGATGACACTGAGTTGCAATTATGTCCATGCCTCATTTTTGTATTTGTTGTTAATGTCTGATTCTAGAATGTAAAGTTGGTAAGTCTAAGGGGTTCAGTAGGAAGGCTCCAGTCAGAATGTATCAATCTCTTACAGACTCACTCACTCAACAGTGCAGTAGGTGTGGCACAGGGTTGGGCCTTCATGTCTGCCCCCCTCCCTCACCCACTTCTCTCATTGTCAGCAATGCTAAGAGTGTGTGTCCATTTTAATACCCTGTCTAACCCTCTCTAAAGCCCTTTCTCAATATCCTCTTGGCTACATGTGCTGCTATGAACAGCCTGGAGAACTTTTGGAAGCTTTTACTTTCGATTGGCAGTGCACAACCAGTTTGGCTGCATGTCTATCTTTACCCCTCTCTCTCTCAACTATTTCTGTCTGTTTCTGATCTGTTTTGACCACTCAGTCTCACACACACACACACACACACACACACACACACACACACACACACACACACACACAAACACATCGTAATTTTTTTGTTGAGATACCTGCATTTCCAATTCAATGGTAAATCACTCCAATGTTTGCTTTCCACTCTACGACACTGCACATTGGAGTATACACTACTACAATTCAGACATTGACAGAAAACATATGATTTACTAAATAAATCTAATAGCCCTTTACATTTAGACAGTTGTATTTTTTAAAACAAATATAAACAGCATTATGAGGCACACCTTGTCTGAAATGTGTTATGGGTGTCTGTGTGTGTGATAATTACTCCAGTCCCAAAACACAGTGTTCACTGTATGTGAATCACAGTGATTATGAGCCAGTCAGAAGACAGCTGGTAGAGGCACACCTGATTCCACCAGACAGTGACATCAGTATCATCTGAGTAAGACAGAGAACGGACTGTGACAGCTAGGTGATGAGCACTTCCTATGTATACTCAGTGGCGACCCGTCATTCAGGGCAGGTGGAGCAAAAACCCACCTGTTAAGCTAAATATATATAGTACCAGTCAAAAGTTTGGACACACCTGCTCATTCCAGAGTTTGTCTTTATTTTTACTTTTTTCTACATTGTAGAATAATAGTGAAGACATCAAAACTATGAAATAACACATATGGACTCATGTAGTAACCAAAAAAGTGTTGAACAAATCAAAATATATTTTATATTTGAGATTCTTCAAAGTAGCCACCCTTTGCCTTGATGATGGCTTTGCATACTCTTGGCATTCTCTCAGCCAGCTTTTCAATTAACAGGTGTGCCTTGTTAAAAGGGGTATAGAGCAGTTATCCATACTTGGTAAAAGAAAAAGTCTGTATTGTGGCAAGAACAGCTCAAATAAGCACAGAGAAACGACAGCCCATCATTATATGGCTTTTCATCTAAAACACTTACTAACTTTTACAGATGCACAATCGAGAGCATCCTGTCGGGCTGTATCACCACCTGGTACGGCAATTGCACCGCCCTCAACCGCAAGGCTCTCCATGGGGTAGTGAGGTCTGCACAACACATCACCGGGGGCGAACTACCTGCCCTCCAGGACACCTACAGCACCCGATGTCACAGGAAGGCCAAAAAGATCATCAAGGACAACAACCACCTGAGCCACTGCCTGTTCACCCCACTATCATCCAGAAGGCGAGGTCAGTACAGGTGCATCAAAGCTGGGACCGAGAGACTGAAAAACAGCTTCTATCTCAAGGCCATCAGACCGTTAAACAGACATCACTAACATAGAGAGGCTGCTGCCAACATACAATCTCAAATCTCTGGCCACTTAAATAAATGGAATTAATGAACGTATCACTAGTCACTTTAAATAACGCCACTAATAATGTTGACATATTCTACATTACTCATCTCATATGTAAATACTGTATTCTATACCATCTACTGCATCATGCCTATGCCGCACGCAATCGCTCATCCAGATATTTATATGTACATATTCTATTCATCCCTTTACATTTGTGTTTATTTGTGTGTATAAGGTAGTTGTTGTGAATTTGTTKGATTTCTTGTTAGATATTACTGCACAGTCAGAACTAGAAGCACAAGCATTTCGCTACACTCACATTAAAATCTGCTAACCATGTGTATGTGACCAATAACATTTGATTTGATTTTAAGATACAAATGTCCGTCAATTCTGAAAATTTCAAGAACTTTGAAAGTTTCTTCAAGTACAGCCGCAAAAACCATCAAGCGCTATGATGAAACTGTCTCTCACGAGGGCCGTACACAGGAAAMGAAGACCCAAAGTTACCTCAGCTGCAGAGGATAAGTTCATTAGACTTAACTGCACCTCAGAAATTGCAGCTCAAATAAATGCTTCACAGAGTTCAAGTAACAGACACATCTCAACATCAACTGTTCAGAGGAGACTGTGTGAATCAGGCCTTCATGGTTGAATTGCTGCTAAGAAACAACTACACAAGGACACCAATAATAAAAAGAGACTTGATTGGGTCAAGAAACACGAGCAATTGACATTAGACCAGTAGAACTCTGTCCTTTGGTCTGATGAGTCCAAATTTGAGATTTTTGATTTCAACCGCTGTGTCTTTGTGAGACGCAGAGTAGGTGAACGGATGATCTCCGCATGTGTGGTGCCCACCGTGAAGCATGGAGGAGGAGGTGTGATGGTGTGGGGGTGCTTTGCTGGTGACACTGTCTGTGATTTATTTAGAATTTAATGCACACTTAACCAGCATAGCTACCACAGCATTCTGCAGCAATACGCCATCCCATCTGGTATGCGCTTAGTGGGACTATCATTTGTTTTTCAACAGGACAATGACCCAACACACCTCCAGGCTGTGTAAGGGCTATTTGACCAATAAGGAGAGTGATGGAGTGCTGCATCAGATGACCTGGCCTCCGCAATCACCCGACCTCAACCCAGTTGAGATGGTTTGGGATGAGTTGGACCACAGAGTGAAGGAAAAGCAGCCAACAAGTGCTGTGGGAACTCCTTCAACACTGTTGGAAAAGCATTCCAGGTGAAGCTGGTTAAAGGAATGCCAAGAGTGTGCAAAGCTGTCATCAAGGCAAAGGGTGGCTGCTTCGAAGAATCTAAAATCTAAAATATATTTAGATTTCTTTAACACTTTTTTGGTTACTACATAATTCCATATGTGTTATTTCATACTTTTGATGTCTTCACTATTATTCTACAATGTAGAAAATAGTAAAAATAAAGAAAAACCCTTGAATGAGTAGGTGTATCCAAACTTTTGAATGGTAATGTACATAAATATTTTTGGGATAAGCCTGTTTTGCATGTTTTTTTGGCATTAATACGTGTCACATATCAGTTTGCAAACAATATATTTTTTTCATCATTGAGTTAATAAAGCCGCATACAAACATGGTCTCTTTTTTGCTTTCTTGAGTAAGGCAGCTCGAAAATGCCGGTGTTTCAGCCTAGCTCATTGTTTTCTGTGGTGGTGGAGCAGTCAGCAGAAAATACAGAGCACAGGGGTTGGTAATGTTTTCTAGTTGCGACATGATTAGCTCAGTGTTCTGTCACTCATGGAGACACTACGTCACCGCAAAATCTATGGGGAGAGCTCGAAAATTCAAGCTCCTTGGGTGGGGGCCATAGAGTTACATTAGAAGTGCCCATCCAAGAAGACTCAAGATCATTGGCCACAGATAAAATGACAAAAAATCTGTTATATTTACTGTAGCTTTGATTGGACTTATCATGTCAACATCATACTTTCAAAATCTTAGCTAGCAAGCTAGCAATTATCATCATGAATCAAGTCGACAATCTACTGGCAAATCCTTTTCAACCCTTGTCAGAAGTTATGAAGAGAAATTATCAATAAAACGTTTTGGGTGCTCATCGGCCATTGGACATACACATTTCTAGTTGGAAATCGCAAATTCAACAATGAGTGGTTTGGAAGGAATCAGTGGCTTACTGCAAGCATTGCAAAGCAATCACTAGCCTGATATTCAGTGGAGTGGGTGTGTGGTCTTTAATGGTCTCTTTTCTAAGCTTAAAGTTGTAAACATTCAACATTGACTTCTGCCGTGTTCAAAACAACTGGAAACTCAGAACTGTGAAATCTCAGACTTCAGTTAGTTCAAGACAACTGGGAAAATACACTTTGAACGGTCATCCAACTCGGAATTCCAAGTCGGGAACTCAAGCCTCTTTCTAGAGCTCCGACCTGAAGATGACTGACGTCATGATTCAACCTTGTTTCTTTTCAGAGTTCCCAGTTGTCTTGAAAACACCATAAATCCATAAAATGCCAGACTTTGATAACAATGTTTGATGACAAAATGTGCCTACAAGAAGGACCCCACGCCTCCTTCCTGTTCAAGTGAGTACAGCACAACAAGGTAAGTCCAAAAAAGTATTGTATGCTGCTTTGTAAATTATGCAATTTACCAGGGAGATATGTATACTGTAGATAAGAAGGTAATACTAAGTATATGTTGTGTAGTAAGCTGTTAGTAGCCCATGTGCCTCACCCTAATATTTTGGTCCCATAACTTAGCCTACTGTTCTGACTACAGTAGGTGGTGCACATGTAGTTTATAGCCTGTTTTAGATAAATGTCATCTTCAAAATTTGTAAGAGCTTTCATTGTCTGCTGACAAGCGCCCATTATTTATCCTATGTTTCTGACTCGGTGTACAGGGAGAATACTGAAAGAACAGCCCATGTTCTTAATTATGTCACTGTACATTTCAAGAGTGCCGAACAAGTAAACTCAGCAAAAAAAGAAACGCCTCTCACTGTCAACTGCGTTAATTTTCAGAAAACTTAACATGTGTAAATATTTGTATGAACATAACAAGATTCAACAACTGAGACATAAACTGAACAAGTTCCACAGATATGTGACAAACAGAAATGGAATAATGTGTCCCTCAACAAAGGGGGGGTCAAAATAAAAAGTAACAGTCAGTATCTGCTGTGGCCACCAGCTGCATTAAGTACTGCAGTGCATCCCCTCCTCATGGACTGCACCAGATTTGCCAGTTCTTGCTGTGAGATGTTACCCCACTCTTCCACCAAGGCACCTGCAAGTTCCCGGACATTTCTGGGGAGAATGGCCCTAGCCCTCACCCTCCGATCCAACAGGTCCCAGACGTGCTCAATGGGATTGAGATCCGGGGTCTTCGATGGCCATGGCAGAACACTGACATTCATGTCTTGCAGGAAATCACGCGCAGAACGAGCAGTATGGCTGGTGGCATTGTCATGCTGGAGGGTCATGTCAGGTTGAGCCTGCAGGAAGGCTACCACATTAGGGAGGAGGATGTCTTACCTGTAACGCACAGCATTGAGATTGCCTGCAATGACAACAAGCTCAGTCCGATGATGCTGTGACACACCGCCCCAGACCATGACGGACCCTCCACCTCCAAATCGATCCCACTCCAGAGTACAGTCCTCGGTGTAATGCTCATTCCTTCGAAGATAAATGCAAATACGACCATCACCCCTGGTGAGACAAAACCGCGACTCGTCAGTGAAGAGCACTTTTTGCCAGTCCCGTCTGGTCCAGCGACGGTGGGTTTGTGCCCATAGGTGACGTTGTTGCCGGTAATGTCTGGTGAGGACCTGCCTTACAACAGGCCTACAAGCCCTCAGTCCAGCCTCTCTCAGCCTATTGCGGAGAGTCTGAGCCCTGATGGAGGGATTGTGCGTTCCTGGTGTAACTCGGCAGTTGTTGTTGCCATCCTGTACCTATCCCGCAGGTGTGATGTTCGAATGTTCCGATCTTGTGCAGGTGTTACACGTAGTCTGCCACTGCGAGGACGATCAGCTGTCCGTCCTGTCTCCCTGTAGTGCTGTCTTAGGCGTCTCACAGTACGGACATTGCAATTTGTTTCCCTGGACACATCTGCAGTCCTCATGCCTCCTTGCAGTCAGTAGAAAGGCCTCTTTAGTATCCTAAGTTTTCATAACTGTGATCTTAATCTCCTACCGTCTGTAAGCTGTTAGTGTCTTAACGACCGTTCCACAGGTGCWTGTTCATATATTGTTTATGGTTCATTGAACAAGCATAGGAAACAGTGTTTAAACCCTATACAATGAAGAAAAGTGAAGTTATATGGATTTTTACCAATTATCTTTGAAAGACAGGGTCCTGAAAAAGTGTATTTTTTTGCTGAGTTTAGTTATATTGACTATGTCCGTCCTAGCTCGCTCATTCATGTCTTAATCAAAATTACGAATTGCCTCTCATCTGCTAGTCGTGCCTTTATGCTATAGTTTGCACATCTCAATTGTCAGTAGAAACCACATTTGTTTAAACAAGTCAGCCATAACAGATATGTTTTTTTTATAGGTAGTAAATGACGCTGAATTAACTGTTTCGCTCCCAGACAAGGCTCCGCTGATAGCCAGGTGTAGCAATGGTAAGGTTTTGGGACTGCTGTTGGGACAGATTTTTATAGGCCCTTACAGTTTGTGGGCACCGTTTGTCACCGTTATAATGTATTCTTTAGTGTTGTGTTGTGTTGTGCAGTGCCTTGCTGGCACGCATCTACAAAAATTGGGGGGAGTTTGCACCACAAAGATTTACATGCTGAAATCACCACTGCGTATACTGTACATTACATCTGGAATGTCTATGATACTGTAGTCTTTTTTCCAATAAATCACCCATGTACCCAAGAAAGCAAAGGTAACGGAACTAAATGACTATCACCCCGTAGCACTAACTTATGTCATCATGAAGTGTTTTGAGAGGCTAGTTATTAAGGATCATATCCCCTCTACCTTAAAACTCTTYGGGCTAGGGGGCAGTGTTCGGAAGTTTGGATGAATGACGTACCCAAAGTAAACTGCCTGTTACTGGTAGCGTTGGATAGAAAACACTCTGAAGTTTCTAAAATTGTTAAAATAATGTCTGTGAGTATAACAGAACTGATATGGCAGGTGAACACCTGAGGAAAATCCATCCAGAAATGTTTTCTTTTTAGGTCACAGTCCATTTCAACGCTTGTCTATGGGATATACAAATAAATATCTCCCAGATTGCAGTTCCTATGGCTTCCACTAGATGTCACCAGTCTTTAGAAAGGGTTTCGGGCTTGTTTTTTGAAAAATGAATTTGTAGTTGTAGTTTTTCAAGGTGGCTCTCATTTTGACTGTAGTCTTGTGGTGCACGTGGATGAGGGCGCGCACCTTGTTATTTATCTCTGGTATTGAACATACTACATTCCGTCTTAAATTTGATCATTTATTTACATATTATGGTACCTGAGGATTGATTAGAAATGTTGTTTGACTTGTTTGGACGAAGTTTATTGGTAACTTTTCGGATTCCTTTGTCTGCATGTTGAACGAGTGGAATGGGTGGATTACTGAATCAAACGCGCCAACTAGACTGACTTTTTTGGGATATAAAGAAGGACTTTATCGAACAAAACAACCATTTGTTGTGTAGCTGGGACCCTTGGGATTGCAAACAGAGGAAGCTCTTCAAAGGTAAGTGATTTATTTTATTGCAATTTCAGATTTTTGTGATGCCTCTGCTGGTTTGGACAATGTTTTTAATGCTGGTTTATACGGGGCGCTGTCCTCCAATAATCGCATGGTATGCTTTCGCCGTAAAGCTTTTTTGAAATCTGACAACGCGGTTGGATTAACAAGAAGTTTTTAAATGATGTAAGACACTTGTATGTTCATGAATGTTTAATTTTACAATTTTGTCATTTGAATTTGGCCGCTCCAGCTTCACCGGAAGTTGTCGATTTTGATCCTGGTAACAGGATCCATGCGCTAAGAGGTGTACCTTAACTGACACCCTAGACCCACTTCAATTTGCTTACCGCCCCAAATAGATCCATAGACGATGCAATCGCCATCGCACTGCACACTGCCCTATCCCATCTGGGCAAGAGGAATACCTATGTAAGAATGTTGTTCATTGACTATTGCTCAGCATTCAACACCATAGTACCCTCCATGCTCATAATTAAGCTCAGGGCCCTGGGTCTGAACCCCCTGACGGGCTGCCCCCAGGTGGTGAAGGTAGGAAACAACAACTCCAATTCGTTGATCCTCAATACAGGGGCCCCAGAAGGGTATGTGCTCAGCCCCCTCCTGTACTCCCTGTTCACCGCGTGGCCAAGCACGCCTCCAACTCAATCATCAAATTTGCAGACAACACAACAGTAGTAGGCCTGATTACCAACAATGACGAGACAGCCTACAGAAAAGAGGTGAGGGCCCTGGGAGTGTGGTGCGAGGAAAATAACCTCTCATTCAATGTAGACAAAACAAAGGAGCTGATCGTGGACTTCAGGAAACAGCAGAGGGAGCATGCATCTATCCACATCAACGGGACCACAATGGAGCATGTGGAAAGCTTCAAGTTCCTCGGCGTACACATCACTGACGATCTGAAATGGTCCACCCACACAGACAGTGTGGTTAAGAAGGTGCAACAGCGCCTCTTCAACCTCAGGAGGCTGAAGAAATTTAGCTTGGCACCTAAAACCCTCACAAACTTTTAAAGATTACTTTTACTTTTACAAACTTGCACAATTGAGAGCATCTTGTCGGGCTGTATCACCACCTGGTATGGCAACTGCACCACCCCCAACCGCAGGGCTCTCCAGAGGGTGGTGCGGTATTCCCAACGCATCACCGGGGGCAAACTATCATCCAGAAGGCAAGGTCAGTACAGGTGCATCAAAGCTGGGAATGAGAGACTGAAAAACAGCTTCTATCTCAAGGACATCAGACTGTTAAATAGCCATCACTATGTGGCTTCCACCCGGTTACGTAACCCTGCACCTTAGAGACTGCTGCCCCATATACATAGACTTGAAATCACTGGCCACTTAATAATGGAACACTAGTCACTTTAATAATGTTTACATATTTTTGCTTTACTCATCTCATATGTGCACTGTATATACTGTATTCTATTCTACTGCATTTTAGTCTATGCCTCTCCGACATTGCTTTCCTAATATTTATATATTCCTTAATTCCATTATTTTACTCTCAGGTTGTGCGTATTGTCAGATATTACTGCATTGTTGGAGCTAGAAACACAAAGCGTTTCTCTACACCTGCAATAACATATGCTAACCATGTGCATGTGACAGGTGAAATTGGATTTGATTTAATAACCTTATACCATTATAGCTTGGGGATTGGATTGGTTAGTAGATCTCTCTTCTGTCTTACACACCAATTTCACCAATGCTCTAGCAAGATACAAATCTGATCTATCTTTGTGTGTGTGTGTGTGCACATGCATGTGTGATAGAAAGATAAGCTAATTCAACACGTGTAGATTGCTCTCACATGAACTCTGTATACCAGAGTAGACACATAGCAATAAAGCCTTCTGAGTAATAATAAATGTGTTTATCTGCACCTCTCAGTTGGACTTTGAATTCAGTGATGCGCCTGGACACCTTTGAAACATCACAAAGTGATACTACGTATGCAAATCTCATGCAGTGCCTTGCAAAAGTATCACCCCCTTTGCGTTTTTACTATTTTGTTGCATTACAACATGTAATTTGAAAGGATTTTTATTTGAATTTCATGTAATGGACATACATGTTGGTGAAGTGAAATGAAAAAAAATACTTTTTTCAAAAATTTCTAAAAAAATTAAAACAGAAATGTGGTGCGTGCATATGTATTCACCCCCTTTGCTATTAAGCCCCTAAATAAGATCTGGTGCAACCAATTACCTTCAGAAGTCACACAATGAGCTAAATAAAGTCCACCTGTGTGCAATCTAAGTGTCACATTATCTGTCACATGATCTCACGACCTGTTCTGAAAGGCCCCAGAGTCTGCAGCACCACTAAGCAAGGGACACCACCAAGCAAGCGGCACTATGAAGACCAAACAAGTCAGTGACAAAGTTGTGGAGAAGTACAGATCAAGGTTGGGTTATAAAAAAATATCAGAAACTTTGAACATTCCACAGAGCACCATTAAATCCATTATAAAGAAATTGAAAGAATATAGCACCACAACAAACCTGCCAAGAGAGGGCCGCCCACCAAAACTCACAGACCAGGCAAGGAGGGCATTAATAAGAGAGGCAACAAAGAGACCAAAGATAACCCTGAAGGAGCTGCAAAGCTCCACAGTGGAGATTGGCGTATGTGTCCATAGGACCACCTTAAGCCGTACACTCCACAGAGTTTGGCTTTACGGAAAAGTGGCCAGGAAAAAGCCATTCCTTAAATAAAAAATAAGCAAACACGTTTGGTGTTTGCCAAAAGGCATGTCGGAGACTCTCCAACATATAGAAGAAGGCACTCTGGTCAGATGAGACTAAAATTTAGCTTTTTGGCCATCAAGGAAAACACTATGTCTGGCACAAACCCAACACCTCTCATCACCCCGAGAACCCCATCCCCACAGTAAAGCACGGTGGTGGCAGCATCATGCTGTGGTGTAGGATTTTTTTTCATCGGCAGGGACGGGAAACTGGTCAGAATTGAAGGAATGATGGATGGCACTAAATACGGGGAAATTCTTGAGGGAAACCTGTTTCAGTCTTTCAGAGATTTGAGACTGGGACGGAGGTTCACTTTCCAGCAGGACAATGACCCTAAGCATACTGCTAAAGCAACACTTGAGTGGTTTAAGGGGTAAGATTTAAATGTCTTGGAATGGCCTAGTCAAAGCCCAGACCTCAATTCAATTGAGAATATGTGGTATGACTTAAATATTGCTGTACAACAGCAGAACCCATTAAACTTGAAGGAGCTGGAGCAGTTTTTCCTTGAAGAATGGGCAAAAATCCCAGTGGCTAGATGTGCCAAGCTTATAGAGACATACCCCAAGAGACTTGCAGCTGTAATTGCTGCAAAAGGTGTCTCTACAAAGTATTGACTTTGGGGGTGTGAATAGTTATGCACGCTCAAGTTTTTTTGTTGTTGTCTTATTTCTTGTTTGTTTCACAATAAAACATATTTTACATTTTCAAAGTGGTTGGCATGTTGTGTAAATCAAATGATACAACCCCCCCCAAAATCCATTTTAATTCCAGGTTGTAAGGCAACAAAATAGGAAAAATGCCAAGGGGGGTGAATACTTTCGCAAGCCACTGTACAGTGTGCATGGTCTTGGAGTCTTGTCTGGCACAGCTACAGTAGCAGGGTGTGGCGCTGCTAGTATAACTCAACAGACAGCTAGGATGGGAAATCCAGTTTAACAACGTCACATAGAAACCTCAACTCACACTCTATGACCTAAAGGCAGACAGGGAAGAATTAAATAATTACTCATTCGTTTGAAAGGTGATTTTCTTGCAGCTGCTTCTGTGGGAAAACTATGAGTCCGGTATGAACTGTTTATCCTCTAGCAACTGATAGTTTAGTATAATTTTAAACAATTTGATTTATGTGGAGCAATGATGGTGTGCTCACAAAGCTTTGATCATTAGATACAGTGAGACAGAAAAGGGGAAKATGTGTGTGTGTGTATGTATGTGTGTGGGGGTTGGTTTGTCTATCCTTGTGGGGACCTACAATCCCCAAAGTCCCCACAAGGATAGTAAAACAAGGAAAATTCTCCCTTGTGGGGACATTTCCCACATTCCCATGAGGGGTTAGGTTTAGGGTTACAATTAGGTTAAGGGGTTAGTGGTTAGTGGTTAGGTTTAGGTTTAGGGTTAGGGTTTGGGTTTGGGTTTGGGTTTGGGTTTGGGTTAGGGTTAAGGTTATGGTAAGGGTTAGGGCTAGGTTTAGGGTTAGTGGTTAGGGAAAATAGAATTTTGAATGGAAATGTATTTTAGGTCCCCACGAGGATATAAGATCCTTAACGTGTGTGTGTGTGTGTGTGCGCGCGTGTCTGTGTGCGAGCAAGAGAGAGAGAGTGTTCTACACAGCAAAGTTACGATTGACAGCACTGTTTAAGCCTGAGGCAAACCACCAGTGCTTTCCAGCCGAGCATTAATCACCAGCCTAGTGAGTGTTGACAGTTTCCAACACACAGACCTACACACACCTATGCACACGCGCGCACACACACACAAACACACGCAGGTCAACCGATGCACACACGGTTTGGCTTCCCGCCACACCTGAGATTGTTGCCATGGTGACAAAAAAGCAGGTTTGAACAATAACAAACAGTATGGTGAGACAGGGATTGTTTGAGTGGTAAGGCGAAAGCAACCGACTGTGGACGAAAGTCGAGGAGTGAAGTCGGGGGAGGTGCATCTGCGACAGCCGAAAGTCGGACATTGTTGTGGTTTTCCAACAGCAAGGCTTAGATCATCATGGCAGAGTCAACATAGATTGTATTGTTTATAAAAGTCTTTATAAATGTCTTTATAAATGTTTCTATACCCCCATATCACATACTCACAAACTGAAAACATAACGTGTGAAAAATTCATTGGTTAGACTGGTCTCAAATACCACTTTTCATTTGTTAAAGCTATCCCTTGTAGCTTTAGAATCGCCCAAAGTTTGTTCCTGTTTCAGTCACGTATTTGGCCACATTCACGTGGGTCAAACAAAAAACACTCTAATGATTAGTTGACAAATAGTGCCTCGCATGATGCAGTTGGTGAGAAGCAACTGCAGCGACTTGAATGCGACTTCATCAAAAACTGCATGACCTTTGATCAGTTCATGCAGTCGACATGTAGCCGCAAGTCTGACAATTTTTATAACCATAATGCAACACGCTTTGAAAGGCGGTTCACAAAAGTGACCCATTCGAACGTGCCCACAGATAGTGTTGTGGTGTGAGGGCAGGTCAGGTTTTATTGGCAGACACTCAACAAAGTGGGAAAAAACTGGTTGAATCAATATTGTTTCCATGTCATTTCAACCCAAAATGTCAATGTGATGATGTTGAATGAATGTAGAAAACGAATTGGATTTGCAAAGAGTCATCTACGTAAGGGAATTTTGTATTTTTTGACAACTCAACCAAATGTAAATKAAAACTAGACTTTGAACTAGACTTGATAACTTAAGGCTGTCGTAGCTCGAGCATTTTGATTCACAACTGACAAAACCTAGCCTATACATGTTTAAATCATTCAAAAGAAACATCAAAATACACAATGGGGAAAACTCTAAATGTTTACATGCCATATTACAAAAACATATCTGCAAAAAGAAAGAAAAGTAAAACTGATATATTGTCAAACCAGTGGGTTGTGACAGGCTACATTGACAGGACCAGGTTTTGTGGGAAAGGTTTGTGAATTAAGCGTATTAGTGATATTGCACAATTATAAAAAGTTTCACTGAAACATTACTGTTAACTCTGTTCAACTAGGATGGGAATAATTTTATTTTTATAAATCAAATCAAATATTATGTGCCACATGCTTCGTAAACAACAGGTGTAGACAAAGTGAAATGCTGACTTACGGGTCCTTTTCCAACAATGCAGAGAGAAAGATAAATGTATTTTCTATAAATAGAAATAGTGACACAAGGAATAAATATACAGTAAATAACGAATAACAATAACGAGAAAATGTAACATGTCTATATACAGGGACTACCAGTATCGAGTCGATGTGCAGGGGTACGAGGTAATTGAGGTAGCTATGTACATATAGGTAGGGGTAAAGTGACTAGGCAACAGGATAGATAATACACAGTAGCAGCAGCGTATCTGTGGTGTGTAAGTGTAAGTGTGTTGGGGTGTCAGTGTGAGTATGTCTGAGTGAGTGGGTAAAGTCCAGTGTGTGTGCATAGAGTCAGTGCAGAAGAGTTAGTGCAAATAATTGTTTGTGTGTGTTGGGATGTGCATGTGTGTGTTGGCGTGTTAGTGTAAGTATGTCCAGTGTGTGTATGCATAGAGTCAGTGCAAACGAGTCTAATAAAGGGTCAATGCAGGTAGTCCAGGTAGCCATTTGCTGAGCTATTTAGCAGTCTTATGGCTTGGGGGTAGAAGCTGTTCATGGTCCTGTTGGTTCCAGACTTGGTGCAGACACAATAAAGGTAGCCTAGCGGTTAGATCGTTGGGCCAGTAACCGAAAGGGTGCTGGTTCAAATACCCAAGTTAATTAGTCAAGTTAGTCAAAAGGTGAAAAATCTGTTGATGTGCCCTTGAGCGAGGCAATTTGCTCTAGGGGTGCTGTACTACTATTTCTGACCCTGTAAAACAACACATTTGACTGCACTTGTCCGGTGCATATGACAATAAAAATAAAAATAAATTCTTTACAGGATATCTTTTTTTTAAACTATGCCTTAAGCCACATTAAGCGTAAGAATATTACCTTGAACATTCAAATGCTACATGACAGTTACATTTGTAGATATATGTCTTTGATCTTTGCTAAGAGCTGTATAATTCCCAGATCAAGGTTGACAAGAGTTGTTATTCAGGTTTAGCAGTGCAGGTCAGCAGTGTGTCAGTGGTAACAAGCTGGAACTGCTCCATGGTCTGTTAGACTACAGTAGGTCTGTATTCTACAGTAGCGGAGAGGAGCTTGGAAACAGTCAGAGAGTTGCATCTTTGGTTGGGGCTGACTGTTAACAAATGGAGCCTATGCTAGTGTTGCTTATTGAAATGTCAAACAAAGAAATAAGTAACTGAGTTATGTGTCATTTGCCTAATTTCCATTTACTATCTACATTAAAAGTAAAAACCTTGTAATTTCTGTACTGTAAAATAAAGTGGTACCAAAATAATCATGGAAAAACATCACATTTTGGGGACAGTTCCAATACCAACAAAATCTCTACCGACAATCCAAGGCCTATGTCAAGGCCTACGTCATTTAGAATGACTGTTCGCACTTTTTTGTGTAAACTAAAAATGACAATGCTGTAGTGACACACTGTAACCAGCAGAGAGTGGCATTGCCACTAAATAGAAAGAAAAGAGGAAGGGGTGAAAGGGGTGAAACGTTAAATAAAATAAATACCAGTCAAAAGTTTGGACACACCTACTCATTCAAAGGTTTTTCTTTATTTTTACTATTTTCTACATTGTAGAATATGAGTGAAGACATCAAAACTATGAAATAACACATATGGAATCATGTAGCAACCAAAAAAGGGTTAAACAAATCAAAATAGATTTTATATTCTTCAAAGTAGCCACCCGTTGCCTTGATGACAGCTTTGCACACTCTTGGCTGGTTTTCCTTCACTCTGCGGTCCAACTCAACCCAGAATACCTATTTTTTTTCACCCCTTTTCGTGGTATCCAATTGGTAGTAGTTACAGTCTTGTCTCATCGCTGCAACTACGGACTCGGGAGAGGCGAAGGTCGAGAGCCATACATCCTCCAAAACACAACCCAACCAAGCCGGAAGCCAGCCACACCAATGTGTCGGAGGAAACACCGTACACCTGGCGACCTGGTCAGCGTGCACTGRACCCGGCCCGTCACAGGAGTCGCTAGGATATCCCTGCCGGACAAACCCTCCCTAACCCGGACGATGCTGGGCCAATTGTGTGCCGCCCCATGGGCCTCCCAGTCACGGCCGGCTACCAGAATCACTGGTGGCACAGCTAGCACTGCGATGCAAAACTATCTCAATTGGGTTGAGGTTGGATGATTGTGGAGGCCAGGTCATCTGCTGCAGCACTCCATCACTCTCCTTCTTGGTTATATAGTCCTTACACAACCTGAAGGTGTTGAAAAACAAATGATAGTCCCACTAAGCCCAAACCAGATGGGATGGCGTATTGCTGCAGAATGCTGTTGTAGCCATGCTGGTTAAGTGTGCCATGCATGCTAAAGAAATCAGTGTCACCAGCAAAACACCCCCACACCATCACACCTCCTCCTCCATGCTTCACTGTGTGAACAACACATGCGGAGATCATTCACTCATCTACTCTGCATCCCACAAAGACACAGTGGTTGGAACCAAAAATCTCAAATTTGGACTCATCAGACCAAAGGACAGATTTCCACTGGTCTAATGTCCATTGCTTGTGTTTCTTGGCCCAAGTCTCTTGTTCTTATTGGTGTCCTTTAGTAGTGGTTTCTTTGCATCAATTCGACCATAAAGGCCTGATTCACACAGTCTCCTCTGAACAGTTGATGTTGAGATGTGTCTGTTACTTGTACTCCGTGAAGCATTTATTTGGGGCGCAATTTCTGAGGCTGATAACTCTAATGAACTTATCCTCTGCAGCAGAGGTAACTCTGGGTCTTCCATTCCTGTGGCGGTCCTCATGAGTGCCAGTTTCATCATAGCACTTGATGGTTTTTGAGACTGCACTTGAAGAAACTTTGAAAGTACTTGACATTTTCCGGATTGACTGACCTTCATGTCTTAAAGTAATGATGGACTGTTTTCTGTGCTTATTTGAGCTGTTCTTGCCTTGTCTTTTACCAAATATGGTTATCTTTTTTATACCATCCCTACCTTGTCACAACACAACTGATTGGCTCAAACGCATTAAGACGGAAAGAAATTCCACAAATACATTTTTAACAAGGCACACCTGTTAATTGAAATGCATTACAGGTGACTACCTCATGAAGCTGGTTGAGAGAATGCCAAGAGTGTGCAAAGCTGTTATTTCATAGTTTTGATGTGTTCGCTATTATTCTACAATGTAGAAAATAGTAAAAATAAAGAAAAACCCTGGATTGAGTAGGTGTGTCCAAACTTTTGACTGGTACTGTACTTCATATTGATTTTGTTGTGTTGATTTCAATTAAGTAATTTCCTCATAGATTATAGTATTTTATATGACCACACAAGACAGTGTAGCTGAGAGTTACAGTTAATCATTACTGAAATAATAATGTGATAAGATCATAAAATAATGTGGTTGACTGACTGTATTGCACAGGTGATATTAATCACTCTCTCTGTATATCTGTGGTAATAATAAAATACCCCCTGTGTGTGTGTGTGTGTGTGTGTGTGTGATAGTAGGTCTATACCCCTACATTTTTCTTCTCAACTCTCAATTGCATACTCTCTTCTCCTTTCCCTCCACTATGACAGTCCTATTGTCACAGAACAATAAAGGGCAGGCGTATGGCCTTCTAAACGTCTCCTACACACATTACAATGGGGACCTTTGTTGCTATCTAGTGCCAAAGCCTAGTAATGGTGAGAGCAGTAGGAGCAATAGTAATGGTGTATTTTTGTGGACACTCACTCCGTCATGGTTCGTTGGCCAAAGCCTATGGGGAAATGTATGTTTTTAGGGGGGATTTGATTGAAGCCCAAAATAAGGTCTGTGGCAAACAGAGGTTTAGGAAATCTTATACGTTTTGTTCTATGAGATAATTTTCATCAGTTAACGTCACTTTTTTGAATTTTGAACAATGTATGTAATCAAAACAAGCACATAAAGCACATAAAATACTCATAATTCATAAAGGTCATGTTAACTGACTAATATTACCTCTTAGAGAAAAAAAACGTATGATCTCCTAAGCCTGTGTTAACATCCGACCTTATTTTCAGCATTTATCCCCATTCATTTACCCAATAGGAACGGCCGAGCGAAACAGAGGTAACTCATTTCCGTGTTTTAGGACTACAAATTGGAGACCTCTATTATGTAGTGGTGGGCATTCTGGGTCTTTTCTGTGAGCCGGATCATTTGGCTCCATTKCCCTAAAATAGACCTTAATTTTGCTCCCAAACCGCTCTTCCTTCAGTAGACTATTCTTAAAGAAATGGCAATCTCTAATTTAAAGTATAAAAGGTTGCCGACCATGATGTCACATCGTGAGATAAATACATGTTTACCTGACCAAATTATTAGATGGCCTGTAAAAAAGAGATTTGTTTTTAAGGTAGCCTACTGAAATAATTTGTGCAGACCAGAATGACGCTCTCCTCACTATTTTTCCTGAGCTGAGGAATTTACAATCAATGTTTTTTATATAGACTAATTTATCTGCGGATAATCGATATCTGGAGCTCAAAACGAAATAGTAACAATATGCAAATCGGAAGCCAAATGAAAGGCTTTTTCACAGATGCGATTCTGTTCCCGACGTTCACCAAAAACAGCTGTTAAAAAAAGTGACGTTCTTCGCAAACGACCCACCACTAGTCTATTATTATGCACCCTGTAGGTGTATGCGACGGACAAGGTTGGAGGGTTGCTCAAAGTTCCGCCTATCTTATACTGCAAACAGAATCCGTGGTACTCCACCGCTGTGTAAATGATTTAAAAAGCATCAACTTTCGATATAGCGGATGACTTGACAGGAAAGAGGGAATAGGCTTGTGTTTACAAGAAGTCAGAGCTCAATGAGTGTACTGTACTCTGTGATTACATCTGCAACCTTGTACATGTGACTATTTAACTCTAAACGCTATAGGCTACTCTAACGGACTGTATTTGGGCAGGTGTGTTACCTGTAAGTGCAACCGTGTAAGGGGCAAGGTTGTATTCCCTCCCTTTGTTTACTACCTCTTCCGGCACAGCTCACACAGATAGGTTGATCAAATTCTATGCAAATGAGATGTATCCAGCAGATGGGAAATACTGGTGATTAAAAACTTCCCTCGCCGCATGTTGTCGCGCTTGTCTGTTCTAATATATGACATTTGCTAGCCTGCATTTAAACCTGCTTGCAGTCGGCCAAATAAGCGCTCTTCCTTCAGTGATAATAGTGCGCGGAGTCCACCTAAACAGGATCACAGGGAGTGAGCAGCTTCCTGGTCATAAAGAAGTGTGTCTTGCTTCAATTTCAGTGATTGCCTACGCACCGCAGTCACCACCAGAGCGGGGTTATTGACGCAGTGTGGAGTCTCCCAGCAGCATTGCCAACTCGGCTGCACTACAGACGCATCCATGAGCAAAACCGCGATGGCCGTGGTACAGCTAGATACCGAAGACCATCAATCGGAGAACGGCTTTGTGTCCCTCGAAACAGAGTCGCCGGGATTGCTCACACGCATTGACAGTTGTGTCTTGCCTTTTCTTGGGGGATTTGGGAAGTACCAGAGACAGCTAATCGTGCTGACATGGATTCCGGCGTTATTTATTGGATTCAGCCAGTACTCTGATGAATTCCTTCTTGCCCAACCGAACAACACATGTGTTCCGCCTATGGCAAACACGACTAATTTGACTAGAAGTCCTTTATTTCATGGTGCAAATAATAGTTTTCCGCGAACAGCGGCGTACGTTTATACCAATGGCACCCACAATTATACGGCTAGGCATCTGCAACATTGTATGTGCAAAGAGTGGACGTTTGAGCTGCATACCGGACTCATTCAGAATGTGGTTACCAAGGTAAGTTTCGTGGCCTGACATTGAACAATTAGGACTGTATTTCCATAGTTTATATTATGTCATATACATTCCTCCCTCTTTTCAGATGAGGTACATTGGGCCAATTGATTTATAGTAGGCTATCAGCATATTGTGGCGGGTTACCCACAGCCATAGGGCTTTTGTCGTTTTCACATTGTTTTATTGTAGGACTATAGACCTATTCCATGTGTTGTGGTCTCATAATATAATATTGTTTTGATACAGACCAGCACCTGGCTTAACCGTCACACCTTCATACGAGTCAAAACATATGGCTGGTTCATGCATTGCAGCCTCCAATATCCTACTGTCGCAACAAGCCCAGGAAAGGATTTTTCCACAATGGGCTATCCCCGTATTATAAAATTAGCTGCTGCACTGAGTGCATTAATAACCTGTTCACGGGGCTAAGAATAATAATGGTCAATAACTAGCACTATGTGGGCAGTTGTGATCTTAATTTTAACATGCCAACAGTATTCTTAAACGAGATTGCATGACATTACTCTCGGAGCAGCTGACGAGGTGTGAGCTATAGTGGAGAGATCTCTGACCACGACGGAATGTGCCTGTGGTCATAAAGACCCAGACCAAAGTGATACTCGAGCTTTGATTTAGAGCAAAGGGCATGTACTGTCACGCTCATTAGTGCTCCTCCGCGCGCGCCTCCCGAGAATAACGATTTTGCTATTGTCACCTGCCATATATCTAATTTAACACGCCAACACTAGTCTGGCTTTCTGAACTTATATCTGAAAAATATACACTAAACTACTGTATCAAGGACTGTAGTCATCAGGTAATGGAATTTCTGCCCAGTTCCATTTTATTTTTAGTTGTTGATAGTTCAGATTAGGGCTGGGTGATATGGCCCAAATATAATATCATGGTATTAAAAAAAAAAGGACGGTAGGACGGTATTTTCAGTTTTTGAATAATGAAAGGTCTACATTTGCTTTGTGTAGTTAGTGATCCTAGGGTGGTAACACATAGACTCATTGAAATAACTTAGAATGTTTCTCCATTCTGATTGTTTTATACTGGTCAATTCAACTTCAACAAAAACAAATGTCAGCACTTATCATTTCTGCAGTTCCTGCACCCAATTGTCATACTTGAGTAAAGTAAAGATACGCTAATAAAAAATGACTCAAGTAAAAGTGAGTCACCCAGTAAAATACTACTTGAGTAAAAGTCTAAAAGTATTTTGTTTAAAATATACTTAAGTTTCAAAAGTAAATGTAATTTATAAAATGTACATAAGTATCAAAAGTGAAACTTTAAATAATTTCAAATTCCTTATATCAAGCAAACCAGATGGCATCATTTTTAAAATATTTTTTTTATATATATGGATATCCAGGGGCACACTCCAACACTCAGACATAATTTACAAACAAAGCATTTGTGTTTAGTGAGTCCTCCAGATCAGAGGCAGTAGATGACCAGGGATGTTCTCTTGACAAGTGTGTGAATTGAACCATTTTCCTGTGCTGCTAAGCATTCAAAATGTAACGAGTACTTTTAGGTGCCAGGGGAAATGTATGGAGTAAAAAGTACAACATTTTCGTCAGGAATGTAGTAAAGTATAAGTTGTCAAAAATAGTAAAGTACAGATACCAAAAAAAATGACTTAAGTAGTACTTGAAAGTATTTTTACTTAAGTACTTTACACCACTGCTCAATTGAGGTAATTTCCCCACTGCCACGTAGGGCTGCACGATATGGGCAATTAATCTAGGAACTATTTTTAACCAAATGTTGCAAATGCGATTCGACTTGCGAATTAGAGAAAAACAGTTGGAATCGTGGAAATATATACATTTATTAGCTAGCTAGCTATTAGCATTAGTGGCTATTAGCATCTCAGAAGATTTAGGAACAACTTGCTAAGAAAAGACAAACTAGCTGTTTGCTTATGTAAGAAACACAAACTAATAGTGTAATTATAGAATGTTAGTAGATTTATATTAAGAAGCAAAGTGAAAAAAGCATCGTTATCAACATTGTTACATGTGCTTCATTGACCATGCAGACTGAACGCAAGTCTCTCGTGGTTGAGGAACATCAAATGTGCTCCTTGTAAGACAGGGGGCGTGGCTAGGTCTGTGTGGAAAGTGGTACGGAGAGAGATGACTCAAGTAGAGAAGTAAACTATAAAAATTGACATTACACATGGCGTATCACATTTAACAAACCAAACATTCAAATACCGGTATAGAAGGTAAAGTAAAACCCATACCGGTCCCTGCATCAATACCGGTATATCATAAAATATGGTATACCGCTTAGTTAATTTGCTGTTGTAGTTCAGTTCCTCTGCCTCTGGTGTTTATCGATCCAGACAGGCCTAGATCTAAGCCTCCAGCACCGAAACCCTCACCCATGACTCCGGAACTTCCTGTTTGGAGTATTGCAACACTCCTCACTGGTATCCCTACCAAACTCACCAAAAGACTTCAACTGAACTCTGCTGCCAGAATCCTCACCCGCATCAGGCCAACCGAACACATCACACCAATCCTAATCAATCTACTCTGGCTCCCTGTGCAATCCCGTATTAACTTTAAGACACTCCTCCCCTACAAAACTGTCCACAACCTGGCACCCACCTACCTCTCTGACCTCCTCCCAGTCTATGCCTCCCACTACCTCCACTCCTCATCTGCTGGTCTCCTTGTCACCCCCCTCTCCAACATGGGTGCTCGGCCTTTCAGCTGAAAGGCACCCAGGTTCTGGAATGCACTCCCCCACACACATACAACATGCAGAGACAGTCATCTCATTCAACATCCTCCTAAGAACACACCTCTTCAAGGATGTTGATAACATTAAGCCTATAGCAGGGGTAGGCAACCCTGTTCATGGAGTGCTGTAGACTGCGTGAATTTGTTCCAACTAGTCACCACACCTGACCAACAGAGCTAAGGGTTGCCTACCCCTGGCCTATAGTTTAGGGTTGATTCTGCCCCCCCGCCCCCCTGCTGTGTCTTCTCTGTATACCTATGTGTACCCCCAGCCCACACCCTTACCCTAAACCCAGTCTGTAACCTATTCCCAACCCCCTAAACCTAAACCCTTACCCTCTAGTCTAAACTGTATCCTCTACCCAACCCCTCTTTTTATCTGTCCTGTTTTGTCTGGTCCATTAATTTTAAATTGCACTTGATTTGATGATCTTATGTATTAACTGCACTTGATTTTWTGTAGCCCTACTTTTAATATAAGATGTCATTGAGTGCCCTGGAAGGTGCCCACCAAATAAAATGTATTTATTTCTTCTTATTATTATTATTATATAATAGGCTTAGATATACCTTTTTAACCCAAATAGTGACAAAAAACATGATTTTGGACTTTCAAAATAGACCTCATAAGGCCTATGAGGCCAAAAGGGTGTCTTTCTGTGAGAAGATATTGAGAAATTATTTGGCATTCTTCTCATGGACCCCTAGCGGTATAAAAGTACATCCATAGCAGAGATGCCAGTCATGTGGCCATTTCTGTCGTTTTTGGAGGGCTGCACATCAGCAACAAAACTACGACTGTAGGCCAATGTTGGACACCCTCTAATTGTTTGTTGGGCTTTGTAGTTACACTTTGTCCCAGTGATTCCTTTTTGATGTGTAGTAAGTTCTACATAGATAAACTAAACATTCTCTGGACTGAGTTAATGATTTATATTTTTATCAAAAAGTTTGGTAACTGAACTTTAAGGTCACGTATTGCTACATTCTAATTGCTATGTCCTGTGTCCCTGTCATTTGTGTTTTATGTGAGTCAAAGGTGTGTGTGTGTGTACACCTGTCGATAGCAAACTTTAAAAAAAAGTAGCCTAGTATATCCATCTCCGCGGGGGCAGGGAAGGAAGGGGCAGTAGAGTTTGATAGGTTTCTGTTGAAGGTAGACATTCGTAATCAAACACTGTACTTCAAATACACCCGTTTACCCACAGATGCATCATCCAGTCCAGTGTTTCTCAACTCAAGTCCATAAGTACACATTTTTGTTGTTGCCCCGGGGACAAACAGACCTAATTCAACTCAATACATGCTTAATGATTAGTTCACATGTTGAATCAGGTGTGCTTGTTGAGGCTTACAAAAAAAATGTACTGTTGGTACTTGAGGACTGGAGTTGGAAACACTAGTCTGCTCTATATTGACCTAGACCTGACATTTTGCTTCTCAAAGGCATAAGAGGACCAGCTTGATAAAGAGGCTGSGTTTGAAGCCTCTGAGTACTATACAAAGTGGTTGTACCTACGGCTGTTYCAGTGACCGTATTACCGCCACACCGGTGGTCACGAGTCATGAAGGCAGTCAAATTCCACATGACCGTTTAGTCACTGTAATAAGACTTCTCCAAGCTCTGATGCTGCTGCTGGTAATTAGTAGCCTACCAAACTTGATAACTGCCTGGTACGCAGCACTCTGACATCAATGCAATTGCATTTGAAAATCTATTCAAACACTTCATGAGAGCCCATGAACTCATGTTGTGCAACATTTCTATAGGCTATGCAATTGCGGAAGGAAACCGAGTTGATGGGCGCTATTAAAAAGAGGATCCCATCAGCTTTCTATAGGCCTACTATTTATTTATCAACTTTCCTAATATTAAGCACATTGCTTATATTTACAACAGGAGAATAGCTTACCTGGCTGGCATGAAAATGAACCATGGGGAAAGAGTCCTCCATTCGCTATTTAAGTGCATAGATGACATGTATTTTTTCCCCTGCACGTTTCGATACAGGTGCATGATAATGGTCCATTCTACATCTAAACAAATGCCACACATATATATTCTTTAGTATATGTAAAGACAAGATTAAATCACGAATAGTCTGATCGGTGCCAACATTAGCCTATCACTTGTGAGTTATATATTATCACTTGAATGATGTCCTGCATAAGAAACAATGTGTTTTTTTGTGTGAATTTTTTAAATCAGAGTCACACATCTCATGTTGCCTAGCCCATAGGTCTATATGTTTTAATACGGTTTGTATAACTAAAGTGGCCAAATTAATTCTTAAAATTAAGCATAATAATCTGCTTTACAAGGGGTGTAGAGTCTAACTGGCATATATAAGCAGTGCGTGAGTTTCAAGTTTGAGGAAGATAATTTTTCACCATAAATGCACCTTTATAATAAAAGCTGTACATTTATAATTGCATTTAATTGCACACCCTTGCATGCACAGCGTTTCATTCCACAACAAGCCAAGGGAGACTTTGAGACACCACATTTTACTGTGGTGTCTCAAGGGAGGCTGATGGGGGAATGCCTGTATGCGAAGAGGACAGCAGGCTGTCTGCATAGCTTTTTGATACCACTTTGATTGGTAGAGTTGGTATTGAAACTTTTTAAAGCATCGCTAAGTCATTAATTACATGGCTATTYCTAAGTTCTTTTACCAAAGTAATTACAGCTTTACTACACAGGTATAACAGCAGCTAAAAGTAGTATTACCACAATATTAAAGTCCCAGTGCAGTSAAAAACATGATTTCCCTGTGTTTTTTGCAAAATATGGAGGAATATTGTGAAAATTATGATAATGCCCTTTTAGTGTAAGAGCTGTTTGAAAAGACCGCCTGAAATTTCAGCCTGTTTTGGTGGGATGGAGTTTTGGCTTGKATGTGGACATCACCAGAAGGTAAATTATTTAATAGACAATTAAGAAAGCACATTCCAAACCTCTCTGACAATAAGTAACAGCTAGTTTTCCGCTCGCCACTCAGAATTCTTGTTTGGGAAATTGCTCTTTGCTAAGAAGCCATTTCTGACGACAAACATTTTTTGAAAACAATCACAGTAAGGTACTTAATTGTGGCCTATAAATGATTTGATATTGAGATACAAATGTCTGCATTGGACTTTTTTTTTTTTTTTTTACAATATCTAACAAAATGTTGCATCATTCCATATCCTCTCTTGGACTAAGTAGTATAGCTACTGATATTTGTGTTGGTTTTCCTGTTGACACTGGCACCAGGGCAAGGCAGTTCTTGACACGGCCGAGCAATTGGTGACAAAAACTAGAAGTGTCCCTTTTCCCAAGCAAGCATTCCACAAACCAACAAGGTCGTCCCCAGAAGGAATTGATTCTCAGGCTAATGGACGAATCCAATCCCACTAAAGGACTTCATTATAAGCCCACTCCCTTTCCCTAGACTCCTGGTCCGACATGCGATAACCAGGAAGTGACACACAATGACATTAAGTGATGACACCGCAGTCCTTGGTGTGTTTAGATTACATAGGCATAACGGCACATGATTCAAGTTTCAAGTTTATTTTATATAGCCCTTCGTACATCAGCTAATATCTCGAAGTGCTGTACAGAACCCCAGCCTAAAACCCCAAACAGCAAGCAATGCAGGTGTAGAAGCACGTGTCTCCCTATCCAGATTGCYTCTGTTGAAATTCTGTGTCTCCCTATCCTTCAGGAGTGGAGCAGAGTGCCGACGCCATGGAAAGGTGGTGTCGTTTTCCTGTCACAATGTACCGGAACACACCGTTAACGTCTTATCTCAGACTGTTAACGCTTTCTAAGAGAAATCAAAGGAATTACTTTCGCTACGTCTCTTGGAGTAGGCCTTGGCATAGCATAGCAATACAGTAAGAGGATATCTCCTTGAATAGTAATAGTACAACATAGTAATAATGCAATGAGAGCTTTGGCTATATCGTCTTTAAATATTAATAGTAGAGCAACAGAATGGATTTCCACGGTAGCGTCTCATTGAATAGTCATGGCATAGTAACTGTGCTCCTCAGTGCAACTCTCCCCTCATAGCTATGTTCACAGAAGGATTTGATAACGCTAGGCTCAGAGGAGGAGCGGATAGGGGCTGATGGGTGATCCAGACTGGCTGGTGTGGATGTGGAGGCCCATCCTAATTGAGACCTTGGGCTCCTCGGGGACTCGGTTAATTGGACTGAGCTGAATAAAATAAAACGAGCCTGGATCATTACAGAGGGTCTCGCACTCTCCCTACTTAATCTCACGCCGCTCATATACTCTACATTACATTCAGATGGCAGTAGCATCACACAGCCAGGAGTAGAGCCATAAAACTCTCATCACATTCTATCTAGACCAATGGTCGCCCACCGGTCAATCACGATAGACTGGTCTATCTTCAAGACATTCCTAGTTGATCACCAGACATCTTGAAAGCACCATGACCATCAGAAGCAGGTAACTTCAGTCCAGTAAAATAAAAAAAGCTAGTTATTTCAATTCATCCTCTGCAGTTCCTTGCAAATGCTACACTAACTGATTTATTTTGTTATCAAAGCACGAGTTTTTAAATATAATATGGTCTGAGAATAACAACATTGGCAGGCCAGGCATATAGCCAATATGCTGTGATCATGAATTAAGCCTACTGCCCAAACCCCATTTCTACAGAACTGTTTTATTTAGTTTTTTTAAGTCATGTAAAAAATAAAATCTGAGGGTTAGATCTCAGCTTGCTTTTTGACTGTGATAATGATCTTGACTTAGAAAATGTTGGTGGCCACTGATCTAGACTATACTGACTAAAACCCCCAGTGTGTTCAAGGAATGTTGTGGTTGTCCATATTAATTGCAGAGTTAGTGGTTGGAGAAGGCAGAGAAGGGGGAACAGCCCTTCTTAAAATGTAGCTGTAGAAGTATCTAGGTGGGACTGTTGTATTGTGGTGCAAGAAAATGTTAATTTCTCTAGCATAAGTCATCYTTTTAGAGAATTTGGCGGTACGTCCAACCGGCCTCACATCCGCAGACCACGTGTATGGCGGCGTGTGGGCAAGTGATTTGCTGATGTAAACAGAGTGCCCCATGGTGACGGTGGGGTTATGGTATGGATAGGCATTAGCTACAGACAACAAACGCAATTTCATTTGATCAGTGGCAATTTGAATGCACAGAGATACTGTGATGAGATCCTGAGGCCCATTGAGCATGTTTGTGATGCTCTGTATGTCAGCCTGTTCCATTTCCCGCCAATATCCAGAAGTTTAGCACAGCCATTGAAGAGAAGTGAGACAACATTCCACAGGCCACAATCAACAGCCTGATCAACTCTATGCGATGGAGATGTTGTGCTACATGAGGCAATTGGTGATCACACCAGATACTGACTGGGTTTCTGTTCCACGCCCCTACTTTTTTTTTTAAAGGTATTTGTGACCAACAGAGGCATATCTGTATTCCAAGTCGTGAAATCCATTGATTACGGCCTAATTTATTTATTTAAGTTGACTTATTTCCTTATGAACTGTAACTCAGTAAAATCTTTTAAATTGTTGTTTCGTTTTTATATTTTTGTTTAGTATAACAACATGCAGTAATTCCTCATTTAAATAAGAAATGTTAGAATATACAGCTCCCCAAGCTTGCACCCCTATTCTCTCATACACCTTACCTGTTAAGTGTATATGTCCAAGCAGATATCTCTTTCGTTTTTTACGAAAGTCTGTATTCTTGACCTGTAGAAAAAGATTAAACTGTATGTCATGACACCTCACTTTCATACAAGTACGGCGAGATAAGGTTTGCACCCAATTCCACTGTAGTGATAGAGTAGCAGGACTGGATAATGGCCCCCACAATGCCCTGTGAGTGAATACAGGAACACCTAGCCTTAGAGATTCTCTATCTTCCATATACTGGCCTGCCCTGTCTTATCCACAGACCCAGGATCAGGGTGGAACAGCAGGAGACCGACACATCTGTTTGGATAGACGCACGCACACACGTCAGGTGGGAGGAAAACAGGCCTGCCTGTGGCACTGAAAGATAAAGCTTGGTACAGGCGTTGTATGTGTGTGCTGGCGGGAGTTAGATTCTGATAAGAGGTGTTTTTGAGCAGAGAAGCAGTAAACATGCAACTAAATATGTGACCCGGCTCAACCTTTGGTCCTGGTCACAGTGGTTTTAGGATTCATTGATGTAATGCAAGGATCAGAGAGATGTAGCTAATCACGCCCATTCTCTCACCCCTCTGCAGGATGACAAACAGTCAGATTTATTTTTAAAAACAACATTGAATTATATGGTTCATCAGCTATATTACTGGAACTGGATAGACTGGAGCACTTTGTGTGTAAGAGACAGAGAGAAGGAGCTATGAGAGTCAGGCAGTACAGTAATCGTTCACTGCATGCTGACACACTACAAGGACATTTAACATTAAGTCATTTAGCAGACGCTCTTATCCAGAGCGACTTACAAATTGGTGCATTCACCTTATGACATCCAGTGGACAGCCACTTTACAATAGTGCATCTAAATCTTTTAAGGGGGGGGGGGGGGGTCAGAGGATTACTTTATCCTATCCTAGGTATTCCTTAAAGAGGTGGGTTTCAGGTGTCTCCGGAAGGTGGTGATTGACTCCGCTGTCCTGGCGTCGTGAGGGAGTTTGTTCCACCATTGGGGGGCCAGAGCAGCGAACAGTTTTGACTGGCTGAGCGGGAACTGTACTTCCTCAGTGGTAGGGAGGCGAGCAGGCCAGAGGTGGATGAACGCAGTGCCCTTGTTTGGGTGTAGGGCCTGATCAGAGCCTGAAGGTACTGAGGTGCCGTTCCCCTCACAGCTCCGTAGGCAAGCACATGGTCTTGTAGCGGATGCGAGCTTCAACTGGAAGCCAGTGGAGAGAGCGGAGGAGCGGGGTGACGTGAGAGAACTTGGGAAGGTTGAACACCAGACGGGCTGCGGCGTTCTGGATGAGTTGTAGGGGTTTAATGGCACAGGCAGGGAGCCCAGCCAACAGCGAGTTCAGTAATCCAGACGGGAGATGACAAGTGCCTGGATTAGGACCTGCGCCGCTTCCTGTGTGAGGCAGGGTCGTACTCTGCGGATGTTGTAGAGCATGAACCTACAGGAACGGGTCACCGCCTTGATGTGAGTTGAGAACGACAGGTGTTTGTCCAGGATCACGCCAAGGTTCTTAGCGCTCTGGGAGGAGGACACAATGGAGTTGTCAACCGTGATGGCGAGATCATGGAACGGGCAGTCCTTCCCCGGGAGGAAGAGCAGCTCCGTCTTGCCGAGGTTCAGCTTGAGGTGGTGATCCGTCATCCACACTGATATGTCTGCCAGACATGCAGAGATGCGATTCGCCACCTGGTCATCAGAAGGGGGAAAGGAGAAGATTAATTGTGTGTCGTCTGCATAGCAATGATAGGAGAGACCATGTGAGGTTATGACAGAGCCAAGTGACTTGGTGTATAGCGAGAATAGGAGAGGGCCTAGAACAGAGCCCTGGGGGACACCAGTGGTGAGAGCACGTGGTGAGGAGACAGATTCTCGCCACGCACCTGGTAGGAGCGACCTGTCAGTAGGACGCAATCCAAGCGTGGGCCGCGCCGGAGATGCCCAACTCGGAGAGGGTGGAGAGGAGGATCTGATGGTTCACAGTATCGAAGGCAGCCGATAGGTCTAGAAGGATGAGAGCAGAGGAGAGAGAGTTAGCTTTAGCAGTGCGGAGCGCCTCCGTGATACAGAGAAGAGCAGTCTCAGTTGAATGACTAGTCTTGAAACCTGACTGATTTGGATCAAGAAGGTCATTCTGAGAGAGATAGCAGGAGAGCTGGCCAAGGACGGCACGTTCAAGAGTTTTGGAGAGAAAAGAAAGAAGGGATACTGGTCTGTAGTTGTTGACATCGGAGGGATCGAGTGTAGGTTTTTTCAGAAGGGGTGCAACTCTCGCTCTCTTGAAGACGGAAGGGACGTAGCCAGCGGTCAYGGATGAGTTGATGAGCGAGGTGAGGTAAGGGAGAAGGTAAGGGACAAAAGCCTCTCGTTTCACCCACTATCCGCCCAATAATATTGTCTTGTCTCTCTCTCCACACAGTACAAGGTGACTCATACCCAATATGCTATTACCTTACAGTGTACACACACCCAAACTGAAGAATGTCTTCTGATCCTTGATGTGTTTGAGTATGTCTGTGTGTACACTTTCAGGATACGGTAAGAGTGTCGTCATGCTTCCTGCAGAACTCAAAGACAACTCTTTAGTTTGATCTGATCAAGTCTCTCTCTCTCAGAAAGTGGTCTGATGGACACTGGTACCATTTTTCACTGTGTGCTCTGTCATGGAAACACACACACAGCAGGCCTTCATAAGGAGATTGTGGTGTGGTGGAAGACTGTTGTCCTTCCGCTGTCACTGAGCGTGCCACTGTTCTCCAAGGCTAAAATCTCATTTCAGTAGCGGAATAATGGTACTTTTCTTCAGACTGTTCATTTATTTGTGCCCCCGAGAGAAAAGGTGCCCCATTTTATTTCCATGAATGTTAACAGTAGAGACTTGACCTGAGTTGGTTTTTGAATGGATGTCACCATTGTRTGCTCAGCATGTAAATTGTATGTCCCAGACAGTCCCGTTGAACATTTCTGTAATTTGTTTAACTTTTGTGTAACTTGAGAATTGATTCTGGTATGATATTTATCTGGGATATATCATCAAAACCTTCACATAATAGCGCTAGAATATGGCATTTCTAACCTAGGGGATTTCTCAATGAGTTGAATATTAATTATCAAAATGATCTCACTGATGGTACGGTTGTGGGTTTATATTTTTGGATGTTCTTTCTATAACAGATGTGCCGGTAATGGAATGTCTTTGACGTGTCTCTCTCTCTCTCTCTCTCTCTGTCACTCACACCTCCACCTACTCTCCTACTCTCCCTGATCCCAGAGATGAAAGAATCCTTCTAAACTTATACTGTTAATTAGGAAAGAAAACTGATAACCAAGGTGAGTTTGTTGCTAGGTGGTAACTATGCATCAGTATCTTTACTCCACTCCCTCTCTTCACAGTCCCTGTCAGGCATATAATTTCTCGCTCTTTCCCTTAATATAGTTCCTTATTCTCTTTCTCATTCTTTCTCTTTCCAATCCTCATTCACTGTCAAGCATTTGATTACCTCTCCCACCTCCCTCGTTCTACTCCCTCCCTCCCTCCCTCTCTTTAGTTAGACATGTACTGTACATGTAGCTGTAGTTGGTGCATAGCGTCCTTGTCAGTGCCAGTCCGAATCACTGATGCAGAGTGACCATTGGGGTTAAACGCATCAGAATCACTGATGCAGGGTGACCGTTGGGGTTAAACGACAGACACAGCAGTGGGGTTTATACAGGGAGGCTCCTGTCCCCCTCTGTCTCCTCCCTGAACTGGGGCTGTCACTCGGGGCCAGTGTTCAGGCCCTGATGCCCTCCCCTGCTGCCACACACAGACCCAGAGCACAAATAGGCCTTTTGTCCTTCCACTTGCCTGTCAAACTAATGGATTAATAAGGCATTGCCTTCTGTCTAACACAGAGCCTTCAATTCAGCTCTCTGCAATGACCATTACAATAGTGTGTGAGTGAATGAGTGCACGAAAGGAAGCATGGTTAGGCTTTTTATCATGGCTAACATTTAAGATTAGCATTAAGACATGCTGTTCCTCTAACTAAGATGTGGTCAGGCTTCTTGCCCAGTCATCTCTTTTCTGATTTAATGGTTAAGGTTACTTTCAACCTTGCAGTCATCAACTGCTTTGAACCGCATTAATCGGTCATGCTTAGTCGGTCACCTCGACCGCGTGGTCTGGTTGGTCCCCATTCTGCACAGTCATGAGTTCTCCATATCCCATGGTCTTCTTCAGTCCCAGCTCTGAAGCGCAAACACACATACCACACTTTCAYCACGCTAGTTTGACACAGACCAAGACAGAGCAGACTTCCTTGGCTTTTTTATGTGGTATTGCGCAACATTATGTAACTTGTTTGCCTCCTGTCTTGGTCTTGATCCATAGTGACATCGATACTGAAGGTATGAATGACATGGCATGCATGTGTGTCTCATGATCACTGCATGGTGGCAATGAGTAATCCTCCAGAAGTTTCCACTCTGAACACAACAGGTCACTATGCCAGAGGTTATAAGAGGTTAGCCTAAAGACATTGAGTTTCAAAGGAGAAGTGCAAACCCAGTCCCCATTTCATATCCATTGTTATATTCCTTCCTCATAATATTTGTATGCACAGAGGGGGCTCCAGACCAGAGTACCAGGAACCTAGTAACCGTCCCCAATAGCCTGCTTCTCAGTTCATTCACTGCTGCATTGGACTCAAATTGTCGGGTGATAGTGGAATGGATAAGTCAAACCGATTTGGGGTGAAATTATCATCAGTTTTCTCAAAAGTGGGTTTATTCATCTACTTTATGTACTGTACACATACAGTACTTGTACAGGAGCTATGACTTAGTATACGATTTAATTTATTAGACATGATGTACAACTATCTACTTCATCAATGTTGTGCGAGATTTGTTCAAAGTTGATTTGTTCTGTTCATATACGTATGTATGCACCTACTATATCTATAAATACAATGCTATTGTAAATCATC
Organism: Salvelinus sp. IW2-2015; assembly: GCF_002910315.2. Lineage (NCBI taxonomy): Eukaryota > Metazoa > Chordata > Actinopteri > Salmoniformes > Salmonidae > Salvelinus > Salvelinus sp. IW2-2015. The sequence goes on from NC_036859.1 coordinate 16,100,215, forward strand.
TAGAGTGGAACAGTATGCTTTGCATTCTGGGAATCCCACTGTTGCTGGGGTAGTGGACTACAGTACACAGCCGGAGGGAGAGCACACAGACAGAGGGTATATGTAATTATAGCCTACACACAGAGGGAGATCTAGGCGCTGGAAGAGGAAATGCTGCATAATAGGCTATAGTACATTTACATGGCTGAACAATTTTAATGGAGGCTTTAAAGCAACGTTCTGTGTTTTGCTGAGTCTCTCTGGTTAAGGCAGTGTTAGCAAAGTGAGAGTTTGGTTAGGGGAAACTGGATTGCGATCAGGGGTTTTGTTTCGCGTTTCAAATCCCTATAGCAAGGTAGCTAATGTGTTTGGTCCCCATACTGTCTGACAAATAATGTATGTGCGTCATTTAGTTATTGGATTTATTGAGTAACACACTCTGTGCAGAAAATCCTCCTTCTAGTAATAGTCAGGGTTGTTTATTATTTTGAGGTGCAATGCCTGCTAGATGGGCTGCCCACTGCTCTTACACCATAACAGAAGAGTGCATACTTGACTGCAAACTCTGGACACTTCTCCTAACATGGTGGGGTGCTAGTGTGTCAATGCGGGGAAAAAAGTATAATTATACTTTCACTTTTACTTCCAACACTTCCACTTCCACCATTATCAACACTAGTACTAACAATTCAATGCTGTGTGTGTGGCAATAAATGAGTGACTTGTGTATGTGTCCTGCTGCATCATTGTCCCTGTGATCGGGGACCCGGGGCGATTGTCTCTAGTTTAAATCTGCACCTTTCTGAGTTCACCGACCAACAGGTGGCACTCTTTTTTTTCATGGTCATTCGAGACGGATTAGAGACGATTATCCCTGCCTGCCTTGCTGAGGCTCAAAGGCAACACCACCACTTCAGGTGACTGCCACTCCAGGAGCTGAACCAAGTGACACCTCTGCTTCTCATCAGTGCAGATTACTCGCACCTCATCACCCCAGTCCAGCTTGTTCGATCATGTATTGCAGACAGTCCTGTAGCTGTTAAGACAAAGCTAGGCTGGTTAGTATAGGGACTCACGGGTCTGCCTTCGCGTGTATGCTCACCGGCATCCTGATTCGAGACAGATTAACCTGGAGAAAATTACCAGCAGGGGCTAGTCACCGTCCTCTCAGCTCCCCAGCCAACTCTTGGTCTTGGATCAGGGCGGTCCTGACCAGAGTTATGCAAGCACACACCGGCGAGAAGAGGATGGCGGGAATGACGGCGGCCTGCTCAGGAGGCTCACCTACCTGGAGAGATCTTTTGACGTGCTCATTGAAGCTTTCGACCGGCCCAATCCTTAGTCACAGGCCTCAGGCAACCAAGGTCTCCTGGAGACGCTGAAGGAGTTGGAGAAGCTTACTCTTACCACCCGGATGCAGCCGCTGTGGCTTCCACGTACCCACCTCAGCAGCTAGTACAGCCCCTGAGCCAGCAGCTGCCAAAGCAGAGATGGTCAGCACAACCCCTGAGCCAGTAGCTGTATCTAGGTGCTACCGCCTACACGTACCCACCATCTTTGCTCTCTTCAAGATGGCCCTCAAAAACCTGTTGCTTCCAGATGAGGACGCATTGGTCAAGTTCCACCACTTTCTCGACCACCTCAAGGTGCCTGATCCCCGTCTCATGGCCATCTCACTCCATGACCCAGTGCCATACACCGCTGCCGTGGCAGACCTTGATCAGCAATGGGGCCATCCACATTACCTTCCCCTGGAGATCTGTCATCATGAAGTTGCAAGACATCCGGCCAGGGGACACCCGGCTTCTGTCAGTTCTCTTTTCTCATCCAGACCTTAGTGAGCATGCATTGTTCACTCGGGCCCAGGGGTAATCGAGTCCTGTGGCTCCAAAGTTGAGTGTCTTCTGGGGAAGCTCTGAATACCGGGCCCACTTCATGCATGCATGCATACATACATACATACACACATACATACATACACACATGCTCCCCATACCCTTTTGTACCTAACACAATGGCTGAAGATGGAAGCAGAGTGCCAGAGCCACGACAGAGCATCCAGTGCCCTTACACAATGGGACAAGCCTGCAGCCTTTGAGCAGAAACGCTCCGGTGCCGCTATACTATGGGGCAACAAAGACACCTGCACAGGAACTACCACTTACACAGCCCACAGCAGAGGCCAACGCATATTGCCCCTGTGCAAAATCAGGGACCACTACCTCATCAGGTGTTAGATTCAACTCAATGACTGTCGAGCAGAGCCTCAAGTGGCTGAAGGACAAGAGCCACTGTCGGCGGTGCAGCCAAGCTCACCGTGAGGCTTGGTGTGACTTCAGGAGACTGATATCTGTGGTGGATAGCACCTCGTTGTACCCCATTAAGTGCACACGTAGAAGTGTAGGTCCAAATATCCCGACACCTCTTCATATCCAGCGGTTGTTCAGATGAGTCAGGTGAGCTCCTCAGGCCGGACACTGCTCAAAGTGTTCAAGGTTCTCCTGCAAAACAAGGACGGGAACCTTGGAGAACAATGAAGTGTTGGGAGACGGGGTTGGAATGCACAATGCCGTTCCCTGAAGCCTCAAGCTTGGTCATGACGGGGAAGAAGAGTCCCTCACCGTCTGGACAGTGCAACAAGATGAGAGCTCCCTACAAGGCTCATCTCTCAGCTTCAGGTGCCGTCCCTTGGAGGGACCCAGGAGGGCCTTCTCCAGGCCCTTCTCCATCAGACACGAATTCAATGCAAAGGAGCTAAGCCTGGCAAACCTGTCCCGTCATGCCCTGCTAAGGCTCAAAGGCAACACCACCACCACCAGACGAGATTCCCCACAGCAAATGCAGCAAATGCCCCCTGCTGTGCTCACAGGGCACCTATCCAGGCAATGGACACCAGCCTGCAATCACCCTGATCACACAGGGCGGCGCAGCGCTTCTAGAGACAATCAAATTGTATTTGTCACATGCCCCGAATACAACCGGTGTAGACCTAACCATGAAATGCTTACTTATAATCCCTTAGCCAACAATGCAGTTTTAAGAAAATATTTAACAAATAAACTAAAGTAACACAAAATAACAATAACCAGGCTTTATACAGGGGGTACTGAGTCAGTGTGCGGGGGTACATGTTAGTTGAGGTAATTTGTACATGTAGGTAGGAGTGAAGTGACTATGCATAGATAATTAACAGCCAGAAGCAGCAGTGTAAAAAGAAAGGGGGTGGGGGGTCGGGGTCAATGCAAATAGTCTGGGTGGCCATTTGATTAATTGTTAAGCAGTCTTATGGCTTGGGGATAGAAGCTATTAAGGAGCCTTTTGGACCTAGACTTTGCGCTCCGGTACCGCTTTGTTGTGCGGTAGCAGAGAGAATAGTCTATAGCTGTGTTTGAATACACATACTAACATACTGTATACTACATACTTAATGAGTATATACTATTAGTTAATTTTAGTATACTGTAAACGAACAGTGTGCTTTCAGTTGAGCGTACTAGCTCTTCGCCTGTCTAACATAAGTTAATGCTGTTGCATTGCAAACTCTTGCTAGCTAGTTTATTTCTCCCCAATTTCGTGATATCCAATTGGTAGTTAGTCTTGTCTCATCGCTGCAACTCCCGTACGGACTTGGGAGAGGTGAAAGTCGAGAGCCGCGTGTCCGCCGAAACACAACCCAACCCAACCGCACTGCTTCTTGACACAATGCCCACTTAACCCGGAAAGCCAGCTGCACCAATGTGTCGGAGGAAACACCGTGTCCGCATGCACTGTGCCCGGCCCGCCACAGGAGTTGCTAGTGCGCGGTGGCACAAGGACATCCCTGCCGGCCAAACCCTCCCCTAACTCGGACGACGCTGGGCCAATTGTGTGCCGCCCCATGGGTCTCCCGGTCGCGGCCGACTGCGACAGAGCCTGTATTCGAAACCAGAATTTTTATTGGCACAGCTAGCACTGTGATGCAGTGCCTTAGACCTCCACTCGGGAGGCCCCTTGCTAGCTAGTTAGCTTGACATATTATTAGTTAGACATTTTACGACTTCGGGTGTGATCTTAAATTCAATCTGGAATGCCAGAGTGCGCTCGTAAATTCAGAGCGTTGTCAGATTGTCCGTTTTTAAATTCAGTGTTTCGCTCTTGGAGTGCACACTGACTGCTCGGGCCGAGGAGTAGGGCTGATTTAAGCGTTCTGCCCATACAACGGCAGTCAAGCACCCAAGGTAGCTTGCTAGCTACTTCCAGACACAAATGAGACCACTGACCATTTTACTCGCCTTAGCAGAGCTACTTCCGGCGCCGACAGAGATGGCCGACCTCGCTTCGCATTCTTAAGAAACTATGCAGTATTTTTTATTTTATTTATTACATTGGTACCCCAGGTAATCTTAGGTCTTATTACATAGTCGGGAGGAACTACTGGATATAAGAGCAACGTCAACTCACCACATTACGACCAGGAATACGACTTTCCCGAAGCGAATCCTGTGTTTTGCCCACCACCCGGGACAATGGATCGGATCCCAGCCGGCGAACCAATACAACGACGCCGTAAAAGGGGCAGACGAAGCGGTCTTCTGGTCAGGCTCCGGAGACGGGCACATCGCGCACCGCTCCCGAGCATACTACTCGCAAATGTCCAGTCTCTTGACAGCAAGGTTGATGAAATCCGTGCAAGGGTAGCATTCCAGAGAGACATCAGAGACTGTAACGTTCTTTGCTTCACGGAAACATGGCTCACTCGAGACACGCTATCGGAGTCGGTACAGCCAGCTGGTTTCTTCACACATCGTGCCGACAGAAACAAACATCTTTCTGGTAAGAAGAGGGGCAGGTATCATTAATCATTAATCATAAGGTATGCCTTATGATTAATGAGACGTGGTGTGACCATAACAACATACAGGAACTCAAGTCCTTCTGTTCACCTGACTTAGAATTCCTCACAATCAAATGTTTTCCCGTATTATCTACCAAGAGAATTCCCTTCGATTATAATCACAGCCGAATATATTCCCCCCCAAGCAGACACATCGATGGCCCTGAACTAACTTTATTTGACTCTATGTAAACTGGAAACCACATATCCTGAGGCTGCATTCATTGTAGCTGGGGATTTTAACAAGGCTAATCTGAAAACAAGACTCCCTAAATTCTATCGGCATATCGATTGCGCTACCAGGGCTGGTAAAACCCTGGATCATTGTTATTCTAACTTCCGCGACGCATATAAGGCCCTCCCCCGCCTTCCTTTCGGAAAAGCTGACCACGACTCCCATTTTGTTGCTTCCAGCCTATAGACAGAAACTAAAACAGGAAGCTCCCGCTCTCAGGTCTGTTCAACGCTGGTCCGACCATTCTGATTCCACGCTTCAAGATTGCTTTGATCACGTGGATTGGGATATGTTCCACATTGCGTCAAACAACAACATTGACGAATACGCTGATTCGGTGAGCGAGTGCATTGGCGATGTCGTACCCACATCAACTATTAAAACATTCCCCAACCAGAAACCGTGGATTGATGGCAGCATTCGGGCGAAACTGAAAGCGGGAACCACTGCTTTTAACCAGGGCAAGGTGACTGGAAACATGACTGAATACAAACCGTGTAGGCAATCCCAGACAGACGAAACAACTTCTTTGCTCGCTTTGAGGACAATACAGTGCCACTGACACGGCCCGTTACCAAAACCTGCGCACTCTCCTTCACTGCAGCCGACGTGAGTAAAACATTTAAACGTGTTAACCCTCGCAATGCTGCAGGCCCAGACGGCATCCCCAGCCGCGTCCTCAGAGCATGCGCAGACCAGCTGGCTGGTGTGTTTACGGACATATTCAATCAATCCTTATCCCAGTCTGCTGTTCCCACATGCTTCAAGAGGGCCACCATTGTTCCTGTTCCCAAGAAAGCTAAGGTAACTGAGCTAAACGACTACCGCCCCGTAGCACTCACTTCCGTCATCATGAAGTGCTTTGAGAGACTAGTTAAGGACCATATCACCTCCACCCTACCTGACACCCTAGACCCACTCCAATTTCCTTACCACCCCAATAGGTACACAGACGACGCAACCACACTGCACACTGCCCTAACCTATCTGGACAAGTGGAATACCTATGTGAGAATGCTGTTCCTCGACTACAGCTCAGCATTTAACACCATAGTACCCTCCAAACTCGTCATCAAGCTCGAGACCCTGGGTCTCGACCCCGCCCTGTGCAACTGGGTACTGGACTTCCTGACGGGCCGCCCCTAGGTGGTGAGGGTAGGTAACAACATCTTCACCCCGCTGATCCTCAACACTAGGGCCCCACAAAGGTGTGTTCTGAGCCCTATCCTGTACTCCCTGTTCACCCACGACTGCGTGGCCATGCACGCCTCCAACTCAATCATCAAGTTTGTAGACGACACTACAGTGGTAGGCTTGATTACCAACAACGACGAGACGGCCTACAGGGAGGAGGTGAGGGCCCTCGAGTGTGGTGTCAGGAAAATAACCTCACACTCAACGTCAACAAAGGAGATGATCGTGGACTTCAGGAAACAGCAGAGGGAGCAGCCCCCTATCCACATCGACAGGACAGTAGTGGAGAGGGTGGAAAGTTTTAAGTTCCTCGGCGTACACATCACGGACAAACTGAATTGGTCCACCCACACAGACAGTGTGGTAAAGAAGGCGCAGCAGTGCCTCTTCAACCTCAGGAGGCTGAAGAAATTGGGCTTGTCACCAAAAGCTCTCACTAACTTTTACAGATGCACAATCAAGAGCATCCTGTCGGGCTGTATCATCGCCTGGTACGGCAACTGCTCCGCCCACAACCGTAAGGCTCTCCAGAGGGTAGTGAGGTCTGCACAATGCATCACCGGGGGTAAACTACCTGCCATCCAGGACACCTACACCACCCGATGTCACAGGAAGGCCATAAAGATCATCAAGGACAACAACAACCCGAGCCACTGCCTGTTCACCCCGCAATCATCCAGAAGGCGAGGTCAGTACAGGTGCATCAAAGCAGGGACCGAGAGGCAGAAGCTGTTTTTCAATCTCAAGGCCATCAGACTGTTAAACAGCCACCACTAACATTGAGTGGCTGCTGCCATACATGTAAACAATGTATCACTAGCCACTTTAAACAATGCCACTTAATATAATGTTTACATACCCTACATTACTCATCTCATATGTATATACTGTACTCTATACCATCTACTGCATCTTGCCTATGCCGTTCTGTACCATCACTCATTCATATATCTTTATGTACATATTCTTCATCCCTTTACACTTGTGGTGTATAAGGTAGCTGTTGTGAAATTGTTAGGTTAGATTACTCGTTGGTTATTACTGCATTGTCGGAACTAGAAGCACAAGCATTTCGCTACACTCGCATTAACATCTGCTAACCATGTGTGTGTGACAAATAAAATTTGATTTGGTTAGGCAGTTTTCATGTTTTCCAGAGTGTTGGTGACTAACTGTGCTGCTGGCAACAATTGAATTAGTTTTTTGTTTGCCGACGTTTACTGACACTGGCCATATTCAACAGGTGTTGAGCGCTTTTAAATTCTTTATTCTGCGCTGTGGTACACTCAAACGAGAGTGCTCCGAAATCGGAGTAAATAGCCAGAGCGAATTTATGAAAGCACCCGAATGTCCATTGAGAAGGCACAGTGACTATACCAATAGAATTTGGGTAGGTAGTGAGCCTATAGTTAATATACTGGCAAGTTTGGTGTTTAAGTAGCCAACTAACATTAGGTAGCTAGCTACAACATACCAGTACATACTGCTATACTGATACGCTATGTGGTTCGTAAGGACATTGTAGCTAACAAATTGTTAGTCCATTTAACATGTAAGGTAACTTATTTGAAAAGTCATTACTTTATTACATTGCTCAACATTTTCATAACATTTGTCATAATTAGTTAAAGCAATGAATTTGTAACCGCTCTCATTGTACTTCGACTGCATATTTTCCGCCATTTTCTTCAAATCTGGAAACGATGTGAAGCCATGTCTTTTCATGAAGAATTGAATTATGGTTCTAAACTACAGAATTAGTGTCCTTTGCGTGTATGCTTCTTATTTTGGCGAATTTAGTACGACATCCGGAAACTTTTGTCATACTAACTATATCCATACTATGACCAATAAACATACTATATACTCAATCACATCACAAATAGTGCTGTTAGTATGAGTATTTGAACAAAGCTTATGACTTGGGTGACTGGAGTCTTTGACAATTTTTTTGGAGGCCTTCCTCTGACACCATCTAGTATAGAGGTCCTGGATGGCAGGAAGCTTGGCCACAGTGATGTACTGGGCCGTACTCACTACCCTCTGTAGCGCCTTATGGTAGGTTGCCATACCAGGCGGTGATGCAACCGATCAGGATGCTCTCGATGGTGCAGCTGTAGAACTGTTTGAGGATCTGGGGATCCATGCCAAACATTTTCAGTCACCTGAGGGGGAATAGGCATTGTCATGCCCTCTTCACGACTGTCTTGGTGTGTTTGGACCATTTGAAGTTTGTTGGTAATGTGGACACCAAGGAACTTGAAGCTCTCAAACCCGCTGCACTACAGCCCTGTCTGTGAATGGGGGTGTGTTCGGCCCTCCATTTCCTGTAGTCCACAATCATCTTCTTTGTCTTCTCAAGTGACAATGGTGGATTTACTGTGTCAGAATTAAAAACTTGGGGTGGCTGTAGAAAATCCTCCTAGTCGTCCCTTTTGCCTTCTGGTAGGCCGTCATTGTAAATAATAATTTGTTCTTAACTGACTTGCCTAATTTAAATAAAGGTAAAATACAAAATTAATAGTCAGGACTTGTTTATTATTTTGTGTTGTAAGGCCTGCTGGAGGGAGGATCGGCTGCCCTCTGCTCTAAGAACATGCTAGGACATTTCTCCCAACTGTTGACCCAGCCCACCTGTTGATCCCAGGTCAATGGGCGAGTGAGGCAGGGACAATTACAAAAACATAGTTCCACCCTAACGGGTCTTAGTTCTTCCAAGAGAGATGTGGATACCTTCAGTCAAGTGGAGTACACTTTAGCAGAAGAGTGCATACTGGACTGCAAACTCTGGACAATTCTCCTAACATGGTGGGGTGCTAGTGCATCAATGCAACAAAAAATAAAAACTTCCACCATTATCAACACTAGTACTAACAATTCAATGCTGTGTGTTTGTGGCAATAAATGAATGACTTGAGTATGTCTCCTGCTGCGTCATTGCCCCTGTGACCGGGGACCCGAGTCGATTGTCTGTAGTTTAAACCAGCACCTTTCTGAGTTCACCAACCATCAGGTGGTGCTTTTTTTCACCCTGGCTGAGATAATTAATGTACATGTTCCAGTCTGAATACGAAATGACTGATGTTAATGTGTTCTTTCTCCCTACACCGTATTATGGCTGCCCTCTGTGTGTGTGTGTGTGTGTGTGTGTGTTTCAGAGGGGTCCGGATAAAGCAGAAAACATCTGTTCTTTACATTGGATGGCCAATAGTAGCCTAACCTTCATATATTCCTGATCTTCCTTTACAGTGGAGTCTGGTGTGTGACTCGGCATGGAAGGTCCACATCGCTAAGTTCTCTCTGCTTGTGGGCTCCATATTCGGATACCTGGTCTTTGGGGTCCTGGCAGACTGGTGAGTTTTATTTCTAACTACTTCATAATAAAGTTATTACATAATATATTTGAATAGACGTTCAGTTCAGGAGTGTTCAGTGTGTTTCTTGATAATGCACTGAAACAATAAAATACCTTAAGGGGCAGACTCGAAGTCTTTAGCTTGTATTGTTTAAATATGGGACATCGCCCCCCCCTTGTCTCTCTCCCCACCCCCCATCCTCCCTCCATCCTCAGGTTTGGTCGCCACCCGGTCCTGATCATCTCGGTTCTGTTCATGCTGGTGTTCGGTTTGACCGTGGCATTCTCGGTCAACGTTCCCATGTTCAGCACCTTGCGCTTCTTCGAGGGCTTCTGCCTGGCAGGCATCATCCTCTCCCTCTACATCCTCAGTAAGTCTTCAGTAAGTCCTGCAGGCCTAGTACACCATGCTTTTCTCCATGCCTTTGCTATGCTGTACAGTCAATTGATTTATCTGTTTAGTGAGTATTTCAATTAGTGTTGTGGTAATGGATGTGCTGCAGTGTGGGCAGTTGTTGGTTTCCATAGCCTTGTCTTTGTGGAGTGTGTTATATTAAACAGACCCCCATGTCTTGAGTTGGCGTTGAGATTCTATATATCAACAGATGGTGTTATGACTATGAGTAGGGCCATATTACCTGACTAGGGGCTCCATCCCAAATGGCACCCTATTCTCTAGGGCTCTTGTTGAAAGTGGTGTACTATGTACAGTAGGGAATAGTGCCATTTGGGACACAGACTAGGGAAAATCCTAGTGACGAGGTGTAAATATGGTGTGAGGGGTGTTCTTTCCAACAGCTGCTGTTCGTTCTAGTTGCCTGTAAACTGTTAGGACAGGCCTCTGTATCACTGGAGATGACTGCAAGCGTTTCAGAAGGAGCTGTGGAAACCTATCGCCCCATAGAGAGAGAGACACTGCCTTTCCGATGTGGGTTATGTAGATGCTGTTGCAGCAGCTTCCATAGGTCCTAGCTATCGATCTGTGTTGTCACTCATCCCCATTTCCACCAGGCCTCTGCGTTGATAGAGATGACTGCAAGTATATGTACCTGTGTGGAAACCTAGGTTGTGTCTAAAATGGCACCCTATTCTCTATGTAGTACCCTACTTTGAACCGGGGCTCTGTGTCAATAGTAGTGCACTATATAGGGAATAGAGTACCACTTCAGACGCAGCCCTAGCTTTTCCAATGTGGGTCATGTTTGTGGAGGGTCAGCAGAGGGTCAGAGGCTGTTGAATATGTACTAAACACAGAGGGAGGCAAAGCAGCAATAAGGTACCTGCAGCCTGTCTGGTCTATTACATGGAACACTGTCAGAGCTGTGTCAGGCTCACACTTTTGATAGGGTCAGTTACACTAGGTTTGTTTTGGTCTGGGTTATAGTTCTAGGAAAGGCGACATCGCATTACTGGTAGACAGAGTGGAAAGTTATCAAAAGGTTTTTAAAAAAAGGTCATCCCAGCTTGACTTTGCCTGTGTTCCTGTGGAGGCAAATACCCTTGATCAAAGTGCCTTTCAGTGTAAATGTAGCCTCTGATAGCATTCAGCTTCTATTTTAGAGGGTGTGACCTCCTTCTGAGGAGGTATCAACTGACAGAGAATTGCTGACTTTCCACTTTTTGGAAGTCCCTCCGAAGCACTCCCAACAAGTGCAGAACAGCTTTGAAATGAGTGCAGTTTTTCTAAATCAAGCTCACTTCCTTGGTTTGTCCTCTCATTACTGTTAACCAATAGACTGAGTGACAGATACTGAGATAGAAACAGAGGAGGTGGCAAGTTGATCATCTGTCTGCTCCACTGTACTCGCTGGCCTTGCCCACTGCAGTGCTTCACTGGAACTGTGTGTACTGTACACTCATAACAGCCAGAGAGATGAATCCTTGTGACCTTTTCTCTCCACAGTAAAGGTTTGATGAGTGATAATCTGCCCTAGAAAGCCGTTCCGGTCGGTCCTGGCGCTCATTCCCATTGAAATGCATTTACCCAGCTAGCGAGGAGAGGGTGGGGGGATGGGGTGAGGAGGAGGAGATGATAGCGTCCTGATAACTAGTCTTGTGGTTGATGCGTGGGGGGACGGAACGGAAGGGGGGCAGAGCCAGAGGGCCCCTTGTCATTCTAATTTACTCCACACTGTCTACCTTGAAAAGCCTCGCAGCGTTCCCAAAATAGACGGCTGGGACCTTCTGTCAGTTTGTTTTGTGTTTGATAATTGCATTCAATGGTTGGTTGTTTACATAGCTTTCGCAAAGTCGTCTCACTGTATGCTGACTAGATACTGTGTATGTATGGACACAATTAAATTAAGGCCCACCCTCTTTTTGTCTGTCTCGCCAACTCTTTTGTCCATCTCCACCCTCTTTTTCTCTCGCTCTCTCTCTAGTCTCCACCTCTCCGCCCTGTCTTTCTCTATCCTGTTTTTCCACTCATTATCAACTGCCATCAGTGATTGCTGAGTAAATACTGTAGAGTGTACGTACGCTTTAAGGAGTGCCACTGAATCACTCCGGCAACGGTGGTAAAAGACTATGTACGAACCTGGAGTTCAAACCGACTGCATTTCATTCTCCATCAGTGTTGTTGAGGAACACACAGCAGAAAGGCAGAGCAAGGATATGGGGATTTTCCATTAAGGTTATGTGCTGAGAAGATTCATCATGTCGGGACGACATTGGCTGTCTACTTGTTAACACTTTCACACGGTCATCACGCATTTAGAATGATTGGTATAATTGATTTGTAGCATACCCATGGTTTGGCTGTACTATATTTGCTTTACAGATTTGTCTAGATTATGTCTGAACTCGCCATTCAAGTTGTGCAAATGCCAACCAATACAGTTTGGAATAATTACTCTATGGAATGGGTGGAGTTTTCTTAATTTTTTACCAGCTAGTCAAGTCATTTAGCTATACCGTTGCCTATATTGTTGTTCTTAATGTGGAGGCGGTATACGTCACATTCTGCGTCTCCCCTCTGTATTGCCACAACTCTACTAATGCGGGTTCTCTTCAGATATTGGCACTGTTGTTATCCTAACCCTCTATATCACTAAATACATAATACTGCTATGTACAGGATAGGCATATTTAGACTTTCCAAAAAAGTTATATTCACAAAACATCTACATTTTTCAGGGCAAATGGTAGAATTGGGGATGCCAGGCATCTAGGCTCTCATATCAACACAGCTGAGACTTGGGGTGTGGGAAAACCTGGGAAGAACCATGTAGTATTTGGGTCAAGGATAGTTCAAGATGTACTGTTAAGGAGTGTAGGCGAGGCTACTCCTTTAACGTCCAAGGACTTTATGTTCTGTTCTGAGGTAACTGGCTCTGGCAACCAACAGTCAAATACTCAATCAAAACGTGAATCGATTCTCAATTGCCATACGGTTGTAGAAACATAAATCCCTCTACTTTCATATCACATCAATATAATTTCAAATTTGCTAAATACACTGAGTGTACAAAACATTAAGGACACCTTCCTAATATGTAGTCCCCCCCCCACCAGAAAAGCCTCAATTTGTCTGGGCATGGACTCTTCAACGTGTCAAAACCTTTCCACAGGCATGCTGGCTCATGTTGACTCCAATGCTTCCCACAGTTGTCACATTGGCTGGATGTCCTTTGGATGGTGGACCATTCTTGATACACAGGAAACTGTTGAACATGAAAAACGCAGCAGCATTGCAGTTCTTGACCCAATCCGTTGCGCCTGGCACCTACTACCATACCCCGTTCAAAGGCACTTAAATCTTGTCTTGCCCATTCACCCTCTGAATGGCACACATACACAATCCATTTCTCAATTTTCTCAAGGCTTAAAAATCCTTCTTTAACCTGTATCCTCCCCTTCATATTTTTTCGGTGTATTTTTGGGGGGTATTTTATTAGGATCCCATTAGCTGTTGCAAAAGCAGCAACTACTCTTCCTGGGGTCCACACAAAACATGAAACATAATACAGAACATCAATAGACAAGAACAGCTCAAAGACAGAACTATATACATTTTTAAAAAAGGTACACGTAACCTATATATCAATGCATACACACAAACTATCTAGGTTAAATAGGGGAGAGGCGTTATGCCGCGAGGTGTTGCTTTATCAGTTTTTTTTTAAACCAGGTTTGCTGTTTAATTGAGCAATATGAGATGGAAGTTAGATGCAATTAGGGTTCTATATAATACTGTACACTTTCTTGAATTTGTTCTGGATTTGGGGACTGTGAAAAGACCCCTGGTGGCATGTCTCGTGGGATAAGTGTATGTGTGTCAGAGCTGTGTGTAAATTGACTATGCAAACAATTTGGGATTTTCAACACATTAATGTTTCTTATAAAAAGAAGTGATGCAGTCAGTCTCTCCTCAACTCTTAGACAAGAGAGACTGGCATGCATAGTATTTATATCAGCCCTCTGATTACAATTAAGAGCAAAATGTGTCGCCTTTGTTCTGGGCCAGCTGCAGCTTAACTAGGTCTTTCCTTGCAGCACTGGACCACACAGCTGGACAATAATCAAGACTACACAAAACTAGAGCCGGCAGAACTTGCTTTTTGGCGTGTGGTGTCAAAAAACCAGAGCATCTCTTTATTACGGCCAGACTTCTCCCCATCTTTACAACCATTGAATCTATATGTTTTGACCATGACAGTTTACAATCTAAAGTAACGCCAAGTAATTTAGCCTCAACTTCAACAGCCTCACCATTCATTACCAGATTCAGCTGAGGTCTAGAACTTAAGGAATGATTTGTACCAAATACAATGCTCTTAGTTTTAGAGATGTTCAGGACCAGTTTATTACTGGCCACCCATTCCAGAACAGACTGCAACTCTTTGTTAAGGGTTTCAGTGACTTCATTAGCTGTGCTTGTGGTTACTGATGTGTATATGGTTGAATCACCAGCATACATAGACACACATGCTTTGTTTAATGCCAGTGGCAGGTCATTGGTGAAAATAGTAGAGGGCCTAGAGAGTGGTACACCACACGTTACATGTTTGACATTAGAGAAGCTTCCATTAAAGAGAACCCTTTGAGTTCTATTAGATTGCCATATCGTGGATTCAGAGCTGAGGTTGAAAAGCCATAACACAAGTTTTTTTTCAACAACAGGTTATGGTCAATAATATCAAAGGCTGCACTGAAATCTAACAGTACAGCTCCCACAATCTTCTTATTATCAATTTCTTTCAACCAATCAGTCATTTGTGTCAGTGCAGTACATGTTGAGTGCCCTTCTCCATAAGCATGCTGAAAGTCTGTTGTTAATTTGTTTACAGATAAATAGCATTGTATTTGTTCAAACACAATTTTTTTTCCAACAGTTTGCTAAGAGCTGGCAGCAAGCTTATAGGTCTGCTGTTAGAACCAGTAAAGGCCGCTTTACCACTCTTGGGTAGCGGAATGACTTTGGCTTCCCACCAGGCCTGAGGACAATGACTTTCCTCTAGGCTCAGATTAAAAATATGACAGATAGGAGGGGCTATTGAGACAGCTACCATCCTCAGTTGCTTTCCATCTAAGTTGGCAATGCCAGGAGGTTTGTCATTATTGATTGATCATTTTTCCAACTCTCCCACACTTTTCCAACTCTCCCACACTAACTTTTCAAAATTGCAATGCTTTCATTATTAGATTTTTTTATGCATGAATACAATTGCTCACTGTTCGTTGTTGGCATTTCCTGCCTAAGTTTGCCCACTTTGCCAATGAAATAATCATAAAAATAATTGGCAACATCAAATGGATTCGTGATGAATAAGCCATCTGATTCGATGAAAGATGGAGTTGAATTTGTCTTTCTGCCCATAATTTCATTTCAAGTACTTAACAAGTGACATCAATAAAGGATCATAGCTTTCATCTGCGTTCACCTTGTCTGTCCATGTCATGGAAAGAGCATGTGTCCTTAATGTTTTCCACACACAGTGTAAACTGTTTTAACCTGTTTAACACAGTTGCAGCCGACAGTATTAAAATATGTCAGTTACAACACTTCTGGGTTCCTTCTTTCGTTACACACAGGTATTCAGAGATGCTAGATAGCTAATTAGAACAGGTGGTCACCTCTGTCTTCCGTAAACAAGTGCTCTAACATGGAAATATGGCTGTGTGGGAACCTAACCCTATGAAGCTGTGTAGTAATTTAACCTTTTCTTTTAGTTTTGACAATTCTTTCTTGCTGATATGATGGTTAAGTTCCAAATGTTTACAAAACCGTATCGCAAGCGAGGCATAGCCTATTAATGTTTAGACAGAGCTTCGGGGCAGTGTTGGAGCATCGGTGTATATGGCAGATATGTAAGTGAATAGACTCTAACGCGTTACCGTCTATGAATGTGCTGGGTCAAGGGTACCATGATTGGACCAAGGGAATGACCATACACTAAAGGTATTTCACCGTGGTTATGTCAACTTGCCTTGCACTCCAAGATTTCCCACATCAATGGAATTCTTTCTTCGTACTTCTCCTAAAGTGTGGCTGTGACTGCATAGTCATAATCCTGGTAGTCTGATTTTTGCTTTGTTAATCGTACACAAACGTCGATCTAAAGAGAGGGACTGTAATCCAGGTAAAACCCTGCAGGGTTCACTGTCAACAATGATATTTCCCCATGGAAACCACCATGTAAGCTACTGTCTTGTCAGTGTGGTTTCATCTTACCTAGAGACAGGACGCAGTGCTGCACTATATAGAGCTCATTGACATACTCTCTGTGTGACTTGTGATTTCCGCTTGTGACTCAAGGCTCTGGAGTGTGTATGACAGTAATTCCCCTTTAATTACGTAGGAAAGGTGCTCCCTTCCATCTAGCTTCCATCTGTTATTCCCCACCTGAAAGTGTTGGACATGGTATGTTTGGGCACTGGTTAGGGGCCTTACTGTACCTGTATGGGGAAATACTGAGGGTATGGTTACTAAGA
Source organism: Salvelinus sp. IW2-2015 (assembly GCF_002910315.2). Classification (NCBI taxonomy): domain Eukaryota; kingdom Metazoa; phylum Chordata; class Actinopteri; order Salmoniformes; family Salmonidae; genus Salvelinus; species Salvelinus sp. IW2-2015. The sequence continues at coordinate 16,116,784 of NC_036859.1, forward strand.
GAACATAACCAACCTCCTCTGTTTCCCTCCCTTAACTATATCCCCAGTGCCTGCCAGCCAGCCATTCAGTGAGCTGTACGGTGGGCGGTAAGCCCCGGTAGGGGAGAGGTTTGTATAAATGCCTTTGTTCGCTCCGCTGCACTGGCCTGTCAGATTCAGCCATACTGCAGGGGCGGACAGGGCTGATGTGAGGCTCCTGACACAACCTCTATCACAATCCAGACGAGGGAGAGGGAGAGCAGTGGGAGAGACAAAGGCAGCGCTCTAGAGAGACGGAGGGTGGGGAAAATGGAGCGAGGGATAGGAATATAGCTCACTATCTATGTGTTGTCTCTTTATTACTCTTTTGGTGAGGATTTGATGTTATCAATCTATTTTTTTTAATGCTGGCACAAGTGTGAATGTTTGCTGTGCTAATGTGTGCATTTATCTGCAAAGGCCAGGTTGTGTGCACTCCAAAGCAGTGGGCCATATTAAGACTAGCACATCCATATCCACCCTATTTTTAAAACATAGCAGAATCACTAATCAAATGCAGTGCTATTTCTACCTCAGAGTTCCATCACTGACAAGGCCTACAGTATGTTAGCATTTTTGCGCTGTAGCATCAGTAGCCATACAGTATGTTAGCATTTTTGCTAGGGTTATTGTGCTCAGGTGCTGTGGGTAGACTTAGCAAGCTAGATTTGTTTCTTTCTCTGTGTGTTATTGTTAGCTCATGTCTTGCCCCAGCTATGTAGGTCACTTTACTTCTTTCCCAGCCTGTGTTGCGATTTGAATTCAACTATTTAACTAGTCTTAATTTTTATTGTTTTAGTTAGGTCATTGGATACATTTAGTTGCCTATATTGCCAATTTATTATTTTAACTTAATGAATCGTAAATGTTGACGACCATACTCTTATTCATTAGGCTAATCACAAAAGTATACAGTGTATTAGGGAGATCTCAGTATTTTGTATATCTACAGCACATAGAAATCATATCAACCCTGAACATAGGCCTCAGATTGTTGCTTCATATACTGTATCATTCCAGAGCACATGTGATCCTGGGATGTTGAACAGTGTCTAAGCAGACGATACTTGATGATATCACTCTCTGGCTGCAGTGTATTCCCCAGGCTTGCCCCCGCCTGCCACGCTCACGACATACTCGTGTTGTCTCAGGACTCTGGCATCTTGTTGAGAGATGAGCTGGTAGAGCTGATGATGTCACCAAACAGCTAGCTAGGAGTGCCCCAGCCCTGTGTACTAGTAGGAATCACAAGTTTGTGTGTGTAGAATTATCCAGATTTGACTACATGTTGCTGCCAAATGCCTAACACTTCCTTATTATTGAACACTTGGGTTGTATTTCACAAAGGGTTAAGTTAGTCAACTTTTACACTCATTAAGAAATAACTTAAAAATAATTGTGATTATTTGATTGATTTAACTCGTCTATACTCTCCTCATGTTTATAAAGATGGAATGAGTTAAGTCAGTTACTTTGAATCACTGTGTCCTCTACGTGACCATATTTGTTCATCTATTCAGAATTCAACACCTCCAGATGAAAGTCATGTGATATTCTCACCGGGAAATCTAGTCTTGTGACTTCATCAGGAGGTGACTTCATCACGTTCTTGCTCTTTTTGTGCTAAAGGAGCAGAGTTGTATCTTGATCACTGTGAAGCAGTGACATTAAATGAAATGTACTATTGACTATCTGATCAGTCCATTCATTCCAGTCTGACGTGTTGTAGTCTTTATGCTTACAACCCTTACTGGACTGTATCGATTATTCTGTGTAGTTACAACTTAGAGACACTAGAGTCTGCACTCACTTCAACTTAATTACATACATAGTCCTACTCCTAGCTCTAATGTACAGATAAGAATCTGCTGTACATCCACATTGCTATACATTTAGCATTGCACAGAGAAACTGAGAAGATGCACAGGAAAACACTTATCTACTCTAAAAAGTAGATGGATGACGGCGTATCCCCTGTTTGCCATGCTCTATCCTGGTCTGTTTCCCCTCTGGTGATGGGATAGTAAAGCTGGTTTATTCAGACAGGATTTGGGCCAGCTCTGTTCCCCTTCCTGCTGCAGTATGTATGGCTGGGTTCTGCTGCTCGGACAGATTGACTGTCGGTAATTAGTGTGTGTGTGTGTGTGTGTGTGTGTGTGTGTGTGTGTGTGTGTGTGTGTGTGTGTGTGTGTGTGTGTGTGTGTGCATCCGTCCGTATCCAGATGATTAATCTCCCAGTACAGAGGGAGAGAAGAGACTGAAGTGCAGACAGACATGGAGGGGGGTGGGTTTGAGTGAGTGAATGTGTCTGTGGTAATGCTGAGACTGAGTTCATGTCGGTGACCCTATGTGAATGTAGGAGCTCCCATGGTGCAGAATGTACGAGTCTGGGATCCGTATACTGTAGCTTTCATGTCATTTTATATTTTTCATTAATTGATTGTCTATGGGTCTTAGCAAGCAGTTTCTTATCAACATATAGTATGTTGATGGTGTGACCATCTGTAGAGCATTTACAGATGGATTATCCAGACTATCCCCAAAAATGTAACCGGATGAGTTAAAGCTGAATGATGGAGGCAAGGATGGAGGACCCTGACTTAGCTAGCTGACTATACTAGGATGAGTTAGGGTTGCACTAGGATCAGTTGAAGCAGAATGAAGGGGCCATGGAGGACACAGGTTTAACTATCTGACTAAACTAGGATCAGTTTGTGCTGAATGATGGAGGTACAAAGGAATAAAGGCTTTATAAAGGCTTAACTGAACATGGATCAGTTAGTGATGTATAGACCTGGCCCACTAGACATTAATGAGCGCTGAGATCAGCCCTATTTCTCAGAGACAGATAAGGATGTCTAGGCAGGATAAATGGTGGATTTTCTCAGCCAGAAGAGAGGAGGAAATCTGTGACTGGCTGGGAGATTCACAGCGAGGGCTACCACGGAACCCCCTCCGTCCTTCTCTTCACGTCTTCCTCTTACCCCTCTCCCTTCCTCCCCTCTCTCTCTGCTCTAGATGAGTTAAGGTGCAGACTCAGTGCTTCCTCTGAGCAGGGTAAAGTTCACTTTTGTGCTGGGTGTACATTCCCACTGGCTGATCTGCAAACTTCCTTTCCTCCTTCTCTTCATTCTTATCTCTCACCCCTAGCCCCCTTCCTCTCCCCTGGGGCGATATCCCTCCCTATCAGAAGTCCCAGAGTCATGGATGGATGGGGACTTTCTATCCCATAGCTTGATACTGTAGTAGGCCCATATTGCTGACTCAGTTTTATTCAATGTACAGAGACATGACTCACACTTTCATGATGTATCCAAAGGATGTAGTCACCCTTTGGATACGTAACATTTGCCCAGTACCGTCCAATGTTCCATAAGCACAAAAAGCTTATTTCTCTCAAATGTTGTGCACAAAGTTGTTTACATCCCTGGTACTGAGCATTTCTCCTTTGCTAAGGTAAGCCATCCACCTGACAGGTGTGGTATATCAAGCAGCTGATTAAACGGCACGGTCATTACACAGGTGCACCTTGTGCTGGGGACAATAAAATGTGCAGTTTTGTCACACAACCCAATGCCACAGATGTCTGGAGGGAGCGTGCAATTGGCATGCTGACTGCAGGAATGTCCACCAGAGCTGTTGCCAGAGAATTACATTTTCAATTCTTTAGCATAAGCTGCCTCCAACGTCGTTTTAGAGAATTTGGCAGTTCGTCCAACCGGTCTCACAACCATAAACCACATGTATGGCATTGTGTTTGCTGATGTTAACGTTGTGAACAGAGTGATAATACACAGCCCCATAACGCATGAATCTCTACACAATTCCTGGAAGCTGAACATATTCCAGTTCTCCCATGGCCTGCATTCTCACCAAACATGGCACCCATTGAGCGTGTTTGTGATGCTCTGGATCGACGTGTACGACAGCGTGTTCCAGTTCCCACCAATATTCAGCAACTTCGCACAGCCATTGAAGAGGATTGGGACAATATTCTGCAGGCCACAATCAACAGCCTGATCAACTCTATGCAAAGGAGATGTGTCATGCTGCATGAGGCAAATGGTGGTCACACCTGATACTGACTGGTTTTCTGATCCACGCCCCTACCTTTAAAAAAAAAAAGTATATCCGTATTCCCAGTCATGTGAAATCTGTAGATTCGGGCCTAATGAATTTATTTAATTTTACTGATTTCCTTATGAACAGTATCTCAGTAAAAACTTTGAAATTGTTTCATGTTGCATTTATATTTTTGTTCAGTATACAGTTGAAGTCGGAAGTTTACATGCACTTAGGTTGGAGTCATTAAAACACAATTTTCTACCACTCCACAAATTTCTTGTTAACAAACCAAAGTTGTGGCAAGTCAGTTAGGGCAACTAGGGCAATTGTTTACAGACAGGTTATTTCACTTATAATTCACTGTATCACAATTCAAAGTCAGAAGTTTGCACACACTAAGCCTTTAAACAGCTTGGAAAATTCCAGAAAAGTATGTCATGACTTTAAAAGCTTCTGATAGGCTAATTGACATCATTTCAGTCAATTGGAGGTGTATCTGTGGATGGATTAAGGCCTACCTTCAAACTCAGTGCCTCTTTGCTTGCCATCATGGGAAAATCAAAAGAAATCAGCCAATCACCTCAGAAAAAACATTGTAGACCTCCACAAGTCTGGTTCATCCTTGAGAGCAATTTCCAAATGCCTGAAGGTACCACGTTCATCAGTAAAACAATAGTACGCAAGTATAAACACCATGGGACCACGCAGCCGTCATTCCGCTCAGGAAGGAGACGTGTTCTGTCTCCTAGAGATGAACGTACTTTGGTGCGAAAAGTGCAAATCAATCCGAGAACAACAGCAAAGGACCTTGTGAAGATCCTGGAGGAAACGGGTACAAAAGTATTTATATCCATAGTCAAATGAGTCCTATATCGACACAACCTGAAAGGCCGCTCAGTAAGGAAGAAGCCACTGCTCCAATACCGCCATTAAAAAAGCCAGACTACGGTTTGCAACTGCACATAGGGACATGGGAGGAATGGGTCAAAATTCACCCAACTTATTGTGGGAAGTTTGTGGAAGGCTACCCAAAATGTTTGACCCAAGTTAAACAATTTAAAGGCAATTCCCTAAGACAGGGAATTTTTACTAGGATTAAATGTCAGGAATTGTGAAAAACTGAGTTTAAATATATTTGGCTAAGGTGTAAGTAAACTTCCGACTTCAACTGAATGTCCGTGTGTACTGTATTTAGAAGGAGCGGGCCCTGGGAACACAAGTGTGTTACACACACACACACACACAGACACACACACACACACACACACACAAACCCAGTAGCCGGGGTCAGTGAGGCAAGGGGGGGGGAGGGCATGAGGAGATCATGTGATTGCTGGGGAAAAGTCAGTGGTCAGATATTGTAGTGTTCTCAGAACAATGGGCCTTCTTTGGCTCACTGGACGTTCAGTTCTTGAAGTTGCATGCTCTATTAGGATCCCACACTGTGTTACTCAACTGCTTGTATTGGTAGAGGCAGCAAAATAAGAAGATTATCGCTTTTGTTGGTAAGGCTACCCCTAGTCAACCTTCGATGATATCACCCTGGCGTTCAATGAGCACCTTGTCACCAAAGCCCTTTATTAGTGCATTTGGTCACTCCTGTCACCCTGGCTTTCTGTGAGTGTTTTGCTTTTGACATCAGCTGAGCGCTTCTTTGTGTCAGCAGGCAGGGAACGGCCCGAGCTAATGGTTGGCGGTTCGGGTCTGGAGCAGGGAATTGTGGGACTGCTGATTTAGGAGGGGTGGGGAGGATTAGGGTCAGCTGGAGTAAGGTGCTCAGGTGGCCCCCACCTTCACCCCTCAACCCCCATTCTGCCCCTTCAGGAGTTTGTTTGTGTGTGTGTCAGGGGATGTGTGTGTTTCTGCATGAGTGTCTTACATGTTTTCATACGTAGTAATTCTGTACAGAATGTTCTGTTAGTGCGTCCGTATGTGTGATCCTCACAACCACATAACACCAAACCAATGCTATTCCCATTGACCCATGACTTTACTCACAAAACTCCCACTGAGCTACAGGATGAGGTTACTCCAAAACCCAACATTCCCTCTTCCCCCCCCCCCCCTCTCCTCACTCCTCTTCAGTCTTAGCGTGGTCGTTCCAGCTGTGTTACTGTTAGTGTCAGTTTGAAGTTACACCAAACCCAACACTCCCTCTTTTCTTCCCCGTCTCCGCTCTCCCCCTCTTAGCTTGGTCGTTCCAGCTGTGTTACTGTTCCACGAACACAGAGCATTATTCATACTAGCTAGGAGGGGGGCAGATCCTAATTGAAATTCCAGGCTTTTCTTTGGGAGTGGAGCGGAGCTACAGCCTGCAGACACTGTATTATCCCGGCCCTGTCACCTTGAAAGACCCATCTGGAGCTGGGCCGCGTGCTCCGGCTGCAGAATGCGGCCACCAGAAAAGAAAACACAAGTCAAAAAAGACAGGAGGAGATGTAGAGGAAGGAATGAATGGAGGACAAAAGGCTGAGGGAGAGAACGGGGAAGAAAGAGGCAGAGCAACTGTTACAGTATTAGACACCTTGCCTGCTTTTAATATATTGTATAATGTGTGCTGCTGCAGCGTCTAGCTAGCTAAGGGGCTGAGTTGTGTGTGTTTCTGCCGGCTAGCGAGGTGGTGGCATGCATGCTAATGACTGTATGAATGAACCAGGATCTTTCTTATCGTAGCTGAGGAGAAGTAAGTACAAGTTGGTCATCATTAGTTCACTGCAATGGGCTCAGTTCAGGGCAGTGACTCTTCAGTGCTCTTAAGACAAAATAAGCAAATATTTGACGTCATATTCTCTGCATGATAATTGCCGATTTATGCCGTGGCGTCAGTCATACAATGTCCCTGATCTTACCTCGGTATTGCATCAGTTCCAGACAAGGTAATTAGACAATGTTCACGATAGTGGCATCGGTATCAGGATACCTCCTCTCCTTCCCATGGATGGAGCTGTGTAGTGGAGCTAGTGCCACCACTCTCCCTGTCCACTCTCTATGTCAAGTTGTGTATATGTGGGGGTGACATTGTTTGCCTTTTGTTGCCTCTGCACCATCTATATCATAGATAAAACTGTATGTCTGTATCTATTAGAATTGTGTCTATCATAGATGGAGCTGTGTCTGTGATCAGAATCTGTGTCTATCTGTATTTTAGTTTGACTCGTAGGCTAACCTCTCTCCTCTCTCTTTCTCCCCCCCTGCGGTCGAGCTCTGTCTGGAACTGTGACTGTGCCTATGTCTGTATTGTAATATTACTGACTCATGTCTCTCTCGCTCTCTCTTCCAGGGATTGAGCTGTGCCTACCAGCCTGGCGTTTCTCCATGACCATGGTTGCCAGCTTTGTGGTGCTGGGCGGGCAGCTCCTTATGCCAGGGATGGCATACCTCTGTCGAGACTGGCAGGTTCTGCAGGCCGTCATCATCTGCCCGCTGATCCTCATGGTCTCTTATATCTGGTGAGGACAACACCTACTTTACTCCCCATCTCAGGCAAAGCACAAAACAGTTCTGGGACAGGCTATACCCACCACCTGCTATAATTTGGCATCTTAGTATTGATATATTTAGCTGTTTATTATACGTGTGATCCCATTGAGATTGATACTACTGATTTAATTCACTTGGTTAGTTGCTATAGCCTACCACTCCCAATCATCACACACTAGAGGTCATGATTGGGTTATATTGTAGGCTAATGTGGGTTCTATTTATCCAATGCTTATATTATGTACACTACCGGTCAAAAGTTTTAGGACACCTACTCATTCAAGGGCTTTTCTTTATTTTTACTATTTTCTACATTGTAGAACTATGAAATAACTATTAAGTAACACATATGTAATCATGTAGTACCCAAAAAAGTGTTAAACCGATTTTTAAAATAGCCACCCTTTGCCTTCATGACAGCATTGCACACTCTTGGCATTCTCTCAACCAGCTTCACTTGGAATGCTTTTCCAACAGTCTTGAAGGAGTTCCCACATATGCTGAGCACTTGTTGGCTGCTTTTCCTTCACTCTGCGGTCCAACTCATCCCAAACCATCTCAATTGGGTTGAGGTCGGGTGATTGTGGAGGCCAGGTCATCTGATGCAGCACTCCATCACTTTCCTTCTTGGTCAAATAGCCCTTATACAGCCTGGAGATGTTGAGTCATTGTCCTGTTGAAAAACAAATGATAGTCCCACTAAGCCCAAACCAGATGGGATGGCGTATCGCTGCAGAATGCTGTGGTAGCCCTGCTGGTTAAGTGTGCCTTGAATTGGAAATAAATCAGTGTCTCCATTCTTTACGGTGGGAAATACACATGCAAAGATCATCCATTCACCCACACTGCGTCTCTCACAAAGACACAGCGGTTGGAACCAAAAATCTCAATTTTGGACTCATCAGACCAAAGGACAGATTTCCACCGGTCTGTCCATTTCTCGATTTTCTTGGCCCAAGCAAGCTCATCTTATTGGTGTCCTTTAGTAGTGGTTTCTTTGCAGCAATTCGACCATGAAGGCCTGATTCACACAGTCTCCTCTGAACAGTTGTTGTTGAGATGTGTCTGTTACTTGAACACTGCAAAGCATTTATTTGGGCTGCAATTTGAAGCATGTAACTCTAATGAACTTGTCCTTTATAGCGGAGGTAACTCTGGGTCTTCCTTTCCTGTGACGGTCCTCATGAGAGCCAGTTTCATCATAGTGCTTGATGGTTTTTGCGACTGCACTTGAAGAAACGTTCAAAGATCTCAATGTTCTGTATTGACTGACCACGTCTTAAAGTAATGATCGACTGTTGTTTTTCTCTGCTTATTTGAGCTGTTCTTTACATAATTTTTTACCAAATAGGGTTATCTTCTGTATACCCCCTTACCTTGTCACTACACAACTGATTGGCTCAAACTCATTAAGAAGGAAAGAAATTCCACAAATGAACTTTTTAACAAGGTAAACCTGTTCATTGAAATGCATTCCAGGTGACTACCTCATGAAGCTGGTTGAGAGAATGAAAAGAGTGTGCAAAGCTGTCATCAAGGCAAAGGGTGGCTATTTGAAGAATCTCAAATATAAATATATTTTGATTTGTTTAACACTTTTTGTTGGTTACTACATGATTCCATATGTGTTATTTCATAATTTTGTTTTACAATGTAGAAAATAGTTAAAATAAAGAAAAACCCTTGAATGAGTAGGTGTTCTAAAACTTTTGACCGGAAGTGTATGTATGAAATGAAAGTGGGAATAGCGAGGCATGGGAGAACATAGAATTGGACATTATCTGTGTAGAATCAGAGGGAAGCTTCTTGGACCCAAGGGAATCTTCCAGGGGTGCTTCCCCACAGTAGTAACAGCCATAATAGCGTATGATAATTAATAGCTTAACATCCATTCAAAGGACCTCTAATGTACATGTTACTACAGCTGGTGTCTCTAAGGCCTGGGCAATAAATACTCATTCATTAACCACCATTTACCTTGTATTCACACTGTATACCTGATGAGCGGCAGGTAGCATAGTGGTTAAGAACGAGAGTACAGTATTGCAGTTATTATCAGCTAGAAAGAAAGCATGAATGCACACACACACTCTCTCACACACATACTTTCCAGTACCCGGGGATTCCCACAGAGCCTGAGGAAGGAGGATAATATATTGAGGTTCCTTTCAGCCTCGTTAAATCCCAATGGGGGAAAAAAGGGACTAATTTAATTGATTCAACAGTTCTTATTTTATTGAGCAGATTGTTCTCTTGTTTCCATGTAGGATCTTCCCCGAGTCTCTGCGGTGGCTGCTGGCCACTCAACAGTATGGCCGCTCCAAGTGGATCATGGGACACATTGCCAAGAAGAACCAGGTTAACACCGAGCTGGACACTGATCACATCCTCACAGGTATAGTACACAGGGGAGAGGTCATTCCTTTTTTAACTGCTCTACTCACAGGTACACTCATCTCAGTTTTAGAACTGGTGATATTAACTACTCAGCTCAAGACGTCAGTCTTCGGGCTTGAATTTCTTTCTCTGTGTATTTGCTGTGCTTTTGGTTATTTAAAAGTGGAGGAGTTTGTCTTCTGAAGGGAAAGGACTTTACATCTACTATTTCCCTAGCAAGATCAGCTGCCTTGTCTCTGAGACAGAAGTGCTTGGTCAGTCTGAATGGATCTGACTGACGGGGGAAATCCCCTTCCTTCCTCTATGCCTGGTTCCCATAGTAACAGTCCTCTCTCCTGGGGCCGAGGGAAATTGGCAGGGTAGTAAACCTACACCATGGCCTTCCGGATGGGACCCTCCGGACCCTTAATTAACTTTATTAGGGCCTTTCGTGGGTGGAGGGGGAGAGGCATTGCTCACAGACAACAGATGGGGCCAGGTCAATCACTTTGGATAGTGACTAGATACAACCATAGGCAGTGCCATATTCCTGCAGTGGACAAGAGAGAACTATGGTATTGACAGAGGTCATGGTATTGACAGAGGTCATGGTATTGACAGAGGTCATGGTATTGACAGAGGTCATGGTATTGACAGAGGTCATGGTATTGACAGAGGTCATGGTATTGACGCCCCTTTAAATGTAACTGTTCTTCTGGGTGATTTTGTGTGTGTGCCCTCATTAATAGTCAAAAGGTTGGACATACCTACTCAAGGGTTTTTATTTTTACTATTTTCTACATTGTAGAATAATAGTGAAGACATAGAGACAACAACTGATAGACAATATAATTCACAGGGCTGAGCTTGTTTTATGCATGTTTGCATCATGCAGGCCTATGCAACTAATGAAACATTTACTCGTCTGTCATCACTATCATGTTGATTTAATTCATTCCAATTAATAATTTGGGATTGAAAACGTATAGCCAGCCCGGGTTTGAATATAAACCAAATTTGATCACATTCACATTTTCTCCTGACACACAAATGGACTATAAATACGTAATGTGACCAATTTTGTTCACCCTGACCAGATGGGCAGGGCACATTAGTATGTATGCAGCTGCTATTATTTGTAGCCTACAGTTGATCAGACTGAAATATAGTCTCTTTTTCATCCAATACAGCATGTCAGATCTCTTTTTAGGTAGCCTTGGCTGCTGCAACATTTATGAAATTAGTTTTCGCTTGTGTCTGTCCGGAGTGATTGTATTCTCACCTATGCTAAATAAATACAGAAAGAAAGTGGAAAGCCTACTTGAGCACGTGCGGGGAAAAAATGTGCTGCCTCAGCCTCTCTCTTTAATCTCACTGTTAATGGATGATGCGATGGAAGCTATTAAGTCATTCTTTATTGATTTCGACATCCCAGAAAAGACAGTCGAAAGTTCCATATTTTCAGCAAGTAAAGCATTGTAACGTGCAATTACCGATGCAAGCTCCTTGTAGTTGCCATTGTTAGCGGAACTTTCCATCTCGTCGTGTCCTCTAAAAGCCAATTCGATAAGTGTCGATAAGCAGTTAAGAATATCCATGTTTCTTCTTCCTTTCTCGTTGTGTTGCGCAGTTTGAATACGCAGACCTTCGTCCACATGATTAGGCGGCTTGATGAAAGGCTCCCACTTAACCAGCTATTCTTTTGATACAAGGTGGTATTGAACGCACTCACCTTGTCATCCTTCTTCATGAAGATGATCTCAGGCAGAGGTCGACACTCGCTTTTAATTCGCACCTTTTCCGTGTACCCAAGAGAATGATTTGTGGTAGCATTGGCCGCGACAACTGCACACTCGAGCTAGTAGCTAGCTAGCCAGCTAATGCTACTGTAGTTAGCAAGGCAAATTGAAATAAATTGCACCAACTGGTCACACAAATAAAGTTCTAAAACCAAGAAAACTATTTATAATCTACCTTTTCCGTCACCTGTAATTTGAAGAAACTAATTTGAATTTAATAATATCCCCTAAACTGTCACTTTTCAATCTCTATCCAATAATGCCACCTGTGTTGCGTTAATAACATTTAGACTACATTACCCAGCAGGCTATGCGGGGGGGGGGGCAGGTGGTTGAAGAATGCCTTGCATGGCTAAACAAGGACTTTCTAGCTAAAGTCTATGTTCATTAAAAGTAGTTAAACCAACGCCCCGGTTTGTCATTATACAAGGAACACAAACATAACATGGTGTCAGATTGGTAGTCGCTATGACGAGACAGAGAAAAGGAGTTACTCTGTTCAATTTTCATCCCAGAAATTTTCATTCTACCACAAGTCAAGTGACGTGAGTAGTCAAAGATGCTAGCTTGCAAGAGCTAGGGCAACGAGCCGCAACAACGAGTGACAGCAGCGAGAGCGAGGCTGCATTGGAACCTGTTGATGAGCAACATACTGAAGTAAGAGAAATTGACACTGTTCCTGTTCCCCGTCATAGATGGGCTTAGTCCTCCTACTCCTATGCAGTTAACAGGCAATCTAGCTGACAATTGGAAACGTTTCAAGCAGATTCAATATCTACCTATCAGCCAGTGGAGCAGGGGGAGATGATGAGAAATTGAAAGCTTCCATTTTTCTGCATGTTATTGGAGAGGATGCATTGGACATTTACAATAGCTTTCAGCAAGACGAGGAAAACTTGACATTGACTGTGCTAATGGCTACATTTGAGGAGTACTTTGTACCAAGCCAGAACGTCACGTTTGAGAGAAGTTTTTCTCTCATGATCAGAAACAGGGAGTCAGTTTTGACCAGTATTTGCCTGAGCTGAACACACTGAGCAAAACGTGTGAATCTGAAAGACTCACTAGTGAAAGATGGGATAGTCCGTGGCATACTTGATAATGGACTCAAGGAGAGATTGCTGTGTGAGAAAGATTTAACTTTGGATAAAGCATGTAACAACTGTGGGAAAATAATTTCTCAAAATGCTGCAAAGCTGAGACTACAAAGAAAAAGGTTCACACAGTCAAGGAGGAGATTGAAGAATTCTTTGTTGAATATGTGGAAATATGCCATGCAGTAAAAGCTGAGTGGTATGTGCCATTGACTGTGAATGAAACTATAATACCATTCAATCTTGATACTAGAGCACAGGTAAACCTGTTGTCTCTGGATGACTACAAAACACAAAGTGAAGAGCAAAATACACAGATGAAAATGAAGGTTACTTAGGAGAACGTATCAGTCAAAGGAAGCTGCATAGTAACTTTACAGCACGAAGGAAAACAGTTCAAAGCACAGTTGCTGATAATGGAAGAGAGTGTACAGCCTATTCTAGGAATCATTGCATGTGAAAAGCTCAATTTGTTGAAAAGAGTGTATGTAGTGACATCACAGACTGAAAATGACCAAGAATCACTACTGGCTGTGTATGAGGATGTGTTTGAGGGTCTTGGATGTTTACCAGGAGAACACAAAGGTACTGATGACAAAATTACTCCAGTTGGGCATACATGCAGAAAAGTTCTATTTGCACTGAGGAAAAAGCTCAAGGAGGAACTCTGATGCATGGAAAAGATGGACATCATCACAAAAATGGATGAACCTAAAGACTGGGTAAGCTCACTGGTTATTGTGGTGAAAAAGAACGGCGATCTCAGGATATGTCTAGACCCGAGAGATCTCAACAAAGCAATCAAGAGAGAGCATTTCAAGTTGCCAACCAGAGAAGAGATAATGTCGCAGTTTGCTGGAGCAAAGTGGTTCAGTAAGCTTGATGCCTCATCAGGATTCTGACAAATGAAGCTAGATGATGCAAGCTCAAGGCTATGCACATTCAACACACCTGAGGGCAGGTACAGATTTCTTCATCTACCATATGGGATTCTCTCAGAGCCAGAGGTCTCGCACAAGACAATCCACATGATCTTCGAGCACATTCCAGGAGTAGAGACTATGATGGATGACATCATCGTCTGGGGGTCCACAAAAGAACACGACGCGAGTGTGAAACAAGTGCTGGACCTGACATGGAAGGTCAACCTAAAACTAAACAAGGACAAATGTGAGTTAGGTGTGAAAACACTTACTTAGCTTCGTGGGAGACGTACTTTCACAGGATGGAGTCAAAGTAGACCGAAGGAAAACATCAGCCATCAACAACATGGAGCGCCCGAAGAACAAGGACGACGTGAGACGCTTCATGGGCATGATCACCTACCTTGCAAAGTTTATACCTCAACTGTCAGCACAGTCCACTCCACTCAGATGTCTCCTGGAACAGAAAAACGAATGGGAAGGGTCCCATAAACAGGAAAACTGCTTCAAAAACCTAAAGAAGACAATCACAGAAGAGCCATTGCTCAGGTTCTATGATCCAGAGAAAAGCACAAGGATTTCTGCAAACGCGTCACAGTTTGGCCTGGGAGCAGTTCTTCTGCAACAGCATGACGAGACATGGCAACCCGTCGCTTATGCGTCCAGAGCCTTGACAGGCGCAGAGACAAGGTATGCACAAATAGAGAAAGAACTACTGGCGAGCACATACGCATGCGAAAGGTTTCACCAATACGTCTACGGACAACACTTCGAAGTAGAAACCGACCACAAACCATTGGTGTCAATCATGTCTAAGCCACTGAATGATTGTCCAATGAGAATCCAGAGAATGTTGATCAGACTGCAAAAGTATGATGTGAAGATGATCTATACCCCGAGAAAGTTAATGTTTGCTGCCGACATTCTTTCTCGAGCAGTTGACAGAGAGCTTCGACACACAGAAAAACACAGATTCAGGCCTACGTCGACATGATTGTAGCATCCCTTCCTGTGTGTTCTGAGAGAATGGAGCAGATCAAAAGAGAGACCGCAGCTGACCAAACAATGATAGAGTTGAAAGAAACAACACTGATAGGATGGCCTGCACAGAAAAACAACTGTCCAAGGAGAATACAGGATTACTGGATGTGCAGAGCAGAGCTCACCATTGTGGATGACAGTGTTCAAAGGCAACAAGATTGTCATTCCCATGACACTACGCAAAGAAATGCTACAGAAAACACACGAGGGCCATTTGGGTGAGGAAAACTGCGAACCATGAGTATGAGAAGTAATGTAATGAATGATCAAAAAGGACTGTTAGAGCCCCTGAAAGGCTTATTGAGAATTGCTTTTTAAATGGGCACCTGGACTGAATGTTTTGTTTATGTGAAAAGAAATAGAGCCACAATAGAGTATTGTTGGACAGACTATATTTAGTTGGGGGGGAAAAATACATCAGAATATGTTCATTGCCTTTCAAAGTGATGAGAGCAATGTAAAAATATTGGGGGAAAGAAATGTGTGTTATTTGAAAATTGCGTGTTATGCAGGTTGAGTAAACAAATGTGATGTGACATGTGTAGTTACAGAGAAAAGTAGTTTTTTTTTTAAAGGAAGGAAGATATGTTATGTGTTAATAACATTTAGACTACGTCACCCAGCAGGCTATGCGGGGGGGTTGGTATATGTTCATTAAAAGAAGTTAAACCTATGCCCTGGTTTGTCATTATACAAGGAACAAACATAACATCCCCAGCTCACTAAGCTTCTCAACACATAGAACCCCCCCCATAATGCTCTGCAGCACAACCCCAATAAAACGCACTAGGTTCATTCTCTGATCCTAATCCTATGATTGGATGACAACATATCACTTCATACTGCAAAAGCTTTGATTGGTTGGAGATCGTCCAACGGAACTGGTCATAATTGCCATGTAGGTCTATGAAAGGGGGTGAGGCCTACGAGCCTCCTTAGTCTTATATTGAAGTCAATGTAGCCAGAGGAGAATGCAAGCTAGCTGTCCTCTGGCTACACCATGGTGTTACCCCAGTGAGTGCTGTTGAAATTACCATAGACTTTCATTGCAAAACAGTGTGTTTTAATCAATTATTTGGTGACACATTAATATATTTAGTATAGTTTTATCTAAAAAGGCTAACTTTGTTTCACTATTTTTATTGATATTACATTTCAATGAGGAGGATGGTCCTCCCCTTCCTCCTCTGAGGAGCCTGCACTGATTATGTATTTGTTTACTTATTTATATTTAGTTATTAGTTTACAGTACAGGACCAGTCAAAAGTTTAGACACACCTACTCATTCTTTATTTTTACGATTGTCTACATGGTAGAATAATAGTGAAGACATCAAAACTATGAAATAACACACATGGAATCATGTAGTAATGAAAATATATTTGAGGTTCTTCAAAGTAGCCAGCCTTTGCCTTGATGAAAGCTTTCCACACACTTGGCATTCTCTCAACCAGTTTCACCTGGAATGCTTTTCCAACAGTCTTGAAGGAGTTCCCACATATGCTGAGCACTTGTTGGCTGCATTTCCTTCACTCTGCAGTCCAACTTATACCAAACCATCTCAATTGGGTTGAGGTCGGGTGATTGTGGAAGCCAGGTCATCTGATACTCTCCTTCTTGGTCAAATAGCCCTTACACAGCCTGGAGGTGTGTCGGATCATTGTCCTGTTGAAAAACAAATGATAGTCCCACTAAGCCCAAACCAGATGGGATGGTGTATCGCTGCAGAATGCTGTGGTAGCCACCATCTCACCACCTCCTCCATGCTTCACAGTGGGAACCACATGCGGAGATCATCCGTTCACCTACTGTGAGTCTCACAAATACACGGTGGTGGTTGGAACCAAAAATCTCAAATTTGGACTCATCAGACCAAAGGACAGATTTCCACCGGTCTAATGTCCATTGCTTGTGTTTCTTGGCCCAAGCAAGTCTCTTCTTCTTATTGGTGTCCTTTAGTAGTTGTTTCTTTGCAGCAATTTGACCACAAAGGCCTGATTCACTCAGTCTCCTCTGAACAGTTGATGTTCAGATGTCTGTTACTTGAACTCTGAAGCATTTATTTGGGCTGCAATTTCTGAGGCTGGTAACTCCTGATGAACTAATCCTCTGCAGCAGAGGTAACTCGGTCTTCCATTCCTGTGGTGGTCCTCATGAGAGCCAGTTTCATCATAGCGCTTGATGGTTTTTGCAACAGCACTCGAAGAAACGTTCAAAGTTCTTAAAATTTTACAGGTTGACTGACCTTCATGTCTTAAGATATTGATGGACTGTTGTTTCTCTTCACTTATTTGAGCTGTTCTTGCCATAATATGGACTTGGTCTTTTACCAAATGGGGCTATCTTCTTTTTACCAACCCTATCTTGGACAGCACAACTGATTGGCTCAAATGCATTTGGAAGGAAAGAATTCCACAAATTAACTTTTAAGGCACACCTGTTAATTGAAATGCATTCCAGGTGACTACCTCATGAAGCTGGTTAAGAGAACGTCAAGAGTGTGCAAAGCTGTCATCAAGGCGAAGGCTGGCTACTTTGGAAGAATATAAAATATATTTTGATTTGTTTAACACTTTTTTGGTTACTACATGATTCCATATGTGTTATTTCTTTCTATGATGTAGAAAATAGTTAAAGAAAACCCTTGAATGAGTAGGTGTGTCCAAACTTTTGACTGGTACTGTGTTTTATATTCTATTATACAGGGCGCGTTTTGAAAAGAGACCTCGGTCTCAATATATCTTCCCTGTCAAGATAAAGATTAGATGACACACACATTATGTAGCATACTGAATGTAACATAACTAACCCCAGAAAAGGGCCTGCCGTTTGAGGGCCAATTTTACACAAGGGATTATGGCTATGCCGCTAGGCCAAAGGATGACTTCAAAGCTCCGTGATTGTATAGAGCGAAACATTAAGTAAAAACTTGGAATGTTGCCCGTCACGTGCATACGTGTGTGTGCACATGAAGAAATCAGAGGTTTGTTTTCATAGCAACACCTCGTACTTCAAAACATCCATGCCCCATGCTATGATCTGCGCTGTCCTGGGGCGTTGTCTTCTGAAAACATTCCTCTTTCAATTGTTTATTCACTCACTTGTCCCCTCCCCACTCACTCTTTCCCCCTGTCATACATGTTTTCTAACAGAGATAAGTGATAAAATGTCTTGGTATGAATCAGTTTGCAGCTGAAAGTGTCCTTAGTCTCTTATCCTCACGTGGACTTAGATGAAGCCCTTTGGTTGGCTGTGTACAGCCTGTAGATGAGTGCATTGTGGTCATATTTACCTGATTTCTCTACGTTGTTTCAGAGTTGCAGAAAGCTCTTCAGAAGAAGCCCAAAAAGACATGTATTGTGAAGATGGTGGGGACAAGGAACCTGTGGAAAAACATTGTGGTCCTCTGCGTGAACTCGTAAGTATCTTTGTTTGTGTGTGTTCCTGTGTGAGTTCATGTAGTATTGTGTGCGTGTGTCCATGACGCAGCTGCCAGTCAGACGACTCTGGGTGTTAAAGCGATACTTCTGGATTTTGGCAATGAGGCCCTTTGTCTACTTCCCAAGAGTCAGATGAACTTGTGGATAACATGTTTGTCTCTGCGTTCAGTTTGAAGGAAGTTTCTCACTTCCATTTGCGCAACTGCTATAGCGCAATGACTGGAAGTCTATGGGAACAGCTAGCATAACAGCTAGCATGCTGGCTATTCCTGTAGAATTCCAGTCATTGTGGTAACACTCGTTAGCATTGGCTCCTGAAACTACCTATAAACCGGTGTGCCGTGATTATGGGACTATTGACCTGTCAGCTCGATGCAGCATCAACCAGCAGTGGCCGTCTGTGCTTTTAGCATGCCTGTCTCTGTCTGTCTGTCTGTCTATCCATCAGTCTGTCCATCCCTCTGTCTTCCTGTCTCTGTGCTGTTTGCAGTCCTGTCCATTTGTCTGTATTTTTGTCTGTCCATCTGTCCGCCGGTCTTTCTGTCCATTGGCCTTCAGAACAAGCTTCACCTCACTCACGTAACCCAGTCATTTGTAGACAGCAGACTTAGACACAGCCCTGGCTATTTCAGTGCACAGTGTCCCTGGCTGTAGTCTGACCATACATTTTTCATGAGCTGTGTTCTTATGAGAGAACTGGAGACGAGCAAGAGGGTTTGTGTGCTTTTAGTTTTGTTTCATAGAAATTCACTTTCCTCTTGTTTTATTCTTCTGAACTCATATGGTCTTTCTTTGTCCTCTCTCCCAATATCCCTCTTTCTTTCTCTCTGTCCTCTGTACACTCATCTCCTTACTTCTTTCCCCCTCTCTTGCACTACCACACACCCATTATCCCTGTTTTCATTATCTACCTTTCCTCTCTCTCTCTCTCTCTCCCTCCTCATGCTCTCCTTTCTCCCTATATCCAGACTGACGGGCTATGGGATCCACCATTGCTTTGCCCGCAGTATGATGGACCACCACGAGACCCACGAGTCCACCATGTTCCACAACTTCTACGCTGACTACTACACCATGGCGGGCATCGCAGTGGCATCATGCATTGCACTGTGCCCGGCAGTGTCCCTGATGGGGAGGAGGGGTGGCCTGCTCATGTTCATGATAATCACTGCACTGGCATCACTGCTGCAGCTAGGCCTGCTCAACTGTGAGTAGCCTACAGTATAATACGCATATGGTATAGTACACACACACACACACACACACACACACACACACACACACACACACACACACACACACACACAGGTGCCTCTTCCTATAAGCAAACTATGCACTGCGTATAAGGCCCCGTGGCCACTAGGGGGCCCCTGACCAAAAAACATATTTTTCTGTTGTGGGTTCTACTTTTCTAACTCATTTCGAAATGTGGTAGTGCATCAGCAGTTTTCCACTTATGTCAGTCAATCAATTAGCCCGTGGCAGCTAACATTGCTAGGTAAGGTAGTCTAGCCAGCTAGTAGGCCTAATCATCACCAAATTACCGACATCCGGGTACGCAGGCATGTGCTCAGGGGCTCTGACCTCCAGGGGGTGGAGGTGAAATAGTCTTTATAGTTAGCTACTGTATAGTTGTTTTGATGTTGAGTTTGAATGTAGGTCTGTGGGAGGTGGTCTCTTTACTGTGTAACAAGGACGGATGTTGTCCGAAATCTAGTACTTTTTAAAGAGTTGCTTAAATGTTGAGGGAACATATATTTAACCTAGACCTACAAATACACCTTGAGATCATTCAAACAGCAAACATATTGTCTTGTTATTGCTATGGTGTAACCAGTGTGTGTTTTTGTGACTGGAAATCTCACTGTGGGCAGTGTGTGTGTGTGTGTGTGAGAGAGAGTTCATTTGACTACATATTAACCTGTTTCTGTTTTCCTCTCTCTCCCTTTGGCTCCTATAGTACTGGGGAAATACAGTGTACATCTGAATATAGGTACAGTACAACCATCGATTTCTCTCCTATTCATTCTTGTGGGAACTCAGCCCATATTTCCCTGGTTGCAGTTGCTCTACACTAGACTCTTAACTAATCAATAGCCCATCATTCTAGATCTGAACTGTTTACTCCATTATAATCCGCTTACTGGAAATACTGTAACTGCTCGATAAAAAACCAACAAGATCCTAGGCAGATGAGAGAATTCCACAATAAATTGATAACCAATCTACTGTCTTAAATGTGGTTCAAGCCGTTAGAAACACATTATGATAGCTGGCTAGCTGCAGATGTCTTAACTTGATTTCTTTGATATGATTAGACAAAGATTGGAGGAACTCTGACATTTGTGTAAGATTGGAGGACACTTAGAAAATGTCAGTGTTCCAACATAGTAGCAGAAAAACAAGGGGGCTTTCACTATCACTGCGACCTAAATACTGTGACTTGTCCTATCTCTCCCCTTCTCCCACCCACTCCCTAAGAACAACAAACTCAAACTCATTGCAGAGTTCAGTCAGATCCCGATAGCGCAAACCATGGCGTGTCATTTCTGTTTGCCGACTATGATGAGTGACAGTTCAAACACAGGCACCATGTGACTGTGGCTCAGAACGCCCGTAGGCATCAAGGAATAAATACATCTCTCAAGGACAAGCTAGCTGCATTCTGTTTACTGCATAAACACACATTCAGATCCATCCTGCTTGTCCTTCACAGTGAAACATTACAGCTAACACATGGAACCAGCAGTAGGCTAGTTGTACAACTTGGTAGTACTACACTCCATTATAACAAATGAACCTGATGTTGACTGTGTAATAACCACACTACTGCATGGTATTATAGTACGTTAAATGGTTTTATCGACATCGTTCATCAGAACATTTTTTGATCTTGCCTGGTCTTCATGTAACTTCTTACAACTATTAGAAGTCTTCCTGTCTGTGTTTCACTTCCTGATCCTTGCTTTGTTCTGATGATCCTCTCTGTTTGGCTCGGTCTCATTGACCCTAGCTAACCTAACTAGCCTCTAGCCCTCTTCTTCCCCTTGTGTGTTTATCTAGCTCCTCTCTTCTCTCCGTTCTCTCTATCCCTAATCCTCCACCTGGCAGCAAAATTAGCGTGGCCTGTTGTCTGACAGCCAGAGGATTAGAGAGGAGCAGCAAACTGATCTGAGTTCTGCCTCAGATTATCCACTTAGGGCAACTTAAACTTGTCTCATTCAGCAACAAACTAATCTGAGACCAGTTTGATGCTCTTCTGGCAACTTAAACATGTCTCATTCAGCAACAAACTCAAATGAGACCACTATCAGATGATCATCTGTCAATTTTTAACATGTTTCATTCAGCAGCACCGTGTGAGTTCTAGGATTGTTTTGCTGCTGTTTAGCTGAGGATCAGACAGATAAATGTCAGCGTAATCCTTCATGGCTAGTTTAGTTAAATGGATAACATGGTCAGGGTGATGGACAACATACAGGATGCACAACAACATACCCTCATGGGAATTATGTAACAGTCTAAGTACGTTTAATAGGATCATCCTACTACTTCAATAACAACCTGCTCTTAGGAGAATGTATTAGGTACTGTTCATCAGTGCACGGAGCCTTCTCATATGAGAATCATTCATTCAGGGTTAGATATAGTATTTTTCTTTTGAGTTAATCTCACCTTTCTACAGTACATTAGAATGTATTCTCTCTGTATGATGGCTGGATATTTATTATGTTTGTTTTCTTGCTATGCAGAGTACTCGGATACACACATCTCAACTTAATACTGAGTCGTGTTTAATGGCTGACTCGTGTGTTGTCGTCTGTCTGTACAGAGCGCTCGGATACGCTGAATAAGAACTTCTCCATCGCCTTCTCCATCATCGGCATGTTCTCCTCCCACGCTGTCAGCAACTTGAGCATCTTCTTCTGCGCTGAGATCACTCCCACCGTCATCAGGTAAGTCCACCCACAGGCTCGGAACGGACCACTGGAGCGTACCACAGAGGGGGGACGAGGGGGAGGTGAGGGATAGGTTTCGGAGGGGGCTGTCAGTCAGGATATGTGCAGGCCAGGGTTGAGGAGAAAGCTTAATGGAAATCAAAAACAGGGTTCTATTTTCTTCCCCTTTTATTCAGAGATGGGTTGGGTCCAGTGTCTGGTTAATTTTATAACATTTTACAGAACATTCACTCTGTCAAGCTATGAAAAACATACTGTATACACATCTGGAATTGGAGGAAGGTAAAGGTGTGGAGTTTTGAAGGTTGCTGTCATCACGTAGTGTGAAGGGAAAATAGCCTGTGTTTTATGATGAGCACTATCATTAATAGAATGTAGTCGCAGTCTTTGATCTCAATAGAGAGGTTCATGGTTCTCTGACCTGCCAGGATATCACCAGAATATTACTACCCTGCTATAAGCACTTAAAATGAGTGTTTGATCGTGGATCTCTTGTTATATGCACAACCATAATAAAGGTGTAGTTCAATATCCATATTTTTTATATTATTATTAATTTATTTAACCTTTATTTTGACAGGGAGTCATGCTGAGACCGAGGTCTCTTTTACAGATCAGCCTGGTTTTGAATTAGCCTTTCCCTCTCTTGACAAACTGACACAGCTTTGGATCATCATCATCATGATGCTGTGTTGTGTTATGTAAGGTATGGTGCACTGTACTGCCTGAAGAGTGACTGTGGATCGCCACCTGGTGGCCAGTCACAGAGCAGACAGGAGAGAAATGAGGTTACTGCCTTGGCAGGATGCTGTTACATGGTATTGCAGCAGTCTCTGCTGCTGTGGGCGTAAAATGGCAAGGACATGTCAGTAACACAGACCACGTGCGTCTGCATAAGGAAATGAGAATAGTAGGGGCTTGAATGTGAATATAAAAGAAAGCATTGAAATTGAATAGACTTGGAATGTAACAAAGTAGAACATTGCACTGGAAATGGCAGAGGTTTCAGGGCACACGTTTTCTACAGGATGGATATGGTTTAAAGACAGTGGGGCTTGGAGGTTGGTTTGGGATCAGGTGTAGCCATGTTCTTCAGAGATAGACAAGGAACATCAGTTAGGAAGTCACTATCTCTGTATGGGGTGGTGGTCTGTATCCTCTCTAATCTACATGAGAGCTTAGAGAGTAGGGGGCAAGGGTGGGTTTGAGATTTGGTTTAGACGTGTAGGCTTAAAAAGTGATTACTGACATGATGGTCCTTGTCTCTCTCCGTAGGGGTGGGGGTCTGGGCCTGGTGCTCGCCAGCGCTGGCTTCGGCATGCTGACCGCCCCCATCATGGAGCTCCACAACCAGAAGGGCTACTTCCTTCACCACATCATCTTCGCCTGTTGCACCCTCATCTGCATCATCTGCATTCTCCTCCTCCCCGAGACGCGCTACCAGCCCCTGCCCGAGACCCTGGCCGACGGGGAGTGTTACACCCGCCAGCCCCTGCTGCCCCCCAGGAAGCCTGGCGAACAGCGCCTCCTCCTGTCCCAGTTGGAGAGCAACAGGGACTACACCCGGGTCCATGACACGCCGCTGCACGAGGCGGCCGCCACCGCCGTCTCCACAATGGAGTTCACGGCGTCCTCCGCTGTTGACCGCACAGCACCATCGGCTATTGATATTTCGGCGCCCTCCACTAGGACGTTAAGGTCACACCAGCATGAGTCTGATGGCAAATCCACTGAAGACTCCACTGATATACCCCTCATTAATTCTGTTTCCCCCTCATCCACTTTCATTGTTGATGACGAGACAGCTCCCTCCCCTACTAAAGACGTTACCACTGACCCCCTCACAGAAGATACCCATACATCCATCTTGGTCAAAACCATTTCCCCTGTCACTGAAACTCTTCCCATCTCTTTATTGGAATCAACCATTCCGCCAGTACTTGATTCAACCCCTACCTCCGCATTGTACCCTTCCTCTCCCCCTGTCATAGAATCCACCCCTAGTTCCGTAGTAGATCCTTCCACTCCCCCTGTCATAGAATCCACCCCTAGTTCCGTAGTAGATCCTTCCACTCCCTGATCCATAGGAATACGACCCCCTTAGTTCGTAGTAGATCTTCCTCACTCCCGACTGTCGTAGAATCCACCCCTAGTTCCGTAGTAGATCCTTCCACTCCGCCTGTCGTAGAATCCACCCCTAGTTCCGTAGTAGATCCTTCCACTCCACCTGTCATAGAAACCACCCCTAGTTCCGTAGTAGATCCTTCCACGCCACCTGTTATAGAATCCACCCCCACTTCATTGGATGCTCCAGAAGTAATTGAAGCTCCCCCTACCTCCACATTGGACTCTCCCCCTGTCATAGAAACCACCCCTACATTGAACTCTACCACTCCCCCTGTACTTGACCTTCTACCCCCCTCTCCAACACCCTCCCCTACTCCTGTCATCAATGACATTTTTCTCCCTCCCCCCATGGTGGACTGTACGACTCCTATTGATTCTGCTGACCACATAACCACAGACCCGATCATATACTCTCTAGATGACAAACTCCCCGCTCCTCTTCCCCCTACATCAGACCGTACCATTCCCCTTCTCACAGACTCTGTCCATACTCCAGAGTTGGACTCTTCATCCCCATGTGTTAATAATGTTATTGTTTCTCCCGCTTACCCTGTCATAGCTCATTCCCCTGTTCACCCCCCCATCCGCCCACTACCACCACCACCCAATGACTCAGGTCATATCCCCACAACAGTGGACTCTTCCATGCCCCCTGTCATGGACACTGTTCACAGCCCCACTGTGGACTCTACCACTCTCCCCATCACAGACATTGTTCAACCCCTTTCATTGGACTCTACCATTCCGCTTGTCATAGACTCTCAGCACCCCAACGTAACAGACTCTGAGACCACAGAGGCGGCCACCGCTTCCACAATAATGGACTGCACCATCTCCTCCCCCATAGACTCGGGTATCCTCCCTATAATGGACTGCACTATCTCAGAAAACCGCGTCATCAACGGGGTGGCGTCGTCATGATCCAAGGCTCTACCTCTGGAACAAGGAGGTGTGCCCCTCCCTCGTGGAGGAAGAAGCCCTGGACATCCAGGTCACATGTATGGAGTCATTAACTGGCTGATCAGGCCTCAGACATTTTGGCTGCTCTGTAGGGAGAATATAGGTGACAGACAGGAGAGGGAACAGCTTGATATGGGGACGAGTGTATCTCTGTGACACCTTTTACTGGGAACAGCCAGAAAACAGGACAGGAGGACTGTGCTGCGGTGACAGTAATGAGTGGTTACTCTGCCACAGTGTGGAACTGTAAATAAGTGACATCATCAGCGTTTTACACAGCTGTTGTTGGGGGAATCTGTATGTGTCATTTTAGACTGAGATACTACCAGCCAAAACTCCCTTTGACTTCTTCTGACACTTTATCCCAATGCTTAGTTGGAGATGCTATACATACCACTAAAAACCATTTGACTGTACATTTGCCTCAATTGCAGACTTAGATGTACGCCCAATGTGTTTGATGTACATTTGCCTTATGTAGAAAAAAAAAATACTTTAAGAATACAATGCAGAATTTTGAATGTCAACAGTGCCAGATATCTAAACCGAGTTTAGAGTGTCACCCAATTGTTTTTGTTGTCGCTGAAATGAGTTCTCAGAAACTGAATGGAATCTGTGTAGGGAAAAGAGCAATTTGCCAAATATGAAAAACCAAAAGAAGGGCAATAAAGTTTTGCCCCAAGTATTGGAGGTGTTTTAATGTATGATGCAATGAGTTAAAAATGACAAGCGAAACATCTCAAGACTTCAGTCCTTAGTGTTATACAAGCATGGGTGTATGAAAAGGTACTAGAGAAAGAGAATGTCGTGAACTGAAGAGACATGTTCATACGTTTAAAAGGACAATGGACTGTTTATGTTGAGAGAAGGAGAGCTGTACCGGTGACGTGGTATAAGTGAGAGGTCTGTTGGCACTTTAGGACTTTGTTGTGCTTGTTGACGTTACGGTCCTGTAAGTGAAACATTTGAGAATTTACAGACTATATCAATGTTTCATGGGACATTTGTTTCCACTCTTAAAAACGTTCATGAATTGTACTGTATGCAATTGGATCTTGTTAATGTGATACTCTAGGTCAAATTGCGTAGTTTGTTGTTGTGCTACTGATGTTGCGCTTGATCACAAAAACAAAAAAATATTGCTATTGTTTCAGGGGGGGGGGGGGGGGGTGTCCTTAGTGTATAAAGATAGGCGGCACTGTTAACATTATTTGTGTGAATGTAAGTGGCACTTTAATCTTCGCTACGGGGACAGCATGTAAACAAAAATGTGAACTTTTCCATGGAACAAAGAGGTGATGTTCAAATGTTACCTAAAAAAACACTTGAGCTATCTCTCTGAAATGGACACATGAATGACAAAAGGATTTTGTCTTCATTACAAATGCATCTGTCATTGCCACCATCTTGTGTGTTTTCTTCATGTAATTAGCATATTTGGTGCCGTAAAAATATTTGTAGTATATTTCCCAAATAATATACCAGAAAATATTTAAACTTCACCAAAGTATGCAAAATTGATATTTGTGATATTGACTCAAATTCTGTTGCGTTTTGAAATGTAGGCTTATCCCTCGTTGTTTTTGTTCGTTTTTTACTTCAAAACTTAACTACCATTTACTTGAATTACTTTCATTGTAATCAATACAGACATGATAGCGAAATGTTGTCGTCATTATTGGAAAAAACTACAACAAATGTCTCTGATTATTTTAATTAAAACAAAAATATATGAAGAGCTTTCTTTTTCTTTGAAAAACCCAAATGTCTAGTGTCAACGTCTTGTTTTACCAACGTCTGTGATTGACTGACTATTGACAATAGTACATACCGGGCAAACAAAATGGTGGCTGTCAGTTCACTGGTCAGGCAATTGCATCAGATTGTGATGAGATCTGTGTTGTTGTTAGACCACTGTTTACAAATACAACATCACTTATTGTGATGTAGAGCTTTTTTTTATTTTTTATCTTTGACATCTTGTCCCTTTCAAATGCCATGGAGTCCAGTCTTTTACAGTGTGTTTAATATATATTTAAACAGGAAAATACAATGGCTTTGGAGGTGACCAAAGTATTATGTATCATGCAATAGCAGCCACTGATCACTCTACTGTACACTAATCATACAGTAGTCATCACAACACACACCGTCATGTAGTTCTATGGATATAAAAATACTAAAAGTATAACAACCTACTTTCTGTTTATTCTCTGGTTATTTCCTGGTAAATAAGCACACTGTTAAAGAAGATATACTTGTTGCTGTGGTCTTCATTCCTAATACTACATACACCTTGTCCAGAAAATTCAAGCACGGTGGAGAAAGGATATGTGAATCAAGTAAAACTTCATTACACCCCTGTATGAGTCTCTTAGCTTCTTTTAATATCTAATAGACTTCATGCCTCAAACCATAATGTCTCCTGTACTCCTGTCAAGTCAGATTAGTACATTTGGTTAGCTGTGATGTGAGGATGGTGTTACTAACGCACGATAGTCTATTGACACTGGAACAACATAAGAGGTCAATCGTACAAATGTTGGAGTATATTGTCTGCAGCTGTAGCAATACTTCTCACCCCACATTTCTTGAACTGCAACCACTCTTATCTTAAAATGTCACAATGCAACACATTGCAACCTTACATTACAGTCTCAGATTTCATATGTAATAGCAACATCCGCACCAGCAATGGTGTATGGTTAGTCAGAAGTATAATGATTCATTCTATTTCTATGGGTAGAGTGGGGTGATGGCTTGGAAAGTGGCTATACTAAAACAGTACAAGTAGATGGACAATATAATACATTGAGTATACAGTTGTAAAGAAAAGGCATTTAGAGATGGAAAAGCAGGCTGATGTTATGTAAACTGACTATGATTTGCTGTGCATTGATAGGTTTTGCTATTATACAGGGGTCTGGAAATGGTTCTCAACTGATCAAATGACTCACATCATCCTAAATTGTCCCCACTGCAGCCAAACTATGTTGCGGAAATGAGAAATAATCCTGATATAACAGTTTCTGTTTTTGCATGATTTGAATGAATGAATGAATGTAAAAACATGGATTTTACCAGTTTTAAATTTTCCCTTTTTTGTTTTAACTTGAATAATGCATTTGTATATAAGCCATATGTGTCGTAATAAACTTCACTATTTATTGATCAATGATGCATTCTGGGTCTTGGTTGAGTTAATTGGTATTCAGACAATTTTCAAGCCACCTCTTGAATCTTGAGGTGTTTGTGTGAAAGGTTCTCGTTTTATTTATTTTTACCACTTGATGTCCTCTAACCCAAGATAATGAAATGACAAGGGCATAAAGTGTGTCAATTCTGTATGTAATGAATCACTTATCAATATTCACATTCTTAATGAATTGTGGATTCATGTTGGTGTACTGCTGTGCTGGAAAGTCATCCCCTAAATTTGATTCAGTAAATAGTTGTATTGATTAGCATTTCACTACACCCACAATAACATCTGATAAAAAATGTGTATGTGAGCAATACAATTTGATTTGATCTTTAAATGTTAAGACCATACTACCTACCAAAATAACTCACTCATGCTGCCAAAAGATTTCTCTGCTTGGAATACTCTGATTTTAACAACTTCCTGTTGTGTGATGTCATACAATAAAGCAATACATGGCTAACGTGCTCCTAGGTGAAGGATTTTCCTGTCTCTGCTAAACAAGTGATTAATAAGAACAAATAAGTAACCTGTCTTTGATGGGAACGTTGTGGACGGTATAGTTGCAAAGCTCCAAACTGACCTCTATTGGACAATATATAGGCTACACCTGAAGCAGATTCAGGACTGCAAGGTACATGGGCAATGCCTAGGTTATATTGAGAGGGGACGTATTTATCGACAATTAAGCTGTATTTCCTTAATTTGGAAACTAACAGCTAGGCCTATGCGCCACGTATTAGATCAAAAGTGCTTGGCAACAACCCGCATTTTGGCCCGGGACAGGGTGATGTCATTGGAGAGTGATGCAGCAGGATCCTCATCCCGTCCACTGCATCAAACCGGTGCCCGCTGATAGGCTGGTGCGCAAAATTGGGATGCAGCACAGGTGTGACGTCACCCAATCAGCATCAACATGATGAGTCTCCCTTGGTTTACCGATCGCCATAAGAATGTAACAACTGCTGAGCGGCGAGAAACACAGTGGTCGCAACCAGGTTGAGGACACTGTTGTTAAAAGGCTGCTATCTGCGTGCACCCAAAAGGCATCATCATGAGGGAGATTGTTCATATCCAGGCCGGGCAATGTGGGAACCAGATTGGTGCGAAGGTAGGTGTTATGTGTATATTTGTCTAGACGCAGAGGTTATTATAGAGCAATCCCTTTTTTTGTTAGATGTTTACAATTTTGAGACCTGCATGCTTTTGTCCCAAAATGAATCGCACTACATTTTCCAAGAGAACAAAATCAGCCATCCAGTATTTTGGGGTCATGTTTTTGTACTAATGTGTCGTGGAAATGTAGTGTTTCATTTATTTACAAATATAAGATGCCATTAGGATGATATGGGTGTGTTGCTTTTGGACTTGGGCTAGGAGCCAAAGGGTCTGCAGTGGTGTCGCGCACCTGCGGGGCTGGCGCGTCAGGCTGTCGCCAAAGGAGCTGCGCCATAGCGATAGACTACGCACAACGACCGTCCAGTACTTTTCCATGTCTTGATCAGGTTATAGCCAGATCTCTTAGGTCAAACTATGAAGCATCACGTTTGCATGACCTATTCTCTGTCCCATTTTTAGTTCTGGGAGGTGATAAGTGACGAACATGGCATCGACCCCACCGGCAGTTACCAAGGTGACAGTGACCTGCAGCTGGAGAGGATAAACGTGTACTACAATGAAGCATCAGGTAAATACATATATATTTACTATCTAGATTGGTCTTTAAGTAATCTCTGCATGCATCTAAACAACAGGTCTAAGAAAATAATCAACCATAAGCACTGTAATGTAAACTGAGTGTACAAAACATTAGAAGCACCAGCTCTTTCCATGACTGACCAGGTGAAAGCTGTGATCTCTTATTGATGTCACTTGTTAAATCCACTTCAATCAGTGTAGATGAACAGGAGGAGACAGGTTAAAGAAGGATTTTTTGAAGTCTTGAGACAGTTGAGACATTGATTGTGTATGTGTGCCTTTCAAAGGGTGAATGAGCAAGACAAAATATTTAAGTGCCTTTGAATATTTAAGTGCCTTTTGATATGGTAGTAGGTGCCAGGCGCACTGGTTTGAGTGTGTCAAAAACGGCAGCGCTGCTGGGTTTTCATGTTCAACAGTTTCCCGTGTGTTTATCAAGAATGGTCCACCACCCAAAGGACATCCAGCCAACTTGACACAACTATGGGAAGCATTGGAGTCAACATGGGCCAGCAATCCCTGTGGAACGTTTTTGACACCTTGTAAAGTCCATGCCCTGACAAATTTAGTCTGTTCTGAGGGCAAAGGGGGTGCACCTCAATATTAGGAAGGTGTTCCTAATGTTTTGTACACTGTGTGCTTTGGCCTTCCCCCAAATAAACTCAGAATGAAAACTATATTCCCTGGTGATGAAAACTGCAGAACTTTCTTGACTTGCAAAACTCATGCACTGTAGGCCAAATTTAAATTGAGAATGTGACATTGTGATCATAATATCTGTCTGGGTGCAGTGGGCCCTGTGGCAGGGCAGGGGAAATGAGGACAGCAGCAGGGACCTGTCAATCTCTCCCTCCCTCCCGGTCTCTCTCTTTCTCTCCCTGTATCACCTCTTTCTCTGCAGCATCATCTCTCTCTCCCTCTCTTTCTCTCTCTGGCTCTCTCTCCATCTCTTAAGAGCCCGTCACGGGGGGGTGGCATGTATATATCTGCAGTGAGTGCAGTCTCTGTAAAACCAACCCAACCCTAACGATTGCCTGCTGTCTGTGCGTTGGTCAGATTTTTTTTATTGCCCAGGCATTTGAAGGTCATGGACATGCAGAATCCCATCCTTTGTTTCTGTCTCTCTCTCATACGGAACAGTCAGTCTCCTATGGCAAACCAGCCAGACTGCAGATTCTGGGGCCTATAGTAGGCCTACATGTCCTGTGGTTTGCACCGATCCTATTTCCTGTGCGTGCAATGCTAAGCACTATTGACCTCTCTTGTTAACGTGGCTCTGATTAATATCTACTCATAGAGAAATCCGCATAGCAGCATGATAAGATGATATGACGATAAGAGAGAAAATGTGTCATGTCTACTGGGAGATGCCATCTTGGTCTGAATGAATTCAGCTTAGCTCAGCCTCCTTGAACTGGAGCTAGCAGTTTTTCTGTGCTGCAGTCTGCAAGGGAGGCTGAGTGAGTGAGTGAGAGAAAGCGAGAGAGAGAGAGAGCCCATCCTCCTTCCCTCCCTAAACATGATGTCCCTGCCTCTCCTCCCCCACAGGTAACAAGTTTGTCCCCCGGGCCATCCTGGTGGATCTGGAGCCAGGCACCATGGACTCTGTCCGCTCAGGGCCCTTCGGCCAGCTCTTCAGACCAGACAACTTTGTCTTTGGTGAGTAGTGGTTATCTAACCGGGTTCCGGATTGTTTTATGCAATCTTGCCCAGCCTGGTCCCAGATCTGTCTGTGCTGTCTTGCCCAATGGGTCATCATCATGTCCTGTCAGCACTTCCATCCTCAACCCACAGCATGTCAGTGTCAGCATTCACTGTCATGTCCTCTGAATCCAAGCTTAGTTTAACTTTGACATAGATAGACAGTGTGTTCAATGTGCAACTTTTCTGCAACAGTTCAGCAATGTGCCAGTAAGGGGATGCATGGTCGGCGAGCGGTTGTGTCAGGCACAGACAGCTAGCATTGTGCAGCAGAAAACAGGGCATAGACTGCTACTGTTGCAGTGCTCATCAAGATGGGGATATAGCGTTAAATAAAATCCACCCACGACACCTTGCCAATTCTACTGCATAAAGTATAGTAAGTCTACATTCACATCCTATTGTATATGCAGACTTCTACACGATAATATTTTAGATCATGGTAATGGTACTCTTGATCATGCTCAATTAAGCTGTTTCTATCCACTGTAATTATCCACTCTTAACAAAATTGAATTGTCTCTCTCAGTGGAAACTGACAAATAATATGCCCGATGCATTTGCTTGTTAACTGGTTAACTGACTTTTCATTCTAATTGATATGTATTGCTACAGTTGAAGTCAGAAGTCTACATACACTTAGGTTGGAGTCATTAAAACTTGTTTTTCAAACACTCCACAAATTTCTTGTTAACAAACTATAGTTTTGGCAAGTCGGTTAGGACATCCACTTTGTGCATGACACAAGTAATTTTTCCAAAAATTGTTTACAGACAGATTATTTCACGTATAATTCACTGTATCACAATTCCAGTGGGTCAGAAGTTTACATACACCAAGCTGACTGTGCCTTTAAACAGCTTGGAAAATTCCAGAAAATTATGTCATAGCTTTAGAAGCTTCTGATAGGCTAATTGACATCATTTGAGTCAATTGGAGGTGTACCTGTGGATGTATTTCAAGGCCTACCTCCAAACTCAGTGCCTATCTGTTTTACATCATGGGAAAATCAAAATAAATCAGCCAAGACCTCAGAAAAAAAAAAATTGACCTCCACAAGTCTGGTTCATCCTTGGGAGCAATTTCCAAATGCCTGAAGGTACCACGTTCATCTGTACAAACAATAGTACGCAAGTATAAACACCGTGGAACCACGCAGCTGTCATACTGCTCAGGAAGGAGACGCGTTCTGTCTCCTAGAGATGAACGGACTTTGGTGCGAAAAGTGCAAATCAATCCCAGAACAACAGCAAAGGACCTTGTGAAGATGCTGGAGGAAACGGGTACAAAAGTATCTATATCCACAGTAAAACGAGTCCTATATTGACATAACCTGAAAGGCCGCTCAGCAAGGAAGCCACTGCTACAAAACCGCCATAAAAAAGCCGGACTACGGTTTGCAACTGCACATGGGGACAAAGATTGTACTGTTTGGAGAAATGTCCTCTGGTCTGATGAAACAAAAATAGAACTGTTTGGCCATAATGACCATTGTTATGTTTGGAGGAAAAGGGGGGAGGCTTGCAAGCCGAAGAACACCATCCCAACTGTGAAGCACGGGGGTGGCAGCATCATGTTGTAGGGGTGCTTTGCTGCAGGAGGGACTGGTGCACTTCACAAAATAGATGGCTTCATGAGAAAGGAAAACTATGTGGATATATTGAAGCAACATCTCAAGAAATCAGTCAGGAAGTTAAAGCTTGGTCGCAAATGGGTCTTCCAAATGGACAATGACCCCAAGCATACTTCCAAAGTTGTGTCAAAATGGCTTAAGGACAACAAAGTCAAGGTACTGGAGTGGCCATCACAAAGCCCTGACATCAATCCTATAGAAAATTTGTGGGCAGAACTGAAAAAGTGTGTGCGAGCAAGGAGGCCTACAAACCTGACTCAGTTACACCAGCTGTGTCAGGAGGAATGGGCTAAAATTTACCCAACTTATTGTGGGAAGCTTGTGGAAGGCTACCTGAAACGTTTGACCCAAGTTAAGCAATTTAAAGGCAATGCTACAGAATACTAATTGACAGTATGTAAACTTCTGACCCACTGGGAATGTGATGAAAGAAATAAAAGCTGAAATAAATCATTCTCTCTACTATTATTCTGACATTTCACATTCTTAAATACAGCGGTGATCCTAACTGACCTAAGACGGGGAATTTATGCTAGGATTAAATGTCAGGAATTGTGGAAAAACTGAGTTTAAATGTATTTGGCTAAGGTGTATGTAAACTTCTGACTTCAACTGTAGATGTGTATTAGCACACAAAGGTGCTATGTCTCTAACACAGGTTCACCATGGTTCTTTCAGGTCAGAGCGGAGCTGGTAACAACTGGGCTAAAGGCCACTACACAGAGGGAGCCGAGCTGGTCGACTCTGTTCTGGACGTAGTCAGGAAGGAGTCTGAGAACTGTGACTGCCTCCAGGGCTTCCAGCTTACCCACTCCCTGGGAGGGGGCACTGGCTCTGGCATGGGCACCCTGCTCATCAGCAAGATCCGCGAGGAGTACCCCGACCGCATCATGAACACCTTCAGCGTCATGCCCTCACCCAAGGTGTCAGACACGGTGGTGGAGCCCTACAATGCCACCCTGTCAGTCCACCAGCTGGTGGAGAACACAGATGAGACCTTCAGCATTGACAACGAGGCTCTCTACGACATCTGCTTCCGTACCCTCAAACTCACCACGCCCACCTACGGAGACCTCAACCACCTGGTGTCGGCCACCATGAGCGGGGTTACCACCTGCCTGCGCTTCCCTGGTCAGCTTAACGCTGACCTCCGGAAGCTGGCCGTCAACATGGTGCCCTTCCCCCGCCTGCATTTCTTCATGCCCGGATTTGCCCCTCTAACCAGCAGGGGGAGCCAGCAGTACCGTGCCCTCTCCGTGCCCGAGCTCACACAGCAGATGTTTGACGCCAAGAACATGATGGCCGCCTGCGACCCTCGCCACGGCCGCTACCTCACCGTGGCCGCCATCTTCCGCGGGCGCATGTCCATGAAGGAGGTGGACGAGCAGATGCTGAGTGTGCAGAACAAGAACAGCAGCTACTTCGTAGAATGGATCCCCAACAACGTGAAGACGGCCGTCTGCGACATCCCGCCCCGTGGCCTCAAGATGTCCGCCACCTTCATCGGCAACAGCACGGCCATCCAGGAGCTGTTCAGGAGGATCTCTGAGCAGTTCACCGCCATGTTCCGCCGTAAGGCTTTCCTTCACTGGTACACCGGAGAGGGTATGGACGAGATGGAGTTTACAGAAGCTGAGAGCAACATGAACGACCTGGTGTCTGAGTACCAGCAGTACCAGGACGCCACCGCTGACGAGATTGGCGAGTACGAAGAAGACGAGCTGGAAGATGAGGAGCAGGATGTCCAGCAGCACCATGATGTCCGCCACTGAGGGATGCCGGGCAGAAGCAGCACAGCAGTCTGTATGTTATCCACCAGTCATTTTAAATGATCAATAGTTAAGGAAGGATAGAGGCGCAGACGAGTTATCGTCGCGTCAAGATATATTATAGCTGTTTAGCCTAAAAACTACCACTACTGCGTTTCATTGTGTTTCGATTATGTCTTGAAGACCATAAGTGATATTAGAAACATAACAATTATGTGAGTATTTTAAATGACGTCATTGGTTTTCCAATTCACGCTGTATCAATGTCAATAAAACAACAATACAGTATTGTCAAAAACCGTTGTTTTGTAACATTTACCTCAGAATACATTCTTTGTCGCAAAATAAAACGGTGCTGTCCTATGAATATCAGTATCTGTAGTCTTTCTTTCATGGGAGTGCTAATCGTATTCAGCAGGTTAGATACAATGAACACTCCAGACTTAGGGAGTAGGTGTAACCAGTAGGTGTAACCAAAATACAAACACGCAGTTTTCCATGCTGTAATGATGATACTGGATGAAAGAGATGTTTTCTGGTTTTAAAATGCAAGGTAAGACTTGAATGCTATTACCATACCCCAAGAAGCTTACTACTTTTATAGTCTTGTGAGTGTCCTGAGTCATCATGACTGTGTGTCTGTCTGGGACAGGAAACACTGCCTCAAAGACTCAAGAGAAAAAAGGAACATCTGTTTATTCCTCTTTATCATGTTTTGATCTGGGAGCTAGTAATTCAGATTAAGGGCTGGCCAGACTTGGCAGCTGTTAGAGTATAGAGTTTAATGTGTGGAGAAGTAGGGCGCTCTCCATATACAAACTTATACGACCAACAACTTACAGACTCACACAAACAATGACGACCTCATTAGGGCGCTCTCTTTCAATGCCTCAATATTTTGGCTAATAATTAAGAAAATCAAAGTACCAAACTTTGAACATATAAGCCTAATCAGATCTTCACATTGGTTCAGCACAATATCACACACCTTTATTCAACCTGTTCAATATGCTTGATATCATTTACAACAAGGTCCTTGGTAAAACATGAATTGCAAGGCTAGAAAGTCTCACTGCCAAGAGTTTCCACCTAAGTTAGAGGTACAGTAAATAACGGTTACATTTTTCATTGCGCTGAGGTCCGTCAATACTTGAAGACTGAAGTAGTTGAGCCAGGGTGTGGACATGATTAAGGTTAGAATCATGGTTAATGTTTGATATGCCAATGATGACACCTAGTGGAGTGTTACCGCAATTGAGTATGTGCTCTGGACTCAAGCTTTGTAGCCAAACAAGTAATAACATATTCCCTTAGATAAACCAAATTGTTCTTGTATATTTTTCACAACATTTCCATGGAGATATTTTGTTACGTTCTCAGTGTCTTTTGAGACACAGTGATAAAAACCACTCAAAATCAAATCAAAGTTCATGGTCGTGTACACAGATTTGAAGATGTCATCGTAGGTTCAGCGACAGGCTTGTGTTTCACCTGTATTGTATTCTGCACCTGTGCGTCGTCTCCTGCATCTGAAGCTATTCTGTGAAAAACTATTGCCATTGTTCTTTTTGTTAAGGAAGTGTACCTTATTAATAATAAGAGTTACCTGGAGAAAGTCAGACCTCTGAAATGAAAATGGATGGCCCTCCCTTCAGCAAAATATAAATTATAATTAAACCCTCCCCTATAACTGAAATAATAATTAAAACATGCAGTGAATAGCAGAGAACATGCCTACCATTTACCCTAACTTCTAGGACAAACCAGAAACTCAGATAGGCCTACGCAGTTTTAGAAATTGTTCTTCGCCCTGTAAGCATTTGCAGGAATTTTGATAGCTCACAGGGCTGCGGGCCAGAAGGTTGTGGGTTCTCAGGCCACCATGCACAAGAGTAGTGGTGGAAATATCTGCTTTATAATAAAAGCATTGCATGAATCTATCATTGTATTTGCGGGTCTGTAAAAAAAAAAAATGCATTTCTACTTCCTTTGACATGGCTAGAGACCGTAGCAGAATATTTTTTAATACCACACAAAGTACCGAAATTACAGGCTAAGAATCGACAGAGAGATAGGCCTATGCTTTCATCTTATCATCTTTCTCCAATGCCAAATCAGTGAGTCTTGTTTGCAAATAAACTGTTTACAAATCATTATACATAGTACTTCCCAAAAGTTAGGCCTTCCTTTCCACCCCAGACAGAGTAGGCCTACCGAGGCAGAACTTTTTAAAGCTTTAACAGCTAGCTACTCTTATTCTGTGGCATAACCCAACGGGAGATGGTCACAAGTGTTTCCTTAAAAACTGTCTGTGTTAAAACATCATATATTTTACAGAAAGGGAATAGCTCAATCAATTTTTAGCGACAGAATAAGATTACTTTACAAGCAAAGCACATTTTTTGGTCTCCTCGGCTATTGAAGGTTGTAGCTCAGCCAATGATTGTCATAGAATCTTAACGAAGATATCCACATATGCATTCAGAGTCATGTCTTTCCCAGGTATTTAACAGTTTGTTGCTAGCATAGAGCATCATGGACCAAAGTGCTTTTATAGATCACATTATATAATCAGATCTATTTTATTTTCTTCAAAATCTTAAGCTAATTAAGGATAGGTCAGGCTTATGCTTTTTGCTATGGCATGATACCCATACCCTCTCATACCCCCTCTATTCCTGGTTTTACTTCACTGACATATATAGCATAATAACCAACTCAATCTAAAACACTGAGAAAAATAGAAATGTCATCAATAGCAAATTACATGACCCTGCCCTGGACTAGACTTAAACAACACTAAACCCTCCACCTGACTGAAATTGAAAAACAATGAGCTTCCCCCATTTTCCTCCATGGTCCCATTCTGTCCCTTCCCTAAAGTAACCTGGCAACGTTACTTGCATTGCTCCTTTGTTGCCCATTGCTTACAGCAACAGTTCAGATTGCTCTTTCCCCACTTCTCATTATATTGTTCTGTATTGTGAGTCCAGCACCATATCATGCACTTCAGTTCCATGCACAGTAGCAAGTCAGAACTGGTTTCAAACATCCTTATCAAATCAAATAGTACTATAGACCTAACATTCTTCAGGTAATTCATCTGTGATAATATTGTTCCTGTCAGACTTCTGTGGGAAGACTCAGAAACAACTCTGAAAGATCAAAAGATACTACCATTGCATTCTTGGAGTGGGCGGGCGGGAGGTGAGTCAATATTTCACTGAAAACTGGTAAAGACTTGTAGTCCTCTCTTGTAGAGTCCACTTTTGTTTTTTGTGTATGAGCAGTGACAACGTCTGAGATTACATACAGTATGTAAACATGTCGAGGTGTGATACAGGAGTGATACTATAAAACAGGATTTTCCACTCTCTATCCCCAGAAGAACCACTTACAGTACCAGAATAGAAAGGATCTTTTTCCAGTCACACGACTATAACATATGGATCAATATTAAACCATAACACATGACTAACAGAGTGTGTATGTTATCACTCAAGTTTTATTGTTACTCTCAAAACATTTTATCAAACTTTTTGATACAGAATGAAAGACATACAGCAGGAAAATTCCTTATATTGCCACAAAGTATTAGATGTGAAATAATTGGCAAAAACATCAGTAGCATTAAAAGCAACATCCGTGTCATACTTTAATGCATATCAGTGCATAATAAGCCAACCTCATGGTAAATATCCTACACAATATCTATTTTTATATTGCATGAACAGATGTAAAAAAGATACGCAACAATTTAAAATCCATATTCTGTATTCTGTAAATGATATTAACTTGGCATCAATAACTTGAACACACTTTTTGTCATGGGATAAGTTAATGCATATGAGGCCAAACAGCAAAAACAAGGCACTATTTGGCTTAAAATGTAAACTATTTACAATAGAAAAATAGGAGCTGTTTGAGGGGTCCCACACTGCTGTCACAATAATTTTGTATGTACCGTTTGTGCAGCTATAACATTGGCCTACTCAACTATGAATTAGATCAAGAATTGACCATCCCAGAAAGAAAAGCTAAATCAAAGATACAGAAAGATTTTGTTACCTGAACAATTAATACATCATCCACCACAGCCACAGATGTATCAATTCATCATATCAAGGATTAAATACCCGCTGGTGATCGTAATAAAGCCCATCGCTCCAGTAAAAACTAAAAGCATTATAAAACAGTAGTGTTGACAATCGGTAGACGTATTCATGAATCATTTAATTTCAGACCAGCAGAGAGCACCAATCCCTCAGTCTCTCCCTTGACTGTTGTTTCATTGACTAAAAAGAAAACATCTCTTTTAAAACCACAGTGACTTGGCTGTACTGTAAGTTTTCAAGCAAATGTGAGGTTGTTTTTCTACGCTATAGTACTGGCCTCAATGTATTTCTCAGTGACAGAGGATTTCTTCTCTTGCACCACAGTGGTGTGGCTGCTGCTACGTGGTGCAGCCGTGGGCATGGGTGTGGTGGTGACTGTGACAGCAGCAGCAGGGGCCTGATTTGACCCCATCGAGCCACACAGGGAGCTGGAGGTCAAGGTGGAAGCACCCCTCTGACCTCTCACCTCTACACTATGACCACCTGAGGAAAAGGTGGAGGACGACCCCTGGCCTCTCTGCAGGGTGACCTGGGGTGCCCATAAGCCTGCACTGCCCCCTACTGCCGAGGCTGGCCCGGACCCGCTCTCAACAACCAGCACTTTCCTAGAACCCTGTGAGAAGCTTCCTCCTGGCGAGAGATGGCCTCCTCCAATCATGGTCTGCCCTGCCCCCTGTAGAATCTGGCCTCCCTGCGTAATGGTTTGGCTCGTCTCTGTAATAACGTGACCTCCCCCAGTAATAGTTTGGCCGGCTCCCTGTAAGAACTGGCCTCCGCCCATAATGACATGACCATGGCCTCCCCCACCACCACCCACTCCCATCTGCTTCTCTACTAGCAGCATACCCCGAGAACCATGGAGCCCTCCTGCCTGCACCATCCCCTGACCGGTCCCTACCCCCACATGGCCTGCCGCCTGCTGGGAATGGACATAACCACCTCCTCCTCTCTGCTCCACCAGCAACAACTGGGGCTGAGGCTCCACCATGTACATGGTGGGGGCAGCGGCATAGTACATGGTGGGCTGCTGGATGAGGACGGTCTGCCTGGGGATCACCACGTTCTCCTGGATATGAGACCTGGGGATGGTGACCGATCCCTGGTCCCGAGTAATCAGGCTCTCCTGTAGGGGGGTGGAGGTGGCGACTGAGGTGTTCAGGGTATTGACATTGAGAGCAGTATTTCTGCTGACCTCTGTGTGAGTGGATGTGGTAGGTCTAGGATGAGTGGGTGACACAGACACATTGACAGTCTCCGCCTCCATAGCTATCGACCCCTGGCAGATCTGGGCCAGGGTCTTGAACTTGGGCCCCAGGTCGGTGAGGAAGTCCAAGTCATCATCAGCCCCCAGGAGGCTGCAGCAGCCCACAGACCCTACTGGTGACCCCTGACCTTCATAGTCGTAAATCAGCAGGGCATCTCTCTGTTGGTCGATCTGCGCAGTGTGATTGGCCTTCTACAAAGGTAATTTGATATATTAAGACAATGACACATTGAATCAAAATGGCTACAATAACACTGCTCCTCAACTCCTATGTCAAAGGAGTAGTCCAAGAAGTTGGATGATGTAAGATACTCACTGCAGAGTAGTACTCCTCTAGGACTTCCTCAGAGAGTGCCATCCCGTCGTAAGCACCAGCAGGCAATCTGGAGAACATTGAGTGTTCATGATGTTCTGTCATGATTCCTCCGCCCATGCCGTAGTCCACCTCTAATCTGCCACTGGGCTGGTGGAAGCCATGGTAATGTTGGTGCGCTCCTGTGAACATTGAGGATGAGGTGAAGCCGTCCCCTGACACGCCTCCTGCAGCTCCTTCTATCGCCCCTATTCTTCCTATGAATCCCGTATTTCCCCCGTACTTCACTACATTCCCAGTTTTGATGGGGCCATGCTCCATCTCCACGGGAACGTTCAGGAGAGGAACTTCCTGTGAGGGGGAATGCGTGGGTCAATCAGAGGAGGGAATTTCAGAGCAATTCAAATTTCAACTTGAGCCATAATGGAACATTATCAACAAAGATCATTCTTATTCACTAACTCTAGAATATTTTCATGTCATCCATTGGCAGTGCCATTATGTATAAAATACCTTGTCTTCTCCTTGTCCTTCAGTGTGATATGCAATCAGGTGTTCTTTAGTGTCAAACGGGATGGGCTTAAAGTCTCCAATGGCCGCCGCTCCTCCACATAGACAGAACAGCAGCAGGAGAGGAACCACTGTGAACCCACATTTCACATTTCAACTCATGGACACAAGACAAAAGCATGTTGTTAGGTGAGAGGCCTGGATGCCTTCCCTCTGGGCACAGACGTCAATTCAACGTCTATTCCACGTTGGTTCCACGTCAAACAATGTTGATTCAACCAGTGCGTGCCCTGTGGGTTGGCTTAAAGGCCTGTTGTGGACATGACCCATCAATGACTTGTCTTGGCCATCTTACTAATCACGCAAAGCATGCTGAAACAAGTGTAGTTTTATGAGCATGATGACGCAGTCTCTCCTTCCTAGATTCTTATCAGGTAGGCAGTGTGAGGAAGCCAATGAGTATGAAGATAACAGAGGGCCTACTCACGCAGCAGCAGCAGGAGGCCCAGGAGGAGCAGCAGGATGGCAGGCGCTCCTAACGTGACGTCCGTGCCCGTCCTACGTTCGAAGCAGACCTTATTGACCTGATCACAGGTGCACACAACCACGTTCAGAATCTGAATGTCAGCACAGGCCTTCCCCTGCTGGTCATGGATCTCCACTGCAACCTTGTAGTGACCTGGCCACATGTGGGCATGGTCTCGTAAAATGGCAGTGGTGGCTAAAAGAAACATGAAAGAGAAAATAAAAATGAATTATACAAATTGTAAAATAAAATGTAGCAATCAAATCCATGAAAACATACAACAAGATATAATTGATGTTCAGTTTAAGACTGCACTTTTAAAAACACCTATCAGGCTCAACAAAATAACTCCAAAACAGTCCCTTAGTGAGAAGCTTGTCTATCTGCTTCCTACATGCCAAACCTAAATGTCCTCGACTAGGCCTGTTACCATTGAGGTGCTCCACCATCCACTTCTGTTTGGTGTCGTCCTGAATCACTCTGAACTTGAAGGGAGCTCCGTTGGGGAAGGCATCCCCATCCACAGCCGTGACGTACACAGCGGTATCCCCCAGACACATGGTCGTAGTCGTAGCTGTCAGCGTGGGACAGTGGTCGTTAAAGTCTTCCACCTGGATGGCTATTGTCCCTGTGGCCGTTTTGGATGGCAGATCTGGACACCAAAAGAAAATACACAATTATATACAGACCTGACTTGTTCTCTATTAGCTTCTTGTGGAGCAAAGGTCCTAGAGTGCATCTCCAACTACAACTGTTCTGGGTAGATTTCCTGACTTAATTCCATATCTTACAGAATGGCATTACGACCAATTGATTATTACTATGGGTACTTGCCCGTTGTGATGGCTATTATCTTGGCGTAGTATGTTCCATTGACCAGGTATTTGGACTCCCGATCAGGCAGTTTGTTCAGCTTGATCTCTGCTGTCTTTTCATCGATGATCAGCCAGTGGTCTTCGTCATATATTTTGGCATACCTGAGAAGATGATCATGACAACGGCACGCGATCAGGATGAATTTATGGATTCTTTAGTACTGTGTGATGGAGATTAACATAGCATCACACCACATAATCTTCACCCCAATAAAACAATATGAAAACATCTGGGACCTCACCTGACATTGGTAGCGATCTGTAATGTGTCGCTGTCGATGGCTGTGTAGGTAGTGATGACCTTGTTGATGGTGACCAAGCTGGAGTCCTCAGAGATGGTCACCACTTTAACCGTTGGCTTGAATTTGGGGCCCTCTTTCTGGTTGATCACGTTAATCTTGATGGGGTAGGTCTTACCACCGCCCGTGATAGCTTCTCCCATAACCCCTCCTCCTCCTGTGGATCCACCCGTAGAGGAGGAGCCAAAGTAGTACTCTGCTTTGTTGGAAACACGTATGGCAAGGTTGAGCACTTTCAGCTCCTCATAGTCCAGTGCCTTTAGATTCAAACAACGGGGATAAACAGTAGAATCAGTCAAGTGATACAAACAATGTTGCAATAAGTTGAGAACACTAGTAGTTACAACCCGCTGGGCACAGACGTAATTTCAACATTTAGTTTTGATGTACAGTACATTTGGTTGAGCTGTCAACTAACGTGAAATCAACAATAAATGTCTCCATGCCATTGGATTTAGGTTAAAAGTTATATTAAAAAAATTGGAAATCCAATCAGTTTTCCATGTTGATTCAACGTCATGCCATAGCATTTTTTGTTGTTGAAATGAAGTGGAAACAATATTGATTCAACTAGTTTTTGCCCAGTGGGGACACTGAGGCTGGAATTCAATCTAAAAGAAAATGTTAACTGTGCTTCGGTTCAATTCTAGCCTCAGAGTCAATCTACAATCACAGCCCTTACCTTGGTTATCCATATAATGCCTTCGTTGGTCTTAGCGTCTGTAGTGATGTTGAAGTAGCCGGCCTCATTGCCTGTGACGATGGTGAACACAGACAGCCAGTTCTCAGTGTACATCAGATCCAGATCAATGGCTTTGATCCTCAGTACTTCCACACCGACCGTGTTCTCCTCCACCCTGCCCTCGTACTGCAAACACACATACACACATCATAAAGGTCATACAGCCCAGGAACATATTGCAGTGAATTCGGGGAGTCCAGCAACTGTCAACCCAACACTTTAGCCAAGGGATCTGAACCTATTGACGTTAGGTGTTAGGTTAAGGTTGCTACAACATAATAAATATAATTCCCTATTATGCTGAATAGACAATAGAAAAGTAGTGGAGGTTTTGTCCTTACAGATTCTTTCTCCAGGGTGGGGATGTTGTCATTGATGTCCAGGATTTTAATCACAACTTCTGCTGTTCCTGTGTTTCCTCCGAATGCTCCGTTCATGTCTGAACCTTTTACAGTCAGGGTGTAGGTGTCTTGAGTCTAGACAACCAGGAAATACAATGGAGCTTACAGTCACTCACAGTTACTGAAATATTGACAAAATGGCCTCTGAAAGTGTCAATGCATTACATTTACATTTAAGTCATTTAGCAGACGCTCTTATCCAGAGCGACTTACAAATTGGAAAGTTCATACATATTCATCCTGGTCCCCCCGTGGGGAATGAACCCACAACCCTGGCGTTGCAAGCGCCATGCTCTACCAACTGAGCCACACGGGACCATGCATATGCATATAGTGCAATAGTGCAATGCATATAGTGCTATGCTCACATAGATGCACTGTGTACTGTATAATAGTATACCAAGGCATCTCTCTCACCTCTCTGTCCAGTGTAGTCCTGTGAACCAGTATCTCTCCGGTCTGGTAGTCGATGTTGAACATCTTATTTGAAGCACTCTTCTCCACTATGCTGTAGTAAATCTGAGAGTGTAGAGTGTTCACTTCATCCGCATCTGTGGCAGTCACTTTCATGACAACGGTCGCTGGAATTGACCAAGGGGAAGGTTTACTTGTGCAGTAC
The DNA here is from genome assembly GCF_002910315.2 of Salvelinus sp. IW2-2015. Classification (NCBI taxonomy): domain Eukaryota; kingdom Metazoa; phylum Chordata; class Actinopteri; order Salmoniformes; family Salmonidae; genus Salvelinus; species Salvelinus sp. IW2-2015. The sequence continues at coordinate 16,161,733 of NC_036859.1, forward strand.
AGCAGTACTATACTGTAGTATTATTACTATTCATTTTACTACTACTACTACTACTACTACTACTACTACTATTACTATTGTATCACTACTGTCACTATTCTACTGATTACACTGGTACCAGCAATACTAGTACAACAGCTGCTACAACTTCAACCATTACCACTACTCTGACTACTAACTCTGATAGAAACATATACAATAGTTGGAAACTACTGTACATGCCTGTAGCACTGGACTCATTGACGGATCCAGATTGGCCAAAACCGAACACTGGTGAGCAGTCATTCTGGTCCTCAACGAAAATATTCAGTTCAATGTCCTTCTCTGCACGGGTTCCATTGTTGTACTTCGCTACTCCAAGTAACTAAAAGAGACCATCATAGAACAACATATTTTGTATTCATTTCTTACATTTTGAGCACAAGCATTCCACACCTTGGATTAGGTTTTAGTGGGTAGCTTACATGGTAGGAAGCGGTCTCCTCTCTGTCCAGAATGCCGTTGATTCTGACAAGGCCTTTTTCTGGGTTGACGGTGAATAAGTTCATGGGTTGTTGGTTTGCACCGATCCCGGTCAGTGAGTACGTCACTCTTGACTTGTACTGCTCATCAGAACGAATCTGGCACAGACACATATTCCAATCAGCCAAGATAGTAAAACACCATTGTTATTGTAATAGTATTCATATAGCAGCCTCATTTGTCCAAAGAAACATGCAATAATAGGAGGCCCCTATCGAACATTTCACAGTCTATATTTATACAGCTGGATTATGGTCACCAAGAATGACCCTAAATGCAGATACAATGTGTTATAAGCATCGGTGAATAGCTAGGTTGGTACACTACAATGCTATAATGTTATTTTATTGCCAAAGTGTTTTTGTTTTTTTCAATATAGCTTTCATGTCAAGGTATAGGTACGAAACTATTGATCAATTAATTGTATGTTTGAGTTCTAGAAAAGCAGGCATACAACAATATTTGTTGAGAGACTTCATATTTTGTTATTAGCCTGAACCATTCCTCAGCCAGAATGACTGTACTGTACGTGTGACCACACATTGGGCTGTGTCTCTGAGCAGCTTGTTCACAACACATACATCTTTATTTGTATTTATTTTATTACTTGTTAAACAAAATCTCATTCTCTGAGCATCTGTATTAGTATAAAATAATAAACAATATATATTTGTAGCATACAATATAGCTCAGTATTTGTATTATTCATTTTATAGTATTTTTTTCTCATCTTTATCAAGGGTGCCAATCATTTCAGACCTGACTGTATGTCATGCTCAGACAAAGGCCTGGTCTTATGGTAGTCAGAAACATCTGAGCTACTCCATGAGTTTGACTAAGAGATGAGCTCATACCTTTGCGATGTACTCCTTGTTTGTGTAATCTACATTCTCCTTCAACTTCTTAGGAGGAATGATCCATTCTCTCTTCTGTCTTCTCAGGTTCATCCCGCCGCTTTCTACTGCCACCACACATATCAACTACAGAGAAAAACACAACAAATAACACTGACTCCTCTTTTAATATTACTGTAATGACACTGTAATACCAATGTATCTCTTCTAAATCACTCAACACTGTACAAGTTGTACAAAAACTTATATTTTCTAGCACAGTAGTTATAGCTTAATGTAATTAAGTGTGCTGTACACCGATCCATGTCATGATTGTTTCCTCAGTGTCTGATCCACTTTGTACAAATTAATGTGTGTGGTTTCTTGACAAGTCAAATTATAATTGCATGTTTAGGCCTGTTCATAATGAAAACCATATGACATGCATACTTAGAATTTACAATTATATAGCTTTAGGCAATTAGGCCAATTCGTTTTCGTTCACTATCACAAGGCCTACAAAAGGAAGCTGGATCTATTCAGTTTATGAGAAGAAAACATATTCTTTATGCTGAGGACCAATGAAAATATCTCACTAATTAATTTTACAACTTTTAAAGGAGAACGTTGTAATAGTGATATCACTGTCGATAGTGGGTGTCGGTATCATTTTTTTGTTTTAAAATCTGAGCTAAAACTGACATTGACCAGGTCTGACATTCTGTAGGCTATGACTCCCTGGACAACCATTACGCAGCTAAACACTTTTTCCATAGTCGTTGTCACTTGCACGCAAACAATGACAGAGAAATTGCAATTAAACAACGGGATATAGAGTAAACACTCTCTTCTTTTAGGCTTAAGGCATGGCTACAATGCTAAAAAGAAAACGGTAAATTAATTCGAGATATAAACTGTATTGTCGACATTGACGCTTAAATCTACGTGAGCAGTGCCACACCCCAAAAGAGAGAATTGTTATAAATGTTAGGGTATATCTTATCAACACCTGTTACGATATGAAAAGTATTATTCTTTACTTACCGTTAGTATGAACGGCAACAATATAACAACAGTTTCTACACGGGCCATTGCAATTCAGTAAAACGTTCCCCTCTTGAAGTATAATGCTTTAAATCCGCGGTTAGTATTTTCTATTCTGCATTGGACTTTGGCCTCTTCGAAGGTGTAGGCACAACTTTTCTGAGATTATACCAACTGCAATAGGCGGCGCCTCGACGAGTTTCACCACAGCACATAGGCTGATTACAGAAACACCAATCGAGGCGAAACTAGGGAGGGAATATTTGTGCACAGTCCCGACAGGGAAAGCTATTATTATTGTGTTGAAAATGAAATATAAACTATTACAATCTCATGTACAACACACATCACAACATATTGACCAAAATTGTTTTGATTTCTTTAGTAGTCCAAAACTGCAGATAATGCATCCACAATCATTAATACTCTATAAAATGTTAGGACACCATCTTGTGTCCAGTGCTTTCTCATTCAGGTGTAAAACCTCATTCAGGGATGTGAGATTCCCAAACCTCTGTTTCTGCTAGGAAGGACTACACTCAGAACTTGAAAGACACTCCTGATGTTTACATTTTCAACAGTCTTTAGCCTGGTATTAAATTGATTAACCTAGTTAAATATTATTGCAGTGTTCCTGTCTGTGTGTGTGTGTGTCTGTGTGAGAGACAGAGACAGACAGACAGACAGACAGGGACAGACTAAGAGAGAAAGTGTACTGGAAAAGAAAACAATTCCACTTTTGCATATGTTGCCAAATTACAAGGAACTCCTTAATGGTTTTTGGGGAGTAGGGCGGGAGATTTCAGCTTTCATCTGGACTGATAAAACCATGGGTTTATTATGGGTGCAGTCTGTCTTCATACAGTAAAAGTCCATCAGGTCCCTTTATGAAAAAAATTGCATTCAGAGTGCAGTATAACTGCAGTACACTGTAGTATAACTGTAGTTAGAGTGCAGTATAACTACAATTCAACTACCAACCACTCCAGTTATTCTGTAATTACTACATCCAAAATAATACAGTCAACTGCAGTTACTGCACTTTTACTGCAATTTCAAAATTGCAATCTTTTTTTGTAAGGGGTGGATTGCCCCACAAATTTAGAAAAGTCCCAGTAAGCAAAATTATGTCGAAAAGAGGTCTAAAATATATATTTTCCAGACGTTGAATTTTGGTTTATTTTATGTTCTGAATGAAAGGTGAAAATAGGTATTTTCTGGATGTTTAAAATAAAAATAAAAATAAATGTAGAAATCAGGTTAATTTTCAGTTCTGAATGAAAGTTGAAAATACTTATTTTGTGACATTAGAAATATGTATTTTAAGGATGTTGAAATCAGGTTCATTTTCGGTTCTGAATGAAAGTTTAAAATACGTCCTTTATAGATCTATAGGTCTATTTTTTTACCAAATCAAGGTCAGTCCAGACCGGACCAAATCTGAACCAAACATAGATGTCTAAATTGCTACAAGGAGACAGGACGGACAGCTGATCGTCCTCGCAGTGGCAGACCTCGTGTAACAACACCTGCACAGGATCGCTACATCCGAACATTACACCTGCGGGACAGGTACAGGATGGCAACAACAACTGCCCGAGTTACACCAGGAARGCACAATCCCTCCATCAGTGCTCAGACTGTCCGCAATAGGTTGAGAGAGGCTGAACTGAGGGCTTGTAGGCCTGTTGTAAGGCAGGTCCTCATCAGACATCACCGGCAACAACATCGCCTATGGGTACAAACCCACCGTCGCTGGACCAGACAGAACTGGCAAAAAAGTGCTCTTCACTGACAATTCACTGTTTTGTCTCACCAGGCGTGATGTTTGGATTCGCGTTTATCGTCGAAGGAATGAACGGTACACCGAGGCCTGTACTCTGGAGCGGGATCGATTTGGAGGTGGAGGGTCCCTCAATGGTCTGGGACGGTGTGTCACAGCATCATCGGACTGAGCTTATTGTCATTGCAGGCAATCTCAACGCTGTGCATTACAGGGAAGACATCCTCCTCCCTAATGTGGTACCCTTCCTGCAGGCTCATCCTGACATGACCCTCCAGCATGACAATGCCACCAGCCATACTGCTCGTTCTGTGCGTGATTTCCTGCAAGACAGGAATGTCAGTGTTCTGCCATGGCCAGCGAAGAGCCTGGATCTCAATCCCATTGAGCACGTCTGGGACCTGTTGGATCGGAGGGTGAGAGCTAGTGCCATTCCCCCCCGAAATATCAGAGAACTTGCAGGTGCTTTGGTGGAAGAGGTGGGTAACATCTCACAGCAAGAACTGGCAAATCTGGTGCAGTCAATGAGGAGGAGATGCACTGCAGTACTTAATGCAGCTGGTGGCCACACCAGATACTGACTGTTACTTTTGACCCCCCCTTTGTTCAGGGACATATTATTCAATTTCTGTTAGTCCCATGTATGTGGAACTTGTTCAGTTTATGTCTCAGTTGTTGAATCTTGTTATGTTCATACAAATATTTACACATGTTAAGTTTGCTAAATAAACGCTGTAGATAGTGAGAGGACGTAACTTTTGGGGCTGAGTTTATATCCAGTATTTCTGAAAACTACAAACTCTCTTGAATACAAATCTGTTTTATTAACACAGCTATCTTTAACAGAACCAAAGTAAGAACCTTTTAACGTCGTCTATGTCCCCAAATTAAAAAGAGAAAAACATTAATTAAAAGATTTAAAGACACTCAACTGGGTTGTCTTCAAAAAGATTTATATTGTATTTATATCTTTTGAAACAACACTTATTCATATTATTTGCAATAAAATATCACATAGAACAAATTATTTTGACAACAATAGTGTTGAATTATTGGTACCACTAGAATGAACACATTTCAGAGTCAATATTATTTATACATTTTTTACATCAGTTTACATTTAAAAGTTGATTAACAGGTTGGATACAGTGTAAAATATCACAAACAATTAACTATAATCATTATATTAAAGGCTATATGTAATTATACAATCATTACAATATGATGATTATATAATTAAGCAATAATGCACGAGGAGGTGTGGAATATGGCCAATATACCATGGCTAAGGGCTGTTCTTAGGCACAACGCAAGTTACGCAACCCTGAGGTGCCTTATTGCTATTATAAACTGGTTACCAGCATAATTAGAACAGTAAAAAGAAATGTTTTTTCATACCCTTGGTATATCAAACAGTATCCCACGGGTATGACAAAACATTTCTTTCAGCCAATCAACTGGGCTTGAACCACCCAGTTATAGTACTATATATACAAATTATAATAATTATATTTCTATTATTATATTAAATTATGTACTGTAACTTCTGAACATTACTGTAGGCTAGATATACATTACAGTAGGCTAGTTATTGATTACGTTTTTGTGGTGTGTGTGTGTGTGTGTGTGTGTGTGTGTGTGTGTGTGGTGTGTGTGTGTGTGGTGTGTGTGTTGTGTGTATGTGTGTGTGTGTATGTGTGTGTGTGTGATGTGTGTGTGTGTGTGTGTGTGTGTGTGTGTGTGTGTGTGTGTGTGTGTGTGTGTGTGTGTGTGTGTGTGTGTGTGTGTGTGTGTGTGGTGTGTGTGTGGTGTGTGTCATATGTGCGAGCTTGCGTGTTGGTGTGTGCGAAGCTGATGAATAATTTTCAGTGTCCTCAACAGTAAGCCCTCCTCCCAGGCTTAGGGACTGATGGGAAAGGGGTGGTGATGTCCCTACACTCTTCAGCGGTGAAAGGCCTTATCTCATCATAGCGATACCATGGTCATTTTGTATCCAGTCCTTTTTGGAACAATCACTTTTTTTCTCACAGGTGGCTCTTCATCTTTAAACAGACTTTGCTGTGTGACATCACTGTGCAAACTCTGTTCTTCACAGACCCTGACCCCTGTGTGAAATAAAATGGTGGTTCTTTTTTACCCCCGCCACTTTCCTGAAGAAACTGCTAAGGAATGCTGTCCAGTCATATGTTGGAACAATCACTTACCTCACAATATGTTAACCTTGTTCATCATCATAATCCGTCTGATTGTTTTCCTCATCTGAATTGGTCAAACAATGTTTTTGGGAAGAAGAACCATCATTGTCAGTTTCACTGCTGTCACTTTGACTTCCTCTCTCATCATCATCATCATCTTCAGCAGCATCAGGGCCCTCGTAAAATAATCATTTATCAATTCTGGCAAATCAGAACCACTATCAACAATTCTCATATTAATTAGATCCAATTAGCTTAAACAATGAGCAACTTCACTACCTGCAAAGGGTGCCACCCTGATGATTGACAGCTGTCAATTTTTGAAGTTGATGTCTTCATTTCGGACACAGCGGGAAGCGCGAGGGAGGGGGTGACGTGCAGTGGGATGTGCACCTGAATACTTTAACCATCTTCACAAGGTGTGGATGCGGGCAGTTTCTCCGCGATTGCTTTTCATTTAAAAGATTTATAGATTATAGTTTAACTGAGATAAAGGACTTCATATAATCCACTGCCTTTGCTTGAATCATTGGGAGGATGCAGTCAAATGCAGGATCATTTCATGTGAATTAGGACAGGGTGAATGACCTGTCTCTCACTTCTAATGTTTTAAGAATAGGGTAGGCTATCGTTTAACATGAAGTATGGTACAAAATATTCATCACTGTTTGTCTTTTGATCACTGTCTGTCAACTCCATTTTATTTGGGCCAGCTGAATGGATTTAACTTTCAGTTAGGCTAGGAAAGCAATCTCGGATAAACTCCCTGCATCCGCATCAACATTATAATGATATGGAAAATTAGAATCAATCTGCGCTCTGATCTGTTGATGCATAGCCTAGTTGTACTATAAATCATCAAGGAACTGGCTACTAGCCTAAGCCAACACGGGAGCTGTCAGTTGGCTAGCCAGGCACCGAACGTGAACAGTGTCAAAACAACTAAATGGACTAATTTAAGACTTGTAAACACATACTAAGTAAATGGTTCAAAGTATCTGATTCATTACAAATTTCAATTTCCATGAAAAAGTTATTTTTACTCGATGGACATTTTGTGGGCTCTTTGCCAACTATGGGTGGCAGCGACATCCGATGGGTTCTTCTGGGCCACCGCACATATGCCACTGGTTGAGAGAAACTGTAATTGTTTTTGGGAATAATTCTGTGAGGTTGTTGGAGGTGCGTCTTGGTCAGTTTCGCTTGGAAAATGTCACCCTTGTCAATCTGCTGCCATAGGCAGCCACCTAATCATGTCTAATGGGCAGGCCGACCCTGTCCCTGCCCCTGCCCCTGATAGTTCTGTGCTAGTTCGTGGACCAGCACAGACAGAACAAGGAGCCAGATATTTTTCCGGATGTATAAATGTGAAGCATTCAGTTGGCGTTTCCAAATGGTGATGACAGGAAGCCCAGTGGCCGGCAGTAGGAGTCTGGGAGAAAATAGAGCGAGATGGATTTTGGCCGACCTTTTGCACATCAATGAAACATTTGATCTCCATAGATTTTTTCTGTTTCCAAAACTATAATCTGGAACAAACAGAATGGACTGTATTTTGTACACTTTACTCCTTGCCAAAGTTTTTTTTTAAATTGCATTGTTTAGAAGGAGTGCAAGGGCAAATTTAGTTATTGCACATGTACTTCACAGAGTAGGCGTTCCCTTTTGGCAAAATGTTCCCTTAGGCAATCTCAATGTTCAATAGGCGCTGGATTTATGGTGGAGTTGCCAATTGGTTGTTTTCCATGACAACATGTGGTTGTTTTGAAGCTTAAAATCAAAACTAAGATGTTTTGTGGTTGGAATTGCTGTCTGTATTTGATAGAGTGTAAATATTTGCATTGGAGGATAGCTGAGAGGGTGATCAAATCAGGATCACATTTTAGGAAATAGAACACTGGAATGGTCATGAACCTTCTTGTGATGGTCCAAAGGTCCATGTAAATCAAATCAAACTTTATTTGTCACATGCGCCGAATACAGCAAGTGTAGACTTTACCGTGAAATGCTTACTTACAAGCCCTTAACCAAGAGTGCAGTTCAAGAAGAAGAAAATATTTACCAAGTAGACTAAAATAAAAAGTAATAATAAAAAGTAACACAATAAGAATAACAATAACAAGGCTATATACAGGGGACACCGATATCAAGTCAGTGTGCGGGGATACAGGCTAGTTGAGGAAATCTGTACATGTAGGTGGGGGCGAAGTGACTATGCATAGGTAACAAACAAACATCGAGTAGCAGCAATGTACAAGGGTAGGGGGGGTCAATGTAAATTGTCCGGTGGCGATTTTATGAATTGTTCAGCAGTCTTATGGCTTGGGGGTAGAAGCTGCTGAGAAGCCTTTTGGTCCGAGACTTGGAGCTCCGGTACCGCTTGCCGTGCGGTAGCAGAGAACACAGTATATAACTTGGGTGACCGGAGTCTCTGACAATTTGATGGGCTTTCCTCTGACACCGCCTATTATATAGGTCCTGGATGGCAGGACACTTGGCCCAGTGATGTACTGGGCCGTTCGCACTACCCTATGTAGCGCCTTGCCGAGCAGTTGCCATACCAGGCGGTGATGCAACCGGTCAGGATGCTCTCGATGGTGCAGCTGTAGAACCTTTTGAGGATCTGGGGACCCATGCTAAATCTTTTCAGTCTCCTGAGGGGGAAAAGGTTTTGTCGTGCCCTCTTCACGACTGTCTTGGTGTGTTTGGACCATGATAGTCCGTTGGTGATGTGGACATCAAGGAACTTGAAACTCTTCAAGGAACTTGAAGCTCCACTACAGCCCCGTCGATGTTAACGAGGGCCTGTTCGGCCCGCCTTTCCTGTAGTCCACGATCAGCTCCTTAGTCTTGCTCACATTGAGGGAGAGGTTGTTGTCCTGGCACCACGCTGCCAGTTCTCTGACCTCCTCCCTATAGGCCGTCTCATCGTTGTCGGTGACAGATCCACAGATAATGCAATCCCTATTACACTCCACACTGCTCTTTCCCACCTGGACAAAAGGAACACCTACGTGAGAATGCTGTTCATTGACTACAGCTCAGCGTTCAACACAGTTGTGCTCTCCAAGCTCATCACTAAACTAAGGACACTGGGACACCTCCCTCTTCAACTGGATCCTAGACTTCCTGATGGGCCGCCCCAGGTGGTGAGGGTAGACAACAACATATCAGCCACGCTGACCCTCAACACGGGGGCCCCTCAGGGGTGCGTGCTTAGTCCCATCCTGTACTCCCTGTTCACCCATGACTGCGTAGCCGCGCACAACTCCAACACCATCAGTAAGTTTGCAGACGACACGTCAGCGGTAGGCCCGGCAGTGGTCGGCCTGGCAGATGACACAACCACACTGTCCTGTCAGTATGGTGCCAGGACAACAACCTCCCTTAATGTCAGCAAGACAAAAGAGCTGCTCATGGACTACAGGAAAAGGAGGGCCGAATCTAGTTAGCATATTACAAAGATCCCCATCAAAATCTGTCTGTTTAAGATAGATATCTGTATAACATAGCTTGTGTTAAAATACACACAAGACAGACACATCCCACTGGGCACAAACTACTTGAATCAATGTTGTTTTAAGGTACTATCATTTGTCAATGTATTGTGTTGCGGAATCTATGTGGAAAATACATTGGATTTGCAAAAAGTCATCAATGTAAACTGTTGTTTTTAGGTTGAAATTTAAACCACAGGATTATGTCATCATGGTAACCAATTTTCAACATAGACAAATCTTGTATAACATTTTTTTAATTTGTAACTTTGAAACAACGTCAGATCTTCAACTATCAGAACAAATGCTCGGTAGTACCTCCTACTAGAGATTTGATCTATCTACAGTGTCACGATCGTCTTGTGAAGAGAGAGAGGACCAAAACGCAGCATGTGAAAAATAAGACATCTTCTTTTTATTTTAAGAAGGAAAAACAAAACAAAACACTTTACAAACTAACAAAACAACCGTGAAGCTACAAAACGAAAGTGCACACACAAGCTACTAACGTTTAGACATAGACAATTACCCACAAATACATGATGCCTATGGCCGCCTTAAATATGGCTCCCAATCAGAGACAAATGAAAAACATCTGTCTCTGATTGAGAACCACTCAGGCAACCATAGACATACCTAGACACATTCACTCAACCATAGACTTCCCTAGAAACATTCACTCAACACAAACCCATACACTCTAACAAATCCCCCTAGACACTACAACCACCCAAGACAAGACAAAAACACAAACATACCCCATGTCACACCCTGACCTAACTAAAATAATAAAGAAAATAAAGAATACTAAGGCCAGGGCGTGACATACAGCTAGTAATCGGTCTCCCATCAAGGGTTTTAACCAAGCCCAGTCATGCTTAGCTTTGATATTTGTTACTGACTACTACCAATGTGTTATCGTGAAAATGATTAATAACTAAATAGATTCACTGTTGCTACCAAAGTCATTCCAAAGGGTAGGTTTAACAGAACAAATGAAATCTAACCATACTTTATAATTAATATATAATCAATGATGCTATTTAGTATATAGCATTTGCGAAGTCATCAACAGGTATTGTTTCAATTTAACCGAGGGTTCAACCAAAAATAGACAATATACACTGTATATAGGCCTACTGTAGGTCTTCAAGCTTTAGTTGCTTTCAAATGTAATCTTAAAGTTAATAATTGATATGTTGGATTCATGTCTCCATCTCAACCAAAAATCTAAGTTAAAGAATAGGACTAAATCAAATAAAAGTTTATTGAAAGTTAATTTAAAGTTTGATTGAATTCCATTTAGTCGTATTCTTTAACTTTGAAAAGAATACAACTAAAATCTAAGTTAAAGAATAGGACGACATCAGATTTGTGACTTTTTGCAATCCAGGCTGTATCACAACCAGCCGGGATTGGAAGTCCCATAGGGTGGTGCACAATTGGCACAGCGTCGTCCGGGTTTGGCCGGTGTAGGCCGTCATTGTAAATAAGAATTTGTTCTTAACTGACTTGCAGTATTAAAAAAAAATACTATTTCGATATCCGAATGTTTAAGCATAGTAGTGGTCATTCAGCTGATACTGTATTAACAAATACACCATGACAGCGCAATACACAAGGGGTGGAACAGTGGCAAAGGTACCCACAGGACAAACAGAATAATATTAGTCTGAGGAGAGATTAAATAGCATTAATGAAACAAAAATAATTCTAATCACACCTTTAGTTTACAAAGTTAAACAGATGTATTTTTTCTTCATAATAAGCAGGAGTAATATTCTTAGATCAGAATGACAGCAGACTGTACTTCTATCCATGTCACTAAAGACTAACAGAAACAAAAGACAAATTTAACTAGAATGGCTTATCTTTTCTCCCCAACCCACCAAGATTGGTGTATTTTGTGCACCAAATTTTGTGCACAAATTTGTTTACATCCCTGTTAGTTAACATTTCTCCTTTGCCAAGATAATCCATCCATTTGTCCTGTGGGTACCTTTGCCACTGTTCCACACCTTGTGTATTGCGCTGTCATGGTGTATTTGTTAAATAAAGGTTAAATTAAATAAAGGTTAAAACAATTTTTTTTTTTAAATACACTTAAAAAAAAATAGAATAGGAAGCAGGATAAGATCTTCAGAGTGTGTGTGTGTGTGTGTGTGTGTGTGTGGTGTGTGTGTGGTGTGTGTGTGTGTGTGTGTGTGTGTGTGTGTGTGATACCACCTGAGGCAGGACACAGGGTGTGTCCAGTGATATGGCTGTTTCTCTATAACTGAGTGAACCCTGGACGACTCACCACACCGTGTTTGGCAGGGAACAGGTTTCAACGGCATTCCTCTCTGAAGAGTGAAGAGCAGATAACACTGCTATGGAACCCCGTAAGTGAGACACATATGTCTGCAGTCAGCCAATCAGATAAGGCACTCCAGAAATGTGTGTTATATTGGTGATGTGTCTAAGGATATTAATATGTGTTTATGTGACAAAGTCAACTATCTAGTGATATTGTACATTCATAACCTGGGTCTTGGTCAAAAGTAAAGTATGATTGATTGTACACCAATAAAGACCGAGATGACTTGTAGATAAGGCCTCAGACCAGTCGCTTGCCTGAAAAATTATATGTTCCTTTCTGACTTTTGTAATCTGAAATCTAAAATCAGAATGGCCATTGACAGTGCAGTAGTTTGTTATCTCTTTGTAGCAAAGATGGTGTCTAGATTTTTTAAAGCCTATAATGCAACTTCTCTCACCCAGACAATGATTCATTTTCACACATAACTTGGTGCCCTCCCTCTCACTCACTGGCTTCAGGGAAGGGAAGAGGGTGTGTTGGTGAGGCTATGTTTGGCTAAGGGGGGGGGGGGGGGTGCCTCAGGTATACACAGGGCCACACCTTTGTCTGTCACTGGCCTTTCTACTGAAGAAGGTTCATTGAGCAACCTCCTTTATAGACTTTCCCTTTTACTGGAACAGTACTGACTAAGTATGTTTTGTGTTTTACGTTTAACTAGGAGCATTAACTGACAGTTGAGGGGAGAGTTGCACAAGCCCTTGTTCCTTTTTTCTTCTTCTACTTCTCAATAGTTTGATAAGATTTACCGGTAAAGGGGTTGATATGATGTGGTTCGTTGAAAGAACAAGAAAATCATCAATCCTTGCTGGTTATCCTGGTTAGGGAATAAAACTAGGACTCGTAAATCAGAGAGAAATACAAAACCCAATCTGTCATTTGTCTATGCCATACATTTAACTGATTTAAATTACGCACATGTGAAGGCGAGGGTTAGAAGGTAACATCAAGCATCTCATCAAATCTTCCAGAAAGTCTCCAGAACTGTCCAGCATGAGATAACTTTACCTTAACTTTCTCACACTATGTTTTTAATGCACGGAATCTATGTGGAAAATACATTGGATTTGCAAAAAGTCATCAATGTAAACTGTTGTTTTAGGTTGAAATTTAAACCACAGGATTATGTCATCATGGTAACCAATTTTCAACATAGACAAATCTTGTATAACATTTTTTGAATTTGTAACTTGAAACAACGTCAGATCTTCAACTATCAGAACAAATGCTCGGTAGTACCTCCTACTAGAGAGTTGATCTATCTACAGCTAGCAATTGGTCTCCCATCAAAGGTTTTAACCAAGCCCAGTCATGGTTAGCTTTGATATTTGTTACTGACTACTACCAATGTGTTATCGTGAAAATGATTAATAACTAAATAGATTCATTGTTGCTACCAAAGTCATTCCAAAGGGTAGGTTTACAGAACAAATGAAATCTAACCATACTTTATAATTAATATATAATCAATGATGCTATTTAGTATACTGTATAGCATTTGCGAAGTCATCAACAGGTATTGTTTCAATTTAACCGAGGGTTCAACCAAAAATAGACAATATATATATATATAGGCCTGCTGTAGTTTTTTCAAGCTTTAGTTGCTTTAGAGGCTTAATGCAAGATCTGGTTAGGGATGGATACTACTTAAAGTAACACTCTTACATGAAATTGCTATAACAGGTAAGGTACTTTTGTTTGGAGTTTTGGCTGGCCTTGGTTGACAATAACAGACATTACTACCTCAAATTAACTTCACAGTGAAATTATTCTAACACTAGAAGACCTGTGCAGTGCTATAGGGTATACTGGGTTGTGTTCACTACTGCAGTTTGTCTACTAGCCTGTAGTAGACACCACCTATTCACACTAAGCTCTAAATGACTAAGTATTTATCAGTTAATGGATGACTTATGTGGAGAAAAGATATGCCTCGACAACACAGACACAATGACAGAAACTCAGGATGAGGTGATTTTTGTTTTCTGTCTATACTCTTATCAACGTCTGCACACGGTGAATAATCCTTTAAGCTTTGCCACCACAACTTTGTTGGACCAGCCCCTACAGTACTGTTTGTGCTGTTGTCTGTGACCAATCATGTTTGTACCATGTTTTGTGCTGCTACAATGTTGTGCTGCTGCCATTTTGTGTTGCTACAATGTTTGTTGTCATGTTGTGTTGCTACAATGCTGTGTTTCATGTGTTGCTGCCATGCTGTGCTGTCTTAGGTCTCTCTTTATGTCGTGTTGTGGTGTCTCTCTTTGTCGTGATGTGTTTGGTCCTACATTTTTATTTTTAATCCCAGCCCCTATTCCCGCAAGAGGCCTTTTGTAGGCGTGCATTGTAAATAAAATGTGTTCTTAACTGAACATGCCTAGTTAAATAAAGGTTAAATAAATAAATAAATAAAACAGTATAAAAGTTGATCACTTGGAGATTGACATAGGATAGAGAGGAGAGAGAGAGGAGAGGGACGGTA